>NC_067226.1:43228914-43586414 GCF_019924925.1 Ctenopharyngodon idella | reverse complement strand
ATTTTATTTTAAAATGTTCTGGAGAAGATATTTTTCGGTTATTTTAAAAATAACCACCCTCTGACGTTCTGGGAACGTTATTTTATGGTTGCAAAAAATAAAACCTAAAAAGAACGTTCCTAAAATTTGATTCAGAGATGAACAAATAAACGTTCTACAAAAGCTGATGGATCATATTTGATACTCACATTTTACATTTACATTTACATTTAGTCATTTAGCAGACGCTTTTCTCCAAAGCGACTTACAAATGAGAATAGTAGAAGCAATCAAATCAGCATGAGTACAACAGTATGTAAGTGCTGTGTCAAGTCACAGTTTCATCAGTAAAGTGCTCGTAGCTAGGTTGTTGTTTTTTTTTTTTTTTTTTTTTTTTTTTTAAATATATACACAAATAGATGGAGAAAGAATAGAAAAATCGAAAAAAGAAAAGTAAAATATAAATAAAAAAAGTGCTATATTACTGGGTCAAGTGTTGACGAAAAAGATACGTCTTTAGCAGTTTTTTGAAAATGGCTAAGGACTCCGCTGCTCGGATAGAGCATGGTAGGTCATTCCACCAACCAGGAACAGACCAGGAGAAGGTCCGTGAGTGTGATTTTGTGCCCCTTTGGGATGGCACCACAAGACGCCGTTCACTTGCAGAAAGCAAGCTTCTGGAGGACGCATAAGTCTGAAGTAGTGGGTTTAGGTATAGAGGTGCAGAGCCAGTGGATGTTCTGTAGGCAAACATTAGAGCCTTGAATTGGATGCGAGCAGCAATTGGCAGCCAATGCAAACTGATGAAGAGAGGTGTGACATGTGCTCTCTTCGGTTCGTTAAAGACCAGTCTTGCTGCAGCGTTCTGGATCAGTTGTAGAGGCTTGACAGTGCATGCTGGAAGGCCTGCCAAGAGAGCATTACAGTAGTCCAGTCTGGATAGAACAAAAATTGGACAAAAATTTGTGTGGAAAGCTCTGATAGGAAGGGTCTAATCTTCCTAATGTTGTACAGAGCAAATCTGTAGGATCGGGCCGTTGTAGCGATGTGATCTGTGAAGCTTAAACAATCATCCATCACCACCCCGAGGTTCCTGGCCGTCCTGGAAGGAGTTATGGTTTATGACCCAAGTTGAATGGAAAGGTTATGATGAAGTGTTGGGTTGGCACCGACCACAAGCAGTTCCGTTTTTGCAAGGTTGAGTTGAAGGTGGTGGTCCTTCATCCAGGCAGAAATGGCTGTCAGGCAGGCTGCAATGCGACCAGCAACTGTCGGGTCATCTGGTTTGAATGAGAGGTAGAGTTGTGTGTCATCAGCATAACAGTGATAGGAAAAACCATGTTCCTGAATGACAGATCCTAGTGATGACATGTAGATGGAGAAGAGAAGTGGTCCAAGCACAGAGCCCTGAGGTACCCCAGAAGCAAGATGATGAGACTTGGACACCTCACCTCTCCAAGATACCCTGAAGGACCTACCTGAAAGGTAAGACTCGAACCACTGGAGTGCGGTTCCTGAGATGCCCTTCGACCTGAGGGTTGACAGGAGGATCTGGTGGTTAACTGTGTCAAAAGCAGCAGACAGATCCAGCAAGATGAGTACCGATGATTTTGAAGTTGCTCGTGCCAGTCTCAGGGCTTCGGTAACTGAGAGCAGGGCAGTCTCAATTGAATGGCCACTCTTGAAGCCAGACTGGTTGTTGTCGAGGAGGTTGTTCTGTGTAAGATAAGTAGACAGTTGGTTGAACACAACTCTCTCAAGTGTCTTCGCAATGAATGGAAGAAGGGATACCGGTCTATAGTTTTCTAAAAGTGCTGGATTCAGAGTGGGTTTTTTAAGCAGTGGTGTAATCTTAGCCTGCTTAAAAGCTGTGGATAATGTACCAGTGTGAAGAGAAGAATTGATCATGTGAGTGCAGGTACAATTGAGGAGGAGATGGCCTGAAGAAGATGAGTGGGGATAGGGTCAAGCGGACAGGTAGCAGGGTGATTGGAAAGGATGAGTTTGGAAACATCTGCCTCAGAGAGCAAAGAGAAGGAGGGGAGAATTTGTGTGTTTTCCGTTAAGATGTTATTGTCAGTATGTGGTGTGGAGAATTGGCCGCTGATGGTTGTTATTTTATGTGTGAAGAATGTGGCAAAGTCATCAGCTGTAAGAGCTGATGTGGGAGGGAGGGGAGGAGGGCAAAGAAGAGAAGAGAAAGTTTTGAAAAGTGTGCGGGAATCAGTAGAATTGTTAATTTTATTGTGATAGTACGTGGTTTTAGCAGTGGAGACATTTGTAGAGAAAGAAGAAAGGAGTGACTGATAGAAGCTAAGATCAGTAGGATCTTTGGATTTGCGCCACTTCCTCTAATATGATTTTAATATGATTTTTCAAAAAATTGTAGGGATAATCAAGTAAGCTTAAATTGCTTCAGACTAGTAAGTGTTCATCTTGAAAAAAAAAAAAAAAATGTGTACCACAAACTGAAGGGGGGCACTTTTAGAATAATACTAAAAGGCCTTTTAATCAGGTGACAGAAGGCATGTAATATATTGTTTACAACAGGTTTTTCAGCAAAGTTTTGATCATGTTGATAATTACAGTAGGTTTTATAGGGTTAAGAAGTGGGCGGCTTCCTTCCATCTTTGATTTACTTATAATGAATCATAATAAGTTTAATGCAGAAGGCCGCAGACTTCTCATAGACTGCTCTCAAAAGTCTAACATTTCCCTGTGAATTACCTATTTTTGACTTTTTAAACATTCTTTTTGCTTCCAGAATGATCTAGCTGGCCCTGGCACAGTGTCAGCATCACCCGCTGACTGCATATGTCAGTGGACAGCTTCCTTTTGTTTCTGGAAAGGTTAAGACATTGGACGTCTGCCTAGCCGCCCTCCGTCAGCCGCCTCACAGGATCTTTCTGCAGTCTTTTCAGAATCGGTTTATGGAACAAGAGTGGAAAGCAAAGGTGAGGGGTTCAAATCAATGCTGACAAACAAGAGTGAGAGCGCATTTGATGAAAGTCAATATCCTTGACTGTTTCTGCAGATGCTGTAGACAAGCTGTAGTTACACAACACTTAAGTGTTTTTTTGTTTGTTTTTTTCTCGCTAAGAAAAAAAATTCTTTTATTTTTATGCTTTAGAAGTGTAAGTCAAGAGGTTGAGTCTCGGGGTATATTCACTGTTTAAAATAAATCTAAAATCTCTATTTGTAAATATTCATGCTTTGTGGTAACTTAGCACCCCACCTCCTCTTACATTTTCTGGCTTTCGGTGCTTTTCAGGTAAAAACTTCTTTCTTGTCTATTCATTTATTTATTCATGCATTTAAAGCGCATGGGACACAACCACCTACTGCTCAAGAGCATTATACAACAGATATTGACATTATAAGTGATTATGTAACAGAAAATTATACCAATTTATCATATAATATCATTTAAAGTGGCTTCTGACTCTGAGGCTTATTATAAATGTAGTTTAAACATAAAAGAAGGTCACAGGTGTCTATTTTCAGAAAGCTGGAAATGGGGGAGCAGCTGGGATCAGATCATTCCCTCAGAGTTAAAACATGCTATTTAAAGGATCTGTCTTACCCACGGTACAGACACAAACATCAGCACAAATATGAGCACATATATCTGTGCAAATTCGCTCTCAAACATGCATAAGGTATATTAATGGATGAATATATTTATTCAAATATTTAACCTTCTGGTGTTGTTCAGTCATTAATTTTTAAAAAAAATCGCTACTTCTTTGGAATTGTATAAAACTCTGTGACTTTTGTGGCACTATGTGAAAAAAAAAAGCGTGGACTTGATTCGAAAAAAGCTAAATGGTTGTAAAAAAAAAAAAAAGGTTGTTTTTTTGTTTGTTTTTTTCTTTTAAATAGTCACACTTGTGTTGTTCGCAGTCAGAAATGACCACCATAGGAAATGAATGTGAAATATGAAAAAAGAGAGCAATTTTTTTGTGTGTACAATCTACAAATCAGCCATGATGCAGAAAAAAGCACACAGTGAAGGGGTGACACTCTAAATATCAAGAGTGCAAAACAGATGCTTCAAATCAACATTTCAAACAAAAAATACCCAAACCTTAACAAAAAGTATAGTCTTTGAGAATGTCTAAATATATATCCAAATCCACAACCTAATAAAAGTAAGTTTTTATGGAAATACCTATAATGTTAACAAACATCCCGATGCTGTCCACACTGCTGAGAGTGACATTTAGATGAATATGTAAATCTGCGTGCTTTCCTCTCAATAACAAAATAAACACAACAAAAATGTCAGCGGTGAGAAAAGTGAAGTTAAGAAAGCATCTGACCATAGCGATGAGGATATGTTTGCACAAGCTCTGCGATTCACTGGCATCATGTCGACAGATGAGGTAATTAAAATACACTGTTATGATAGTTTGATTATAAAGTATATTTGAGACTATAGACTATACAGATCACATCCTTTTGATTTTCCCAGCAAAAATGTCCTTATAAAAATCAGTCTACAGTCTTTCATAGACAACCTAGGAATTCGGGGAAGGTCTCATTTTTAAGTTTCGCTACAAGCTGTTCACACATTTGCAATAAAATGCGATTAATACATGAGAATTCTTATATATAGCCCCTTTAAAATAGCATAATAGGGGCACTTTAAAATGAGTAGGGAGCATCCATCAACACGTCTCTGACCCTGAGTCCTGCTCTCAGTCTGAGTGTGTGTCTTTCTCCTTCCTAACACATTGTGATAATACAGCCTTTCATCAGTCACCCTCCTTTACATGAACAAAGGTGCTATCTCTCTGCAGCATCTGCCTTGTGTCACAAGTTACAGGTGAGACATACACAAAAAAGCAATACAATCAATACCCATTGGTCCCTATCTCCCCAGCACAGCTTGTGCACACAAACACATTCATCCACTACACAGATGCATGGTTGCTTGTGTTCAGTTAACATTAGAAGTTCCATGTGATATACAAAAATAAAGGAATAATTCACCTATTAGCCTGTTAACTCTAGCTGCGTTTCCATTGAAAATTTCACAAATTGAAATTGTGAATTGAAAATACGCCATTTGGTAACACATCAATTTCGCAAAAACATATATCGCTAACATCTGGATCAACACGCAAATTTCTATATATCCTAATTATTGTTAATATGTAATTCATTTTTCCAGGAGCTCTTTGCTTCTACCTTCAATTAAATTGCTAACAGTGATTGTAAATTAATTGCCTAAATTATTACATTATTAGCTAACTGCATTCTCCAAATTGTAATGTTGACATGCATTCTCTGTAAAGCTGCTTTGAAACGATATGTATTGTGAAAAGCGCTATACAAATAAATGTGAATTGAATTGAATTGAATTAAAACGTTCTTACACTCACATGAGGTGGTTTTTCAGGCAATTCGAAAAAGGAATATTTCGCAAAACTGCAATGGAAACAGTTTTTTCACATTTACAGGTCACCTGGCGTACGTAAACATCGATCATTCTTTAACGAAGGCGTGGTAGGTTTGGACAGGAAGACGAGACAGAGTTCTTCATTAAACTCATAAAAGACAAAAGAGTTAAGGGAATACTGGATTCTAAACAACAAAGAAATGCCACAATTTATTAAGACCTTGAAGCAAATAGGAGGGAGAAACATCCAGAAACACCTCATACGTGGCCGCTCCCAAGTATAAGGGGCTTTCCTTGCCATTAATTCTTGGATAACACGTCTACGTCTCCTTCTATTGAAAATAATGGCTAGTGTGATGGTTGTGATATACGTAAACCTACTAACATCCGTTGCCATTATTTTTGGAATGACTTATAGCGAGAGGAAAAAAATAAGTTTTAGTCACATACCATCAGTTAATTGAAACGCCATCATTTCACAATAGCTTTTATCGACATTTAGAAAATATCGCAAACATTTTGCGCAAATCTGTAATGGACGCCCGGCTTCTGTCACACCCCTTTTTGAGCAAAGATCATAACTTAAATGGTTGTAATTCATGAATACTTTGGAATACAGACCTAATGTTGGTCTTTTTATAAAAAAAAACACAGCAGATTATTGCAGAAGTGAAAGTAACTTAAAAAAAAAATGAAATTGTAAAAAAGTTTAATGTCAAAGTTTAAGTTTACTGTAAAGCAAATGTACTGAAGTAAACATTTTTTTAAACTAAAAATATTTTTTAAAAAAAATAATTTGGAATCTAAAAGCCATATCTCTAACCATGTTATGTTCCCAATTTGAAGTTGATATCACAAAAATTGAGTCCAGTAAAATGATTCAAAGTACTGTTTCCATGTTAATGCACTGTCTAATTTCAAAACGGTTTTCACAGGATGAATTTTGAGTGTTTAAAGGGTTAGTTCACCCAAAAATAAAATTTCTGTCATTAATTACTCACCCTCATGTCATCCCACAACAGTGAGACTTTCGTTCATCTTCAGAACACAAATGAAGATATTTTTTAATGAAATCTGAGAGCTTTCGCTCCATCGACAGCTACGCAACTACCATTTTGACGCTTAAAAAAGTTCATAAAGAGATTGTAAAACTAATCCATATGAATTAAGTTGTTTAGTCAAGATTTTCTGAAGAGACTTCATCGCTTTATATGATGAACAGATTTAATTTAATCTTTTATTCACATATAAACACTTATCAGCTCAACTGAACCTGCTCGACGCGCGAGAACAAACCTCATTGGTTCTTGCGGAAGCTCAAACGTGCTGCATAACACACGAGAATGAACCTTACAGGTTCTCGCAAGTCAAGCAAACATTCTTGAGCTTCCCACAACTGATGTGTGAGTTGATGTTTATATATGAATAAAATCATAAATTAAATCTGTTCATCGTGTAAAGCGATAGAGTCTCTTGAGAAAATCTGGACTAAACCGTTTACGATCTCTTTATGATCTTTTTGAAGAATCAAAGTGGTAGTTGCGTAGACTGTCAACAGAGGGACAGAAAGATTTCATCAAAATGATCTTAATTTGTGTTCGGAAGATGAACAAAAATCTTATGGGTTTGGAACGACATGAGGGTGAGTAAATAATGACAGAATTTTTATTTTTGAGTGAACTAACCCTTTAAGCTTTCATGCTACTGGCATGGATTTGGTTTCAGCTGGGTTATTGCTCTGCTTTGACTAAAACTATGTTATTTCACATTAAATGGGTATATTTATAACTCAGTGTGACTAATGGTTTAAGCGATTAATTTATAAAAAGATTAGCCATTAAGAATCTTCGTCATAAACTGGCCTAAGTAGGCCAAAGCCTGCACATGTCAAGAGCTAAAGTAAGACATCAAACCATCACACTGCAATAAAGCCCTGAACTTTCATGAAAACGTCAATCAACAAGAGAATGTCAGATGAGCAAACATTAGAGCTGACGTACATGAGACTATACTTACACGACACAACTTTAATCTTGAATCAAATTCCACTTTCGCTTCCCACTCTCTCAATTTTCTGTAAGACAGCTTCAATCAAAGCTTCATGCTCACTCATGTCAGTTGTCATTTTGTGGTACTAACTACTGCAGTCACGCTGGAAATTACAGCTGGGAGGTTTTGTGATTTTATTAAAGAGAATAAAACCAAAACTGTGAACTACTATATTCTTTTGACACTACAGAGACAAATCAAGAGCATATTCTATTCATATTCATATTCATAGCTCTAAATTGATTTCTCTTTCTCGTCCTCATTGCACTTGGATGGACACATACACGCATTATGTCAGTCAAAATACCTCTGTCGGCAAGTATTCTCGTAAACACGTTCGGTTATGTCTTAAGTGAACGAGGTGAGAATTCGGATGTATCGGATGTGTGCGTGTATGGGGTCTTACTCTTAAAGTGACAGCAACCTATAAATACCTGCTGTTGTCTGTCATGTTAATCAAACAACAAAACACAGCTTTAACAAAGATTAATCTATATTAAATTTATACAGTGAACAGTGTCATTTTACATTTAATTATTACATTTCTGTACACAAAAATTAATACAGTTAGACCTTATATTTATTTGTAACTTTGTTGTATTTAGCTATTCTTGTAATTAGTGTACAGTATTCGTTCACGTGCCTTTAATAATGTATTAGTTAGGCTAGTAGTTTCTGTTGTGGTATCGGAGTAGTTAAAGTGGGCTAAGTAATAAATGCAAAGTTACCCCTCACCCCCCAATTATTATTATTATTTTTTTTGTGCTGATCCGAAAAATTATCCGATCCGTGACTTAATAACCATAATATGATCCAAACCGTGAGTTTTGTGATCCGTTGAACCACTAAAATTGAATGATTTGTGGTCTTCATGCAAAGTTTTCTGATAATCTGAAGCGCAGTGCCTATGTGCAGGACAAAAGATGCATTTTAAAGTTTCGTCTCTACATGAACACATCAGGTCAACAGGGAGTTGGACTATAATAGACATGTCTAAGCAGGCTGAAACAAAACACCTAAAGCAATGTTGCTGTTGTTCTTTCATATTCTGCTTCAATAGCAAGTCATTGATGTTTTGGATAATTGTATTTTTGACAGTGCAGTGATTTTTACAGCAGAACATCCAGTTGCAGCACAACTGAACTTCTTTATTACTCTAATAATTAACTTGCTTGCAAGGAAAACTGTCCTATTAGGCAACAAAATGCTTTGCTGTCAAGTCACATATAGTAATTCAGCTCATCAGTGTAAAAACAACTGAAAACTGCATATTATCTATGCATTTGTCCTTGTCCTAGTAAACATGTTGGCATAGAATGTGTTTTTTGACATTTAGCTGCATATAATGCCATTCACTGATTTGTTCTAAACTTTGAACCATAAGTATTAAACCTCTAAAATTAATTCAGCGCAAACTACTTGGAGACTTCTTTCAATATTTTGTATCTTTTAATTTAAGCCTTAAGTGTATGTTTACTCCCTCATTAAAGGGTTGGTTCACCCAAAAATGAAAATTCTGTCATTATTTACTCACCCTCATGTCGTTCCACACCTGTAAGACCTTCGTTCATCTTCAAAATACAAATTACGATATTTTTGATGAAATCCGAGAGTTTTTTTTTTTTTTTATCCCAACGTATTTACCACATTCAAGGTCCAGAAAATAGTAAAGACATCCTCAAAATATAGTCAACGTGACTACAGTGGTTCAACCTTAATATTATGAAGCGACAAGAATACTTTTTGTGTGCAAACAAAAATAATGACTTTATTCAACAATTTCTTCTCATGTCTGTGATCTGATTGGCTGACACCTGCGTTGGCGCTTGAAAAGTTGAGAACTTCTGCCGCGAGTAAAGCGATGTGACGGAACCCATTCAAAGTAAATGCGTTAATGCCGACGCCCCGTGTGAATGCAACGTAAGAACTATCAACTTTAATTTCATGGTGACTTTAACTACATACAGAAAATGAAAAAAAGTTTGAAAATGTCCCATTGACTCAATTAACAGAACTTTCAGCATTAAAAATGTAAGTCATCGACATGCTTACTAAATTACGGTAGCACTGTACATAGACCCTATAATTTTCCTTCTTAGTATGCCCCAATTTCTCCACTATCGGAATTATCGTAAATACAAGTGTCCCAGTTAAAAAATAGTCATGAACTCTCTCTCAAGTCATATTTACCACTGGGAAGCTCGGGGATAATTCTGATACCCAAGTACCAGAATTGGGCGTGCCATAAATGCTAAACATGACGTAGTATAGAACGATTGCTGCTGTGATTGCTGTGTTTTATTCGTTTTTTTCCACAAAAGCTACATCGCCTTGTCTTGTCGTTAAAGTAGTGAATATTTACATATATGAATAATCATCTGAAGCATTGTATGTTTTATACACAGCAAAAATAGCCTGTTTTTGACCGAAATTCCAGAATCGTCAGCAAGCTCATGATCTAGAGAGCGCAGTGAATGTTTATATGGTTGTCAATGAAAGGGACGCTAAATATCATTGTGCTTTAATAAGATTTTCCCAATAAATAGGCAAGAATAATCTTGGTGTCCTCCATGATTCCTGTTCTCTCCGACAACAAAGCACTTGAGTGCGACAAGATCTTAACCACGACTTCAGAAATGGGAAGTAGGAAATATCCGATAGCACGTGAAGGCAGCATAAATGTTGAATTAAAACAGTGCCCTGAACACATTTAATTCAGTTAATGCCTAGTATATGTGTTCTTAGGAACTATAGGGTCAAGAGTTGTTTGACATAAAAGGTTATATTTATGCATTATAAATAAAGACAGATGAAATTGTTGTTGGATTTAAATGCTTCTGAAAAGCTTTAATTTATACGTTTAAAACGTTTTAATATTTTGTTGCTTATATATCTATCTGCATGACCATCACGTTTCATCTCTGGAAATAAAGTTTTGTTGTGACCACATGATCCCAAATTACTCAAGAGATAGGCCTAAATATTCAATTATATAAATTCAAAATAAAACAAGTGGGCTTATTTGTGCCATTGCCCCAACAGTTTCATAAAGTGTCCTCCACTGAATAAAAACAAGCTAAAAATGTCTTTAAAAACACGACTGAGTGACTGTGGGCCACCTGTAACGATGTGATAATTAACAACAGGATGGCATCACGTGACTGAGCTTGATTTGCTACAGGTGTTCATCTTTCCTGGAGCGTCTGCCATGTAGATTTTGTTTGCTTACAGTTGATCTTTGTTAAACCTGTTTGTAACGTTTGAAAAAATAAGCATTTTCAAATCGCCATGGGTCAATGATAGTAATGCGCCATGATGTCCGGCATAACCAACGTCTCCATCCCCTCAACTGATGTGGACTTGAATGTCACGGATCTACAGAGGTCACTGGAGGCTCACCGCCCCATTAAAATTGGAATTATATCTGTTTTGGGAGTGATGATAACTTTGGGAAACATTGCTGTGGTCATGGTCATAGCTTCAGCTGTATCGGGGTGGTCGAGAAACTCTCGGTACTTTCTTTTATCGTTAACGGGCGCAGACTCGGCGTTTGGACTGCTTATCATGCCGCTAAATCTGTGCGTGAGTTTCATGAAGGAATATAACGAGGGCCCGGACCCCTTCTGTCACGTCGTAGCATTTTTCAACGCAACTATTTATTCCACCTGCATGTACACCCTTGCAACAATAAGTCTGGAAAGATACATCGCAGTGTTTTACCCTCTGAAATACTCCACCGTGTTGACCAGGAGAAGAGCGCTGCTTTTGATCTCGTTCGCGTGGATTTTCCCTCCCCTCCTTCTCGTTCCTATCTCATTCCCAGCGGGCATCATTGAAGTGCACTTCTCCAGAGCATCGCTCGTGTGCAACCCCCTGTACTCCAGCAACGTCACTTACTCCCTCACATTGACGTGCTTCATCTTCTTCCCGTGCTCGGCCATCATGACCTTCTGTAACCTCAGGCTGTGGATAGCCGCCAAGAGACAGAGGTTAAAGTTGAGAAGACACAGCTGGGGTGGAGGGTACAGACCTAAAGTCGCCTTACGTGTGCTAGTACCAGTCATGACCGTTTACTACACCTGCTGGACGCCCTGTATGGTCATCATGCTTTACAATGGTGAGATCTTGATTGATAATCATTTTGTGTTGTTCCAAATACAAAAGCAGGTGTTTAGCAGAATATTAAAAGCTGTTTTTTTTTGTTTTTTGTTTTTTTTTAACATAGAATGGAAGTAAACATTCATCAAAAGTTGTAAAGCACCCTAAAAGTAGTTAATTTCATTGTTTCTATCTTTTTTTTTTTTTTTTTTTTTTTTTTTGTCTTAAATACTCTCGCAGCCACTTAAAGGGATAGTTCACCCAAAAATGAAAATTCTGTGATTAATTATTTACCGTCATGTCATTCCAAACTCGTAAGACTTTAGTTCATCTTCTGAACACAAATGAAGTTATTATTTTTTTTAATAAAATCTGAGAGATTTCTGTTCCTCCATTGACAGTCTACGCAACTACCAATTTGTCGCTTCAAAAAGTTTATGAAGAAATTGTAAAACTAATCCATATGAATTGAGTGGTTTAGTCCAAATTTTATGAAGAGACACGATCGCTTTATATGATGAACAGAGATTGAATTTAGGCTTTTATTCAGATATAGGGGAGCGCGGGGCACAAACTAACGTGGGGTTAGTTGTAACACATGGTTTAAATACTTCCACACATGCTAGCATGAAGAAACTTAGCATATACTTGCCATATTGACTATATATAGAGAAAAAAATTGTGGCAAAATTCAGAAATCTTTGGAAGATATCACTGAACATTTATTTAACAATAGCAAAAGTAAATTTCTTAAGCCAATTTTTCATCTAGATATTTTGTTTATTTAAAATTAGACAAATCTGATATTATTTTAATCTCCAATCTGTTGTTTAGAAGTTTGGGTAGTTCTTTAATGCTTCACTAACTATCAGAAGACACTAACCAGGTTTAAAGTCCAGTTGTGCAGATACGGTTCATTGTAACACTGCGTTACAATATTCCCCGCTATTAGATCTATACTATTCTATACAGTTACGATACAACTGTCATAATCAACTTTAATGAATTTCTGTTGAGAAACCATGGGGGAAAAAAGGTGAATAAACTGTCTCTGCTATTTGTCTCGTGTTCTGTTAGTGGAGGGAGAGGAGAGTTTTTGTTCAGCTCTATTTTTTTTTTTTTTTTAATTAAATCAGATAACTTTTTTTTAGCTGTCATGTTACATCATGCCCCATCACGTTACATGTCACATTTCACTTCCCTTCTTTCAGGGTAAATAAAGAAAGTATACACTGTATTAATGAAACAAAGCCACATATTTGTACCAGACGTGTGAAATTAATGTGGAACAAAAGAAATTCTCTGAACCCTAAGCAGATTTACACAAACTGAGAAAGTCAAAAAGCATTAGGTTGTGCCCCGCTCTCCCCTAAACATTAAACAGATGCTCAACCATACATGCTTGATGAACAAACCTTATTGGTTGCTGCGTCACACACGAGAATGAACCTCATTGGTTCTCGCACATCAAGTAAGCATGCTTGTTCTTCCATTTAGCATATCTGCATGTTATATGTGAATAAAAGCCTAAATAAAATCTTTTCATCATATAAAACTAAACTGCTCATTTGCTCAATTCATATGGATTAGTTTTACAATCTCTTTATCAACTTTTTGAAGCATCAAAGTGGTAGTTACGTAGACTGTCAATGGAAATCTCTCAGATTTCATCAAAAAGATCTTCATTTGTGTTCTGAAGATGAACGAAAGTCTTGCGGGTTTGGAACGGCGTGAGGATGAGTAAATGATGACGTTTTTGGGTGAATTAACCCCTTTAAGTAAAGCTCAAATAAAAAATAAAAAAATAAAAATAAAAAAAAACCACCTTAAGTCTTATTATTATGCATTTTATTAAAGGCACTGTGTTGAGGAACTTTCATTCATAAATAAATGCATAAATAGAGGATTGGCTTTATTTTAAACTTTTGACAACTAATATTTTGCAGTGGTGTATTTAGTATTTTGTTTAGACTTTACAGTAAGGTCCCACTAGTTAACTAACAATGAGCAATATGTTAGTTTTTATTAATCTTTTTGTTACTTAAAAATAAAATGTTTTTCATTTTAGTTCATGTTAGCTCGGAGCCATTAAATAATATTAACAGATATTTTATAAAGTATTTTATGATTTTAATAATGTATTAGTAAATGTTAAAATTAACATTAAAATTAATAAATGCTTTAGAAGTATTTTTTCAGCGTTAGTTCATGTTAACAAACTAATATAACCTTATTGTAAAGTGTTACCATGCTTATTAAATTTGTTTAAATGTATTTGTGGCTATGGTGCCTATGGCAGGTCCATCAGAGGGAAATATATTTAAAAAAAAAAAAAAAAAAAATGCTAAACTGATAAGGGAAGAACTTCGAGTCCAATGACCTTCGCTTACTGCAGCTGCTGTTTTCAGCAAACATGAAGAGATAATCACAGAGATTTAGGGGAGCTGAGATGAAAGACAAGACAAGGAGACTGAAGCCCTCCTACATAGTGTAGTGTTTAAATTGCCCACTTTTATGGCACTTGTTGACAGCTCTTGGCTTACTGTCTACTTTGGTTGTGTGGAATAGAGTAGCTCGAGCATTCTGCTAAATATGTGTAGGGTTGTAAATAAATACAAAGAGACTGTATTAAACCAAATACAGTGTGCCAGTTTTACTCAGATAAAAGCCAAAGTAGCCAAAATACTTGAGTGAAATTTCCATATTGTACTGAAGTATTTAAAATATTTTTTACTTGGGTTTAGAAATAGACTAATGAACCACGGCAGTCAAATAAAGAACCATTCAGAAACAAATGTTCATTACAAATGTTTTCTGTATTGTAATGAACATCTGATGGTATGTTTACACGACAACTATGTACTAAAAATGGAAGAGTTTCTCCTTTGTGTTTTTCGTGTACAGACAACAACACTGTCAAAAAATGATCACACAAATCCGCGAATATGACTAAAAACACTGTATTATGGATGCCAGGCCAGCAGTTGGCAATGTCACTTTGTAAAGAAACATTAAGTGCCTTTAGACTGAACACATAATACACGTGTGCATGACGTCACCGTTTTCACAAATTTGCGTTTTTGTAGTTTACACGGAGATAACGGTATTGTTTTCAAAAACTTGCACTTTGAAACCCGGTTTCAAAAGCTTGCACTTTCAGGCTGCCAAAACGCATTAAAAATCCATTTTTAGTTTAAAATGGTGTCGTGTAAACAGTCCCTGAATGAAACAGAAAATCAAAAAAGGGGTGGGGACTTTCTGATTGGATGGAAGATGATCTGAATGCAAGCTTGTGATCGATTGTAAGAAAGGGGTGTGGTTATGCATGGATTAATTGTTCACAATAAGATCATTTAGAAAATCGGTTGAATTCCCACTCATTTCATTTCCATTTCATGATGACTTTTAGTAATGTACAGATACACGCCTGTAGGTTTGCAATGACAAGAGATTGAGTAAATGACAATAAATGATTAAATTGTCTACTTTAATCTAACCTTGAAGTCAATCCTTTCTTACACTGATTGTCTGAATTAGATACTGCTTTGTAAATGCCATATAGTGCCCATGATGCTAATATATTAAAGAGAGAATAATTCCTAAAGCACTTTCCCTTGTTCACAGCGATTTCAGGCAGTGGCGTCCCCGAATGGATCGAGTTCATTGCTGTGTGGTTACCAACCTCCAACGGCTTCCTCAATTGTATCTTCTACTTCTGGATCAACCATAGCTTTAGAAGGAAATTCCATCTGGTTCTTCAGAAACTATGTCTAGGACATTGTCCAGGTTCTGACAGTGATTCTAGTTGCGTCAACTCTGTAGAATCCTCTGTGGTTCCTGGATGGAACAATAACAACTCGCTCCACGAGCGGTTTTCTAGCGTGTCGTCCACCTGCACTCTGCTGACGCTCATGCCACCTCAGACCAACATACGTGAACCAGAGCCGGCTTAAGAATCCTTTTATTCTTGTGATCTGATAAAGTTTTAAAAGCTCTGGTCAAATTGAGACATCATGAGTGTAACTGACATGTTATTAACCGGCATATACAGAGGTTCCTCCAATAAGTGTCTTTTTAATCACAAGTTAGCATTCGGAAACGCTCATATTTCCATAGCTTCATGCTCTTTTAGTTTAATGGCTATTTGTGCCTTTTTACTTCTTGATGGCACCTTCTCATATTCACTCAGAGCTCATTGAAGTCTTGTTTCATAAACTGAAATGGTTTTGCATCGTTGATTGCCATTTCAGGTTAAACGCATGAGCATTTGAAACATCTGCACACATTTCCTTATCTATTCATAAACCCAATATCAAGCAGCTGTGGAAGTTTAACCTTTAAATCTCAGTTATGTAGTTTATGCAGAAGGGGAAGTAATTAGCCAGATAGGTAATGTAAAGGTCAGATCAAAAATGCCTTTTGGCTTTAACCTTTTCTGTTTCATGGCATTTCCATTGCATCTCTGAAGCAAACATTAATTTTTAAGTTCAACTAAGTCTTTTTGGTCAGAGTCAGACATAGAGGAACATTGTACGGGCAGCATTGCAGAACTGTAAATAAACGGACTGGAGCGAATGCTGAATTGAAGTGGTCATGCTCCAAGGGTGAAGCTTCATGCATTTTTTTTTTATTGCATTGTAATAGCACAACTGTAAATCTGGATTTTAAGTTTGTTTTAGCGTAAGCACTTGTTACAGAATGATACATTTCAATGGGGAAAAAAATACATCCTGTGGTGGAGGGTGCATATGAAGAGCTGTTAATGACCTGGCAGTGTTATACAGCCAGAAATAATGATTGATTGCAAATGTTTAAAAGTTTTTGATGTGTAAATAATGTTTTATGATTTATAAAAGTGTTTATGTGAAATGTTAAGACTTCAATTGTTGTAAAATAAAGCGTCAAAGCCTATTTACTATCTAAAGCATCACTGTTTGTTTTGGTTGTATGATTGACTTAAAAAAAAAATCAGGTCTTGCTAAAGGCATAAATCATCTTTTTAATTGGCTGGTAGCACAGTGCTTGTGCTTTGTGGAACATTAAGATGTTGTTGAGCTGGTAGAGACGAGGAAATATACCTGTTACTGTGTGAAAAACCACACATGAGCACTCGAACACTGTCGTCTGTCGAGCTCTTTAAAGCAGGATGGATTCTGATTGGCTGTCAATATTTTTATTGTTCATCAGCTGGAAAAAATCGTTCTGAAAGTGATTCCAAAGATATTGTTTCTCTGTGTCATTATAGTTGTGGTGTGGACTATTTTATTTATTTATTTATTTAATTTTTTTTTTTTTTTTTTTAAGATTGATTTTTGGTGTTTTTGCCGTTATTGTGATAGGAGAGTAAGCAGACAGGAAGCGAAGTGGGAGAGAGAGTGGGATGGGATCGGAAAAGGTGCACGAGCCAGGACTCGAACTCGGGTCGCCTGAAGCGCAACGGCTCTATATCTTGCGCTGCCCACGAGACTACTGGCGCTGACAACTCTACTGTTCTTTTATGTTCAGATTTTTAGAACCAGCCTATCATTATTATCTTCATTGGTGTGAAAGGGCCTTAATTCAGGTGCTTTCAAACTGGGGTCTGGGACTAGGTTTTGCAAAATGTAAAATGTATTTTTAGGGCCCTCACTGAGCGCAAATAGCCCCTCTTGTTTGCAAAGGCTATCCGCTTGTTATGTCGTGACATAAGGAACGCTGTTTCTGGGTCCAAGCCTCGACTCGTTTCACTTGAGAATGTCGTCTCCATGACTCTATTTATTCATATTAAACATTTAACATTTTAAAGTTAAACATTTAAAATACTTACAGTCTACACAACAGTCTCCATGCTCACAGCGTCACAGACATTAATATTTTAACGATTTATAAAAGATGAATTACTATCTGGCCATCTGGGATTTTGGTATGGAGATAAAGGTTATGATTATAATTTTTTGGAAGTATTACAACACATCGTGTGTGTATATTAGCACCATCTGTTTTTTTCTTGTGGTATATGAGGGAGCGTTTGGACCCGGAAGCGCTGCAGCGTGACGTCAGACTTAACAACCAAATTTACACTAACTCTGCCCACCAACGTTTAGTTGGACCAGACAGAATTACAAAAAAAGCCCTTCTAATAATAGGAGTAGTGGTGTGGAGAATAAAGCAGGTTGTGGTGACTTTTAAAGGGTTTCATCCAAAAATGAATAATCTGTCATTAATTACTCACCCTAATGTCGTTCCAAACCTGCAAGACCTTCGTTCATCTTCGGAACACAAATTAAATCTGAGAGCTCTCTGACCCCTCCATAGACAGCAATTTAAGGTCCAGAAAGGTAGTAAACACATCGTTAAAATAGTCCATGTGACTATAGTGGTTCAACCTTAAATTTATGAAGCGACGAGAAGCGACTGTCTATGGAGGGGTCAGAGAGCTTTTAAATTTCATCAAAAATATCTTAATTTGTGTTCCGAAGATGTATGAAAGTCTTGTGATCATCCCGAGTTCGAATCCGCCTTTTCCCGAACTCATTCTTCTTCCTTTTCTCATCGCACATCAGACCGTAAAGACATTTATTTCATGGAGTTGTAGGTGTAGGGAGGGTTTTATTGTCCCAATAAGGAGGCAAGGATTGAATGATTTTCTTAAATATAATCATTAACATTCAATATGTTGTTATTGCGTACTGTTTTATGTACTACAATACACTGAGATGCAAATAGTATGTGCAACTATTTGCACTAAGTACAACTAGCATCTAACAACTATTTACACTTAGTGTACATGCATCTATCGCTATTTGCACATAGTAAAAATATCATTTAACACTATTTGCACTTAATGCAATCAACTTGCCTTTATAAAATCACAATATTTATTATAGTATAAATGGATCTTATGCATGAAAATATAAAGCTGCCTTTATATGTTGTCTATTGCATCGGGATCATCATATTTAAGAGTCATTTGCATCAAAAAAGTTTGAAATCCTTTGAAAGTCTATTTATCATATATTTGACTAATATGAAAAAAATTTCCATACATGCCCCCGAAGGCTATGATAAACAGCCCACATAAAAGCTGCAGCATAGAGTGAACTTTCTTTATTTGGGATGTGGGAACATCAGCTGTGAACCTCAGTGCTGGATCAGCAACTTCTGTAGAGCTGCTGCAGCACCATCATTGAGTTGCAGAAGATGAGATCAATTCAGCCCTAAAGTTCTCTAATGAAGAAAATGGTGCAATGCTGTACCAGGTGAGATTCTGAGCAAGTTTACTATGTCAGAAAAGCCACATATATGGAGCTGTTTATGTGATGCAAACTTCAAAATGTATTAGCTTACAAATCATGGTAAAAATGTTTTGTTTTGAATCCTGTTAAAAAGTCTTTATGAATCAATAGTCTGCCTTTGTAATCACTGTGTAAAAAGGCTATTTTTCTGCATTCTGTAATGGAGAAAAATGAAGAGGATAAAGTCTCACCTAAATCCTGTTATGGTGGTCATATCAAATCAGCTTCCAGCATCCTTGAAGGTTGGATCAGACGTAATGCTGACCAGTTTAGCAGATACTGAGCTTAAGAGATAAATCTGCATCAGTCAATAAAGATCGTTTTGCACCTCTGCTCTGTTCAGATGCATGGAAAGGGTTTACCACAACAATATTACATGATATTGATTTAAATGAGGGTTAAAATAAGAATAATCCTATGCCAAAGTTGTATACTGAGTAAGTAATGTCTTTGATGAGCCTATTTTTCCCCCCCAAACCAGTTAAGAACAAAGCTCCCTCCCTGCAGCTGATTTCATTGGTCAATAAATACTGTATTTGGACATTTGAAGTACTGCTAGTAGACAAGTATGCATATTCAGACACAAGATAAGTGATTTAAAAATAATATATTTAACACCAATGTCACATGCATTGCCAAAAAAAAAAAAAAAAAACCTGCTGAAAATTAAACCAGCTTCTTAATGGCAAAACTAATGACAGTATTGCACAAGTATAGGAAGCTACAGCGACACCTAGTGCTGCTAATGTAGAACTGATTGTGGTTCAGCTGCTAGCTGGGCAGTGACTTTGTAGCTGTTTGTTGTCATGGTGATGCAATTAGGATGAGTGTAGGAGACTATTTTAGATCACGTGGAAGCCCTTTTGCCATTTGGAGGGGCTGCAGAGCATCAAATAGAAACACTCGAAGGCTCTCACCGCTTAATCAGCAAGAACAGTGAAGGAAATGAAGCTCATTTATTGTTGTGTTGAGAATGGATCAGATTCTGCTAGCAACAGCATTCATAACCCACTTTACTTCTAAAATTTGTATTAAAACGTTTTTTGACAAGAAAAAAATGTAGAGCGGGAGTCGATTTTGTAGTATCTGTATGACAGGTGGCTGGAGGAGAGGGGTCAGTCTTGGTGGCATCAGCTGAAAAGAAAAATCATTCCAGAGGAGGGTAAGTTATTACATTTTGAGTAATAGCCCACCCACAAATATAAATTCTGTCATCATTTACTCACCCTCATGTTATTCCAAACTTGTATGACTTACTTTCTTCTATGGAACATAAAAGATCATTTATAAAACGGATAGTTCCGGCCCTTGATTCTGATTGGTTGAGCAGTGTTCGAAGCCGCTGTAATAAGTATAGCTGCGCTATGTATGTTGCTGCTGTTTTAGCAACCACTCTTAGCAATGTAAACATGTTTTGTTCATTATGTACAAGAGTATTGTGAGAGAGATATTGAGTGACCAAGTGTATTACCTGCATTCAGATTTAGCATTTTCCATCAGGTCAGTCCTATGTTCATAATAAAAAATCCATTTGAATGTCTGCTGCGATCTTGTCCTTTTAACATTTAATGGGTTTTCCTGTGCCCTGCGGACAGTGACAGCGCTAGTCAAAGCATTTGTCATTTGCGCCTTGTTCTGTGTTCACAACAAGTTTCAATATAAAAGTCTTTGCGACTGAGTGACTCGCTCATAAAGGCAATCTTTGCCGCCATCTAATGGCGTAATAAATGTAACTTCTGTTGCTGTTCACGGTCAGGGACTATTTTTTCCATTGGAAGGAAGGCTTTTAATGATTTTACTTCATGAAAGTTGCATTGATACATATTTTTTGGCTTTTAATATTTGCATTGTGTGGTAACCGTTTAATAAAAGCAATAAGCCCCGTGAAGCCGTGGTTTGCAGTGAATTTATAAAAGCTAAGGGAGTTTTAGTCACTCCTCTCCGTGTCATGCCTATAACGCCCCTTAGCTGTTACAAATTCACTGTAAACCACGGCTTCTTGGGGTTTATTGCTTTATTGAACGACATGAAGGTGAGTAAATGATGACAGAATTTTCATTTCTGGCTGAACCATCCACCTCAGACTTGTGCCTGTGGCGACATTTATGCAATATGATATTAAGTTATGTTTTGCACGTTTCGCGACACTTTTAAAGTGAAATGTCCTGTGAGTGGCGCTAAAAGCATGTTCAGGTTTATCCGAAATGATGAATGTGAATCTGGCACAGTTTTATCACCCAGTTTGGAAATGAAATGTCCAGCGAGTGGCGCTAAAAGTTTAATGCGCTGTCGCGTTTGAAAATAAGGTACCACCTACAATAAATACCACAATGAACCGAACTGATAGTGTTAACAAGAGATAAAAACACATTCGCTGAAGCAACCATGACATTTTAGTTTGTTTTGCAAGTATGTGAGCAAATTTTATCGTGACTTGTGTTTCACAGGACAAGTGCAGTGCTGTACCAGGTGAGCTACTGAGCAAGTTTACGTTTATGTTAGAAAAGCCATATACGTATATGGATATAGTAATGTATTGCAAATGTCGAAATATTCATTTACAAATCATGCACTATGGTAAAAATGTTTTGCGGTCATAACATGTTGTGCAACCAACTAACTGTGCGAAAATAAGTGTTTATTAATCAATAATCAGTGTGAAAGGGAATTAAAATTGTATTACTGCCACTATAGTGTTCATTTCAGCTGGAAACCACAGTAAGTTATATTTATAAGGCTTTGTAAAATGTAGATAGTCACTGAACAGTCAAATAGCTCTTCATGGCCATGAGAGCTCATTATAATTCAGGATTATTTGAGATTTAGCCATGTGTAGTGACATCTGATAGCTTCATCTGTGCCAGCTGGACCTGCTAAAGCAGGATTCTAATTATACTGATTGTAATGATAGCAATTCAGAGCCTCTTTTTACATTCTCATTATGACACATCTCTTTCAAACATGGCCATTGATTGGCCATATTTAGGGAGGCTTCAGCTGTCCCCTGTCTTTTATCTCAGCTCTCCGAAAATTCTCGGATTCGATAATTATTATTTTTACTGACAGCAGTGGCAGCAACCATGCTTTTAGGTTATTTCACAATAAATACTCTCCTTACCAGCCATCGATAAACTTTAAAAATGTTTGTTACATACCGTATACTATTCTTCTCACTTTTTGATGGCAGATGCAAGCCTGTTTTCTTTTTTTCATTTCACAACTGAGACTAAATACTAGAATCATCCCTACTTTTAAAAGGTGTGTAAAACAAAACCAATATTTAAAGGTTCACTCATTTTTAAAATGATAATTATATTAAATATTTGTTTGTTTTACTGATGATACAGATAGCAGTCATGATGACACCTAGTGGCGTGAATGTAATATCACACAAAAGTTTTAAGTAATTGATGCCATTGCGCTGTTCACAATGAGACCTGATTCATTTCCATGAGTCACATGCCTAATAACAGGGAGGTTACTAAGAAAATGTGAGCTGGTCATGTGATCTCAACATGGCGGCCCCCATGAGTGGACCTGCCCCATGTAGAATAAATCAGCTTTTATTTGGCTACTGATATGAATATCAGTATGTTCAACTCATGTGACTGTACATCATTTTAAACAGTTTTTTAAGTGCCATTTATTTCTTTACATGTAAAACTATTCTCAATGTGGAAAAAATTACTGAGTGCCCTGTGGATCTTAACCAGGCCATCGGGGCTCACTAAGGGGCCTCAAGACAGCTTAAAATTATTTAAAATAAGACAAAATATATTTAAAAGCTAAAATGCAAAATGTAAGCTGATGTCATATTTCTTATTTTAATTAATTCCCTCAACACCTGTCATTTTTATTTTAAAACCAGGGTTCACACATTCTTAGAGAATGTGAATATATGAGGAATTTTAAAAGTGTGATTTCTAGACCTGGAAAAGTCATGGAAATGAGTAAAATCTTAAAAAAAAAAAGTCATGGACATTTCTATAACAAATACACATTTGTTAGAGTCAAGTTATTGACAGTTATTGTCAAGCTCTAAAATATTTTAATGGGTATAGGGCCCTATATGAAATCCATTTTATTTTTTCCCAAATTCCATTTTATTTTTTCCCAAATTCCGTTTTTTCCATTTAAATTTTTCTGGGTTCTGTTTTTTCTGTTTTATTTTTTGGACTGCATTTTAATGGTTAAATTAAATTTTAGTAATCAAAAAGCATGTCTAATTAATTGAAATGAAACTTATCCAATTTACAAACAATTTATTAAAAGTTTAACAAAAAATGAAAAAAAATTTTAGGGCCCTATGATATAGCCTATGTTTTATTTTTTTCCACATTCTGTTTTCTGTTTTAACTTTTCTGGATTCCATTTTAATGGTTTAGTTACATTTTAACAATCAAAAAGCATGTCTAATTAATTGAATTCTTAAAATCAACAAAATTTATTAATTAAAAAATTTATTTTTATAAAATGTTTTGTTTTTTCAGAAATTCTGTTGCGTATTTTTAAATTATTCCGGCAATCAAATTAATGCCATTTAATTTATCTTTTAATCATGAAATTAAACGTTTTTGTCAAATGTGCTGCGCAACAGAGCTTTACTGTTCAAATTAAAACACGGAAGAAAAACTGAGATTATTCCTTAAAAATATAGTTTTAATAATTTATTATTAAATTATTTTATCTAAATTCTACTGTACAACACTAATATGTTTCTGTCAAGTTAAATCGAACTTTTATTTTGACGGGTTGCCGAGAGCTTTGAGTTTCTCTGTTTATGACAATAGTTTTCTCAAACGAAGCAGTTAAATGCTGATGAAGTGACTTTCAGAGTGACTCTAGAGATTTAGTTTCGTGCGTTCATTTCCTCATATAGTGAGGCGACAGAGGATGAAAACACCGCGAGCGTCGCACGTGCTTCAGCGCGTGTGTGTGAGGTAAATAAAACCGCGCTTCCACGTCCTTCATTTCAGGATTCATATTTAAATAGGCTAGTCTTTTTGCGGTTTAATATTCACGGACACTAGTCTATATCAAGATTTGATATAAGTGTACTGATCTGCTTTTAATTCTATCATCAAAAATTTGACAAATTCCGTTACATCCCGCATTATAAACTAAATTCCGTTTTTATGACTGGATTCCGCGATTCCGTCCGCGTTTTCACAATAAAAGTGATCACAAATGACAAGAAAAGTGATGTAGATTTATTAATTCTAAAATGTAAACCCTGATTCAGTAATTGAAACCGCTTTTTTCCTATTTATTTTATTTAATTATTTAATTAAATGTTGTTATTATAAATATAATTGAGAATATTTGTATAAATATTTAACTATTTAATTAAATTATTTTCTATGGCCACTCCTATAGTTTCTGTAAATAACATTTTTGGAAAATGAGCTGCTTTTTCTTTGAAGCAGAAGTACCAGAAATATCTTTGGGGTCCTTCAAATGTTGTCTTTGACAGTGGGGTCCTCTGTTCAGAAAGGTTGAGAACCACAACCTTAGAGGTTTTAGGCTCTTAGCAACATTTAGTGTAACTTTTGTGGCATCTTGTATAACTCGCTGAGAATTTCACAAGGTTTTTTATTCTTGTACCTCCATCATTGATCTATTGAGGTCTGTCGGATTCAATAGCACTATTCTATCACGGCACAACTAACAAAACCTTGACAGCCTAGAAAACTGAGATGCGTTTAACAGCACTATCCAGCTCGCTGCTACAAAAGATGCTCTGGTATATTAAAGAGCGTGGGTGGATTTAATTATCAATGCTGTCACGCCTCTGCAGTGAGCTTTGACCTTGGATGTTTTTGTCAGGCCTGTGTTCATATGATGTTCTCTGACCCATCGGGCTGTGCAGACGATGATCCGTTGCTGTGGTGACATATCGAGTCTCCTGAAGAGTCATGCCACATTTCAAGATGAGATTTCCCAGTTTGGTTCAATATAACCTGTAAACATCTCACATCTGATCTTTGCACACTCTGCTGCCATTGACTATAAGGCACAGATGGTGGTAGAAAATGAGCGGATAAAGCGTTAAAGACCATGTGCACTGGACATGACATAGGGTGTACTTATTGTCTAATTCAGATAAAGATTCACACGTTTTTAATATGAGATAGCACACTAATGAACATGAAACCACATCCGTGGCTGCATCATAACAGAATGGATTTTTATGCATGAGCATCTTGATAAAATTCATAGAGGCACTGACTTATGATTCATCTCTGGAATTATCATAATGCATCACTCCATATGGCAAAAGGGGGAACAGAAAGTGAAAATCACCATCCAATTTCCTGTGTAAACATTACCAGCTGTTTAGTAGCACCAATCTGAGATCCCAATCGCTCATTTCCTTAGGAAAAAAAAAAAATGCTTGGACGGAAATAAACAGGGTCATTGATGACCAGGAGGACCACTATTCTTCTGTTCTGCTACTCCATTGGCCAGCTTGTCTCCATCTCAATTGTTTTTGTCTGCATGTGCCATTATGCAGTTTATGTACGTTCCATTAGGTTTTACTGTCAGCTAGTATCAGAGAAGACAGAGCAGTTACACGGCCCACCGTCCTTCTGTCAGAGAAAGACATGCAAATATTTACTGGAATGAAGCACAAATGGTTGTGTGTTAAACCACACAAAGGCAGCTGGGTTAGAGCTCACAAAGAGTGCTCAGACTAATCAAAACTATTTCGATGCTCCACTTTAGATATTATACTAACTATAAGTAACATTGCATCTATATGTCAACTAACTCTCATTAGAGTATTAGTAGACTATCTATCTCTCTTTCTATCTCTCTCTCTCTCTCTCTCTCTCTCTCTATCTATCTATCTATCTATCTATCTATGCACACACACACACACACACACACACACACATATATATATATGTATATATACAGGGTGCGATTTCTGAAAAAAAGCATGTTTTTGAAACTTTTTTTTTTTTTTTTTTTTTTAAGTATTATTCATGAAAATAAATCACAAACCACAGTGGGTATTTCATGCAGCTGTTAAAGTAACATTTATAGAATAATTATGAATTTAATGAAGCAATATCGTAACATTTTGACAAAGAAATATTTCAATCCATTTTTACATTTTAATTCAGAGCAATTTACATTTAATTAGAGCAAGATTTTCCCTCTTATACCTTGTCCTTTCCTCATAGGGAAGCCCCTATACACATTGCATAAACATCTACGTTTTGAGTAGGTTACCTCTGTACCTCTTGTTGGTTTCATATGGATTACATCATCAGATAATATTTGTTTTCGATTTGAATTAGTTCATTTAAATTTCACATTTCAAGCTTTCAATAAACATAATTCTTATCATGACTGAGGCACATATATACCAAGTTTCGGTTCATTTTTGTGAAAGGAGACCGAGACGGCAGAAAGCGCATCCTGTTTGTTTTCTTTATTTTACAAAAGCACAACGTTTTGTTGTTATTGTGAGTGTATGTAAATGAAAACAGTTTTGTTTACAGTTTCAAATGATTTCATAACTGTTATCTGTATGACCAAAAATGATGGAGTAAGTTCTTTCCGTTGTTATGAGAAAAAAAAATCGAAGTGAACGAATTTAGTGTTGTTTAAATGTGCGTGGTGCATTTATTGTAAATCTTTATTTTATATATTTTATATGGTCTGTGAAGTAGCATTGATTACTGTTGGGGTGGGGGGGGGTAAACTTTATCCCCACCAGGGATAAAAATAATTCAGCAGAAGCAGGGATATTTAGACCAGAGAAGGAGAATCCCCCCATCCCCCCAGCAAATCGCACCCATATGTATGTATATATATATATATGTGTGTGTGTGTGTGTGTGTGTGTGAGTGTGTGTGAGGGTGTTCTTGTATACATGGTTTATGAAGACACAAATGTGTATAATGACATGGGTATTACAACGTAAACATGGTTTATGAGGACACTTCCTGTGTCCTAGTAAACCAAATGGCTTAAAAAACATAAAATTCAAATTCAAAATTGAAATTCAAAAAATGCAGACAGTTTTCTGTGATGGGTAGGTTTAGGGGTAGGGGTAGTGTAGGGGGATAGAATATAAAGCTTGTACATTATAAAAACCATTACGCCTATGGAGAGTCCCCGTAAACCAGTGTGTGTGTGTGTGTGTGTGTGTGTGTGTGTGAATGAGTAAAAAAGCAATTAAAAAAAATCTAACCACAAATTAGAAAACCATGTAAGACCATGAAGAACATTCAGTTATTGGAATTTAATTATTTTAATTATTTATATATTAATATGGCCACACTTTACAATAAGGTTTCATTAGTTACCTACTTTAGTTAACATGAACTAAGAATGAACAATAATTCTACAGCATTTATTAATCTTAGTGTTAATTTCAACATCTACTAATACATTATTAAAATCAAAAGTTGTATGGTAACATTAGTTAATGCACTGTGTACATTGTATTTTTATTAACCAACATTAACAAAGTTTAATAAATACTGTAACAAATGATTTGCTGATTGATAGTTCTATAGTTTATACATTAATGCTAACAAATGAGACTTATTGTAAAGTGTTACCTTAATATTTTAAATATTGCCACTCCTAGTTATTACAAAGAAAATGTTAGAGTTAAAAAGGTTGAGAACCACTGCAAAAAGTAAATGTGTGACATGATCATGTGACTCTTTGCACAGATGGTCAGGTGAAGCTCAAGATGCTCTTTGGATGATGCTTAAATCACGCTGGACAACATGATCATCAGGTTTAACAAACTTGTGCAGTTCATGTTCATGCAGTTCAAGAATGCTGCCATTTAAGCAAAAAAGTTTTCTTTGATCTATAATGTCTTAAACATACTTGTCTGAGCAGACTGGTGGTGGTGTACATGTCTGCTTGTTCACATGACAAACGGTCAGTGTAAAAATGCATACTAAATGTATTTATTGCCCCCTTGTGGCCAGTTGTAATACTTTCAAGGCTTTAGATTTTTAGCCAATGGCAACACCATGACAAGGTACCCTATTGTACAAACCCCATTGTGTGCATTCTCATTTTATTACTCCCCATGTAATATATTAGGAAAAGCCTAACCAGATTCAATGCAATGCCAGACTGTCTGTTCACGCTACAAGCTAAAAACACTGCATGACACCAAAAAATCACAGCCAATCAGAACAAATTTGATGTTTAATGTGCATCTGTAGGGTGCAGGAACCAGGAACAATGAATTATGTTTCATCCACATAAACTAGAAGCAAAAGCAAAAGCTATTTTAAGCAAATACTCAACATGACCGCCAGTTCCTCATAAAAACATACACCCTCTTAAATGTTATTTATTGCAATCTGTAGTTCCATTAAGAACCTTTAAGAATGAATCCCTTCCAATGCACTAATGGTTCTACTGGAAAAAGGTTTAGATTAAAACATACTATAGTACAGACCACAAATCATATTGTGCAACATGTGGGGTGGAGAAAAACTGGGGCAGAATAAAGCAGCTATTAAAGACAACTTGAATGGTTTGTAATATTTTTTTTTTATTCTATGAAGTGACACTTTAGTGTAACAGACAAAAATATGGGACACAGTGGACTGTGAAAAGTGATGAATATAAGGTGGTTGGAGGGGAAGGATTGAACAGGTCGAAATGCTTTAAATGATTTGTTGGTTTAACTAAAAGTAAAAGTAACCTGGTTGCCTTAATTTTCAGTTCCTTAAATTAATACAAAGAAAGAGAACACATTTTTTTTGTACTAACTCATTTGTTTAAATGAACTCAATTAAGGAAACCAGGTTACATCAAGTTAAACCAACAAATCATGTTGGAAAAAAAAAAGTCACAGATACAACTCAAAGCACACTGAAAGATTAAAAATAAGGGTCAACTTTGATCTCATATTGACCAACACACAGGAGATGGGTTTTTCCCCATGTCCTCAATGTGGAAACAACTGTACACAAAATGAACAGTCTGGTTAAAATACAATTAAAAGCTTTAATGACAGTATCTGTGACATGTAATTGATGTGAAAGTAAAAACTACTGTAAAAGCCCACTTAATATCTGGGGTAACAGATATTACCCCACAGTGGCAACCCAAAAACTCCACTCTTGCAGTTTGAGAGAGATAGCAATCAAATCCATACTGAAGTCAAACCAAACAAGTGTTCACACTTTGAGAAGAGTCGTTGTTTCTGCATCTCTGAGAGAGATGAAGAAACAAACACAAGAAAATACACACTGGAGAGAAACCGTAACACTGCACTGTTCAAGAACAATTAAGATCACAAAGCTCAATACACAGGGCAAGCAAGTGCGGGACACAGTTTTACCAAAACAAAACTGCAATGTTTAGTTAACGTAAATGGTGTGAAATTTCCAAAACACCATCTAATACAACATATTAAACACTTGCAGTAGTGAATGAGAGGAAAATGGTGTCCATGTCAAAATGGTGATAACTGAAGGCGTGTGTTCCAGCCGTGATGGTTGATAACCTGTGTAGATGATTCAGATTGGTCCAGGTAAGGCCTGAGGGGCTCATCCTAACCACCCCAGCTTCACTAACAGCCAGGATGTCTTTCATCCTGAAGTGAAGCAGCTCAAGCCAGCTGTGCCAGTGTCAGAGATCAGATAAAGTTCCAGAGAAGAGTTCCAAACAAAGCCAAAGCAGACTCAACCTGGGGCGTGTCCAAGCAGCATACCTTGGCATTTTGAGCCTGCATGAATGAGCGGAAAGATTTAATGATTTCAAAGAAAAAGGCTGAATTCAGAATGGCATAATTACAAGAAAATCACAAGAAATTTAACCTTTATAATATGCGGTCAATCACCTTAAAGGGACAGGTGGTAAAGAGAAAGTAACATGATAAAGTTCATCACAAGTAGCTTTTCCACAAGCTGAGGTAAAAACTAGAAGGTGCAGTTTCATACACACAAATACAAAACTCAAACACACAACACTAAAATAATGCCATAAACATTAAGATGTAACAAAACCTTATGTACATTTAAAATAACTTTAACTTTTTCTATGAAAGCAGTCACAATTCTGGAAAATGTCAACTTTTTTCCCAACTGTAAGATTACTTGTCCAATTTTACTTTAGTTACATGACAAACTTAAGTCCCATTAGATCGGTTTTTCACTTAACCAACAGGTTTAACATAGGGTTTTTAAGTCTTTTACCATTAAAATTACAATCATTTTTACAATGTACTTCTACGGCAAATATAGTATGTAAATTCAAATACAGTCACCTGTAACTCAAAACTGTATTTAGCAGTGGCATTTTGGAGGGCTGTGGGAAAAAAAAAAAAAAAAAAAAAAAGACTGAAAGTGTAAAACTTTGATCAGTGCACTTAAGGGTTTCCTTTCATGAGCTGGATTTTGACAAATATAAACAGTTGAAATGGGGAGGGAAAAAAACCCAAAATGAAAGAACTCTTCATAAAAAACTCTTCAGTATACTAAAGTCCACCAATCTTTGCACATTATATTTTGGGAAACAACTCAGCCAAAGTTTTCTTAACTGGTATAAATGCAACTTCACATTAGACGCCATAGATTCCAATTTGTGAAAACGTGCATGTGCTCAGATTCAGCGCTGACCTACATACGGGCTTTCTTAATGAGTCATTTCACAGACGAGACCAATTACGTTTCATCTGTTTTCCCTAAACAGATATCAGTAGAGTACACATGGCACTCATCACTAGCTGATTAGATATGATAATGAGCGAGAGTTGCACTCCTAGCACTCTGCAAAAGTCATTAGCAAATTCATTCAGTGAAGATGTTGCTGAGTTGTAGTTTCAGGGAAGAGACAAATCTGAAAAACCTTTATATACCTGCTTGCTACAAAACAATAGCAGCGGTTATATTTATTTTGAGATGGCAAACCTGAAACCTTTAAAAAGCAAAACATACCACCTTAAAAGATGAAAATACACAGGTGTATAGCTAATAATTAGCCTAATAATTGTACTTTATTAATATTTGGGGGTATTTTCAAATTACGGTACCTGAATAGCATGCTTATTGAGAAGCTTGGATATTTGTACTTAATTATATACAAACTTTTTTCATTTAATTGAGACCTTCAAACTAACAAAATACGTAGTCCTATTTACGGTACCAGATCATGACTTTTTGACATCTTTCATAAGTAAACAGCTAAATAATTCCATGTCATTCACCTGTTCAAAGTCCATGATTATTATTCATTCTTGTGAAGAGATGCATGTCACAAATATGATTTAATCAATCAAGGTCAGTGGTTTTACCACCTGTTGTGTCATAAAGATTTCATGGTCAGGATTTTTAAGAAAAAACAGGCTGCTTTATAGAGCTACTTTATCTTGATCTTCTTTCAAAAGTTATGTAAAAAAAAAAAAGTTTTTGAATGCTAGTCTAAATTAGCCTAATTTTGATTTGATTTTTGATGTAGTGCGCAATTTCTTTGTGTTTTATACACTTCTGAATTGACAGCTAACGCATTTGATGATAAACACAATCCAGTCACAAAAAATACACACACAACCAAAAATATATTTAGGACTTTTCAGTATTAAAGACTTTTAGGGTTGTGTAACGTGACGCTAACGTGCGTATAACATGTGTGTCACGTTTGGCAGTCTCGTGATGCTCTGCTCTTGATTCTGATTGGCTGTTATTGGACACGTGTGGCAGTGTGCAGAGTGAACTCAGCGCTGATTGGCTAGTTTGGTTCAAGTGAATGGATTCGGTCATTTGTCGTGACTGGTGGTGAAATGGAAATGGTGTGCCGGCTAGACTGGAATTGAACTGGACAGGTTGGGTGTAATAATAACAATAATAATACTAGAAAAACAGCTTCAAGCTAAAAGATTACAGGTAACGTTAAAACCTGCGCACTGTTTTCCACTGAATTCCAGCATAGAAGCGACAGAAAGCGAGTGAATATGGGGGAAGAAACTGAAAGCTCAGTGAATAGAGAGAATCAGAACATGAAGGATGAAAACACATTCACATCGGAGGAGAGCGGTGTAAAATATTACACACGCGAGGAGATTCAAGCCCATAACATGATCAAAGATACATGGCTCATCATCCACGATAAAGTTTACGATATCACAAGTTTCATGGAGGAGGTAAGAGGGTTGGAGTTTCATCATGTCCTCCAGTCCACATAACACCTCACACTGTGTAACGTTAACCATACAGCACTAATTCTTACATTTTACATCATTTTTCTATCACATATATATATTTTACACGAGTTACTTTTACTCATTTTAGCTGTTATGTCTCTAGACTCGAAATATAATCCGCTATCAAGATAATCAAAGTTAGTGTGGCCCGATCAGTGAGTTAGCATACTGGATTCAGTGCAGTAAACAACACTGAAGGATTAAACTAGCTAACACTCTTTATAAATATTTATTTTCTAGCAAGATTTAAAGGAAGGCTTTTCATGACTGGGTTTTAGCCACATATCTACCCGGCTAGCCCAGTCACGTTGAGCTGTCACAATGAAATGCGACACGTGCTGATTGATTGAAGTTTTATTGTCCTTCAAATCCCGTGTCACGTTTTGGAGTTTGATACAACCTACACGTCTTTGTTTTCGTTGTAGTATGACGTAACTACTGTGTTTCTTACAAGAAGCTTGTGAAAACGAGCAAATCGGTGATCGAATCTTTCATGGGAATCATGAGTTTTACGATTCAGGTTCCGTGGTTTGAGAAATACATGTTTGAAAGAAAGAAGAATTGCAATTCATATGGCATTTACTGCCCTCATTATTCATATCCTATCAGTTTACAGACGATAAAAAATCAGAAAGATGTGTGTACACACTTGTTAGAGTCGGCATAAATGCAGTCCAGTTGCTCCATTTATTCAATAATACAAAACAAAAAATGTGATTGCATGCTACATTAATTTGTTATATAATGTATTGATTGTTATAAAATACTTCTAATTACAATAAAACTGTATAATATTGTAATTTGAACAACAGTCAGTATAAAACGACTTTGACTGTTTACGTCTCAATACCATAAAGTCACCATGAAATCAAAATTGACCATTCTTATTTTTTCAAGATATATTTATTATAAATGATTTATCCACGTACATCATTATTATTATTATTATTATTATTTTTAATTCATGTACCCTCAAATATCAAAATATAATCTTTTTTCTCTGATGAAGTGTTTACTGGCGTGAGGGCAGGGCAACCTGTCAATCACATGAGAACGACCAATAGCAAACTTTAGCCATCCAATTAATTCTCCATGGACAAAAGTCCTGCCCTACATTTTGGTTTCTTTTTTGAGAAGCCGTTTCACATATATACATAACAATAGGGAAGAAAAAAACTATTGTTCTGTTTCATGCCGACTTTAATGTAAAACGTCATTCAGTAACAGTTTTTAGTTAATAGGTTGGACATGAGCTGATTAACAGGGCTCAACGCTAAAGATTTTTTCCACGGACCCACCAAATAATATATATATATATATATATATATATATATATATATATATATATATATAATATATATATATATATATATATATATATATATATATAAATAATATAAAAAAAAGTTTTGTTGTTATTTTGGTTTATAAGACTGCTGTCACTTTAAGACGAATGAACTGATCCAACATACTATTATACATGCGTTTTCTTTCTCATCTGTTTACGTTCAGTTAAGACATAAAACAACTTTGTTTACGTGAATGCCAAGACGGGCATTTTGACATACTTTTGTTGTGTGTATTTTTCCGTTCAAGCACAAAAAGACGACACACAGAGAGCTGTCTGTGTATGAAAGAAAATTGAGTTCTGAAAATTGAATTGAGTTCTTTTTCGCGACGTCTTGCACTTGAATCTGAATGGTTAAAAATCGCTTTAATGTTTTAAATTGACAAGATACGTGGAAATGATAAATTTTCGTGACGACGCAGTACTGGCCCGATCAAGCAAGTGACAATTATGTCAACTGTCTCGAGCGTCTTTCACGCTGGCCCCAGGCCACTGGGCAGTCCTTATTGTCGAGCCCTGTAATTAATAATTCCTGATTCATTTAGTGAATAAGATTTTTTAGTAACTTCTGCAATTGAATCTGAAGTGTTTGATTCACTAAAATAAACTGGTTCATAAAGTCATTTGTTCTAGAAATGGTGTACTTTGCACTTTATTTTTGATTCACCTAAAAGTATTTTAGTTTGGTGTTCTGGCCGAACTGTTAACGGGACCAAAGTTAAGTAAAATATTTCAGTTCTGAATTTTTTTTTTTTTTTTTTAAAGACAGCATAAAATAAAAGTTGCGATAGTCTTTTCTTCCCTATTGTGATGTATATCTGAGTGAAACAGCTTCTTGAACAAGAAAAAATGTAGGGCAGGACTTTATTTTGTCCATGGGGAGTTGATTGGATGGTTGTGGTTTGCTATTGATCAATCTCATGAGTGACACGTTGCCCTGCAAAAAGAGATGTCGCTGCAAGAGGGAGGGGAATTTTTTTGATTAAAGATTACAAAGCACGATTTGAAGAAAAAAAGTGTGTGTGGATAAATAATTTATTATAAATACTGCAATATTTAAATTAAAATACAAGAATTTTCTATTTTGAATTCATGGTGACTTTAAAATGTATTATTATTATTATTATTATTATTATTTTTACAAAAGGCTTGCAAAGAAATCTTGATATTAGTTGTTTGGATGGTACGCTTTCTCACCATTGTGTAACATCAAACCCCAGAAACTGTAAAAAGAAATCAGAGGTTGAAAGTTGTGCAACAGATGTGTCTGAATTTATGGATGGGATGTGCAAAATAGTCTATCAATGAAGAGTGCCGGTGTTAGAGGATATAAACTTTTTATCTCCTTTTCTTTCATAGCATCCAGGAGGTGAAGAGGTTCTGCTGGAGCAAGCAGGTGCAGATGCGACAGAAAGCTTTGAGGATGTGGGTCATTCCACAGATGCCAGAGAGATGCTCCAGCAGTATTACATCGGGGAACTCCATATGGTAGTGCTTGTTTTTTTTGTTGATGAATATATTAGTTTAAAGATGAACCAATTTTAAAAAGTCTGAGCGCTTTGTTGCTGCGTGTACATGACTTTTCCTTGAAAAGAATCATCTAGTCTAGGGGTGCAACTAATGATTATTTGGAAATGGAAATACTTGGGTGACTTTTTAACATATACAGATAAGGATATAATCATAGAATGTAAGTAAGTAGGGCTGGAACGATGCGTCAGTCGATTATGTAAATTAGTGTTTTGCGTGGAACTTTGTCACGCTGTTTATGGTCATCCCCAATGGTGGCAGCTCCGACTCCCTGGCATGCTGAAAATCAGCCATTATTATCGGCTAAATATCGAGCACGATCCAAAGTGTGGAAATTTCATTAGATTATTCAATTAAAAAAAAAAAAAAGCTTAATCGAAAAAAGCTTGGAAGTGCAAGGATATTTTTTTAAAATATAACTCTGATTGTGTTTGTCTGAAAGAAGACAGTCATATACACCTAGGATGGCTTGAGGGTGAGTAAATCATGGGATAATTTTAATTTTTGGGTGAATAACCCTTTAAGGACTAAAAAGAAGTTTGAAATACCTTTGCAGCGGTATACTTTTAGCGAACATCCCGATGCCGCCCACACTATTGAGAACGGCTTATGTAAATAGTATGTAAATATCTGCTATACGCTTTCCTTTAATAACAAAATAAACCCACAACAAAAATGACAGCGGTGAAAAAACAGCAGTGAAGAAAGCAAATGATCATAGCGATGTGGATGTTTGCACCAGCTCTGCAATTTGGCACTCCAGTTGAATTACAGCTTCGATTTCTACTACAAAGCATTTTAATGAATAAGTGACTCTCTCATAAAGACTTCACTTGTTTCATTACTCGATAAATATCTGGATTCTGGTATGAATGATTCAATGACAAATACATTTTTTAACCGTCACTTGTTGCCACCTACTGGTGTAACGATGTAATTGATACAATCTTTATTTGAAGCGTCAAGTTTACTTGCATAAGGTGATTTGCTCTATTTTGATCGCTTCTGTAGACATCAGTGTTTATATCTGAATTATAAACTTTTATCCAAGTATTTCTGTGATGGTTTGAATTATTGTAAGACAGAAATAATGATACTGTGATGTTTGTGAATCTGTTTCATGATAATAGACAGGTTTAATAGGCACAGGCGAATCGTTGTCATTTAGGAATGAGATTGTGGGTGTTTGAATCGAGATCGCAATCTTTTAGCGATTAATCGTGTAGATCTACTCTGTATTTTACAGAGATTTAGATGTGTTTTGTCCATAGAAATGCGTTATTCATTGCAGTAAAGGGATGTAAATAGCGGCTGTTTCCTGTGCACAGCACTCAGATGTGATTAAGCCATAACATTTGTTGTCAGTTTTTTTTTTTTTTTTTTTTTTAATTAATTTTCAATTATTATTTTTATCAGTTTGTTGTTGCAGCTCTAATCTAGTCTATGTCTTTAAGTATGTGTAAATTCATAAACATTAATAATGCTATTTTCCTGTTTTAGGATGATCGAAAGAAAGAATCAAAAAAGGTAAAAACAATTCCAAGTACTCTTTCCTGACCATTGTGACCGATGCAAAAACATATTGACTGTCATGTAAAAGTTGCGGTTTGTTAATGTTTGCTCACTTTATCACGTTTCTGTTCTAGGAAGTTTACATCACAACTTCCAAGGAGTCCAGGTAAGAAGTCCGATTCAGTTCTACATGAACTACAGTGCTCATGTTTGATTTGTTTTTTAACTGATTGCTTGTCTTTTGCTCAGGTCATTGACCACCTGGTTAATTCCTGCCATAGCTGCTGTACTTGTGGGCATCATGTACCGTTACTACATGTTGGAACACAAATCGTCCTGAACTTTTTCACCGCTATATTTCTCTTGTCTGGAGGCCTTGACTTGTTTGAGTGAGTCTATAAGATCGCTCTCTAAACTCCTGCTCATCCTTTCTTCTTTAGTTTCTACTTCACTGACTGGAAATTGGTCCATAGCGCATTGGCTCATTTTGACTGGTTTCTCTACCAGCCTTCACTTCAGAATCCACAATAATGCAGCTGTATACTATCTCTGATCTTGGTCACTTTTTCTGTCTTTTTTTGTCTTTTTAAATGTACTTGGAAATGATTTCAACTCCTTTAAATTAATCTAGAGTGTAGTTGGAAAGATCAGGTATGGTCCAGATTTTGCTGACGGATCCTAATTTTGACAAATCACATGTCCACAGCCTTCACATAGCTGCTAATTGATGTTTGTCAGTGAATTGCCTTAGGTTTATTACCTGAGAATTTTGACCAAATGATTCATGTGGAGTTGAAAATTGCATCTCCAAGAGACGAGCATGGAGTCGTGCTACTAAAAAGAAATTTCTATACAACATGATTTAAAGGGGTAGTTCAGGAAAAAAAATTAAAATTCAGTCGTCATCATTTAGCTACTTGATTCAAACCAGTATGACTTTATTTCTTCTGCGAAAAACACAAAAGAAGATATTTTGAAGAATCTTTGTATTTTATGAGGGGGAAAAAAACCCACATTTCTTAAAATATCTTGTTGTATGTACAGGTTTGGAACGACATTATCGTGAATTTTCATTTTTTAGGAGAACTATCCTTTTAAGGAAAACTAGAAAATATTGTCATTGTTTCATATATTGTCATAACACTTTTGCATGAATGTTGTCATTCAACATCAGACAATGTGCAATTGCTGAAGTGTAAGAAATGTAGCATAGAGTCACAGTTATGCTTTGACGTTATATATGTATGCTTTTTTCATACAATGAAGATTTCTAGTATGGTACCTGTAAATGCAAACTTGAAATTGACTCCATTACTCAGTCTATTTGTAATGATGCATTTGAGAGATGTTTAAATGTGCGTGTGTGTGTGTGTGTTTTTTTTTTTTTTTTTTAACAATTTGTTTCAATGTTGGTAAGAATTTCTTTGGGAAGTGTTTGAACTGTTGTACAGCTTGTAGAGTACCTGTTCATATAGTCATTGCTCTTATATGCTTCTCTGATGAATTGTTCTTAGCATTGCTTGCATGTTTTTTCTAGCTCGACTGGCTTTAGCTTAAAGGGCAGGTCATGAAAAAAAATTATATGCAAGTGTTTACCGTTCAACTGTCTTTAGTCAACTTCAAAAGTAGAAGTAAACCAAAATGTCTACTTTTGTTTGCTTCTGTTGTGTACTTCTGTTATTAAATCTTGCATTGTATTTCCTTCTCAAACAATAGTGGATTTAATTCAAGTAGCTTTTAATGAAACACACTGAGTGAGTCATTCTATATATCTATATATATGTATATCTATATATAATATATATATATATATATATATATATATATATATATATATATATATATATATATATAAATTTTCAATTATTCTCAATATCATATATATTCTCTTATATATATATATATATATATATATATATTTCTAGCCCAAATTTCTGTTTTTTTCAGTCATGTTTTTAAAATCATTTCTGCCCCAAGATATGTGCAAATTATTTTCCTGCCGGGCTGAGTTAATGTGTTCAGCTTTGTCTAACAATTGATATTAAGATATTCACATTTGTGTGCATTTTATATGTGTAGATGTTGACAACATTGTCAAGTTTTCATAGAATCACATGTTAATGTCATAATTTAATTATAGTCATAGAAAAAAAAAAAAGTCCTGAATTGAGCACAAGTGTGTTAGACTCTAGGTCACTATCTTCTCTTGTAGTTCAACAAGAAGAATCACAGCTCAAGGCCTTTAATATTGCTGAGATAAATGTGATATATTTAATAAAAATTATAATTTATCTGTCTGATTAGGAATATCTATGGTACGTCAGTATGAATACAACTGATGCATTGAATCAATGTGTGTTTATAAAAATGTCAGCTACGTTTCAATAAATGGTTAAGGATGCAAGTATATCTGTGTACTATGTAATTATTGTCTTTACACTGTATTTTAGACTAAATTAGGAACATGCATTGAAATGGTATTACTGCTGAAGAATTTGATGGTTGTCATTCTGTATACAAATGATCTAATTTTTTTTTAACTTTTTGCTTAATTTAAAGTTTCTTGTGTTGTAAAAATCAGTTATGGCATTGTATGATTAAAATAAATCAAGAAATAGTTCAGGCTTGTCTTCACTCTGCAGTTACAAGATGTGTGGTTGCAAGGATCAAAATTAGTAAGTACTAATACAATGTCACATGAGACCCATTTATCTGTAAATTTGCCAGTAACTGAACAAATTGTGCTCCATATAAATAAAAATATTTGGGTGGTTCTGTGCGTTCATACACTTTACTACTACTACTACTAATACATTAAATATGCTGGACATTGTTATTCTGAAGAAGAAATCGCTTGGTAAAAAGTGATGGTAAGTCTGATTCATTAGGGAGTCGGTTCTTTCGGACGGATTGTTTCAAATCGGTTAAAATTCACCAATTCGCTAGCAATCACTCAAAAATGCTTCCAGGCGCTCAACTTTACTGTGTAGTTTGATTAAAGCATGCTGTTATCGCCACGTTTTCAATAAGCTTTGCAAATCCCATATTGAATTAAGTGTGACATGGTTAATAAAATGAACTGAAAAGCACGAGGTGGAGACCAGAGCCGTTGAAAAACATATTTAACGGCTCTGGTGGAGACAAAACGTGTAACCCACAGAAAGGGCCAATGAACGAACATAAGACTCAAATCAAACCCTGATCACAACCAGCATCTCCCTGCTTACTCCAAAACGATTTTTTACAATCGTTTGATTTACTAAAGCTTTGAGATCCGGTTGACTGAATCGTTTAGAACAACCGGTTCAAAAAATTCGATTCGTTGAGGAATCGGACTGGAATCACGGACGTCACTTCCTTGTGAATGCTGGGATAGTAATGGCGGCCTTCTGTACACATTGTTGACGTTTACCGCTATGCTAGTTCATTAAATGTTTTTTTAATTTATCATACAGCGAATAACTTTTATTATACAGTGTAGAGCAGTTTTGACGAACCCATCGTTTGAAAGGTAACTCCGTTTTTTTTTCTTATAAATGAGTAGTGCTGTTTTATAATAACAAATTATAGAGATTCATCATGTACATCAGTGACCGGTTTAATCGGCTCCATTCCTCAGTCTAATAAACGTAAATATTGATAACATTGTTTACATGACGGCAGCGCTGGTTCTATTTTCACATTGATATATTATCAGTTCAGTTATTAGTGTTTGTTTACCTTACTGTGGCACCCCAAACACTATAACGTTAGTTACTATAGTTATTGGTAATATTTTAAGACTTACACCAAACGTTAAACATTAAATTGAATTCTAAATTATTTTGGTATCTCCTTCAAAATTATAGGTACGTTAGTTGAAGAATCTTCCTGTCATGTATTGTTGTTGTGACAGTTGTGGCTAATAATACCTCCATGTACATTTTAACAACATTAGCTGTAGTAACTGGTATTGTGATAGAAACATTACTAGAAAATGACTTTTTTTTAGGGGCAAAACCTAACCGTTGTATTGTTTTGGGGCATTTTAGACATGTCCATTTTCCAGTTTTTACTTTTAACTTATAATTAGCTACATGTACTTATATTAATAACATGTTTATCAGCACGTGTTTACTTGACTTATAACACAAAGGCTGTGTATTTTTGGCCCAAATTAGTAACTTTTTGCAATCGCTTTATAGATAGAACAGAAATCCATCAGCTGAGATGGAAGAGATGGAAGATGATTCCTCCCTGCATCGACTAGAAGGGAGTGACCCCAGTGTGCAGGTCGGGGGGCTGATAGTGAAGAAGAAGAGCGCTGCAACAGAACAGCATGTGTTCAGAGCGCCCGCTCCACGCACCTCGCTCCTGGGCCTCGATCTGCTGGCTGCCCAGAAACGCAAGGAGCGTGAGGGGAAGGAAAAGCTGGATGATCAACCCAAGAAATCCAAGGTGTCGTCCTACAGGGACTGGGAGGAGGGAAAAAGTGATTCAGGGTCTGATGATGAAACTGAAGAGGATGGCGAGAGCAGGAATGGGAAAAAAGAAAGGTGGGTTTATTTTAGTGTCCTTGTAACATGTACCTACTACTAACAGTGAATTAAACATAATTACATGCAGATATCCCTAAACCAAACCTTAATACTAACTTCATAGTAAGTACATGTAATTAATTAACCTTAAAATAAAGTGTAACCGAAAATTATTTGTTACACATAGACATCAGTTTTTTTTATTTTTTTTTTATTTTTATAAAGAACAGTGGGTCTCGTTCCCTAAGTGTGCAAACGTATGAATTTGTTTGTGAAATCTGTGTATGAACATTTTCACGAACAAACCATGATTCAGCAATAACTTTCGTACTATGTATTCTGAATTTCCGAAAAAATGTAGGAACAATTGAAACCACATACGCAAAAATCACATACATATTGAAAGTTTATTCATAGACATTTCTTCATGAATATATTTCATCATATTCAGTGAAAGAGTAAGAAAAGCTGAGTTCTAGCTCGAGCTGTGAGGTTTCTGCTGGCTGAGCTGTACATGAGAGACCTGTAGTCTGGGTCTTTATGTTTTGTAGTCTGGGTCTTTATATAAATCTAGATTTTTTTTATATATATATATATATATATATAATTTTAAAAATGTTTATTTATTTCCTTGCATTATAATGGAATAATAATAATAATTAATATTATTATTATTATTATTATTATTATTATTATATTTCCTTATGGATAGAGCCACACGATTCTGGATAATGGAAAATCACAATTTTTTTTGTTTCAAATTGAGATCACAATTCTCCCACGATTCTGAACAGACAACTAAACAAAATAACATGTAATTTACTAGAGGTTCTGACAAAATGTTAATTGCTGCAGTCTATTTAAAGATGTTTAATCTGAAATGAATTATTTAAAAAAAAAAAATGGTTTGAATGAATGATTCAATGACTCACTCATAAATACTTCTTGGCTGCATCCGAAATCGCATAATTCCCTACTATATAGTAGGAGAAAAACAGTGTATAGTAGGAGAAAAACAGTGTGCAACAAAAGAAGTATGTCTGAATTCACAGTAGGCAAAAAGTACCGGGATGACCTACTTCTTCTGGCGAGATTCTGAAGTGGACACTTTGTAATGAGGGCAACATGGCGGATGACTGTAGTACGTCCAGATTACATTCATACTACACACATTCATACTATATAGAACATACTTTTTTAGTGGTCGCAAAGTAATAACTTACTCAAAATAGACGTGCCGATATTCGGTAATGCAATATATCACGATAATGAATATGCACGATATTGTTATCGTGGGCACTTCAAAATACTGTAAACCAATTATTAAAATTTTTATAATGCATTTAAGAATACTTTCCCCATCAACCATATAAAATGCACAACACCGCTGTATTCTGCGTCAAAAGGGACACGCGCTCAGATGTAAACAAGCCCAATGTGCATGAGAAGCACATTGCGGAACGAGTGAAGGAGAATGGAAGTGCACGTTCACTCTCTGACAGCAGAGGGCGCTGATGGAACAGCAGAATGCAGCGGTTACCCCGGAAACCCCGCAAACAAAGCAACTGCGCTAGTGAAGTTTTTAAAATGCTTCAAACAGCCGTTCATTTTTTTTTTTATAATCTCAGTGTTGTTCATCACAGCACCAAATACTTAATTACTTAATAATTAAAAAATGTTTGGACATAAATGTGTGTTGGCAGTGTGTGTACACAATCACCCTATAATGATAAAAATCCAACCACTTTTTTTTTTTTATCCCAATAAATCATAAGCAGTGTCTCTGAACAAGCTGTTTCCAGATCCCTGTCAATGTGACATCACATTAGCCACAGGCCCCGCCCACGAATGTTGACAGACACTGCCGTTTTAACGTAGAACCGTCCTGAGTGTGTTCACAGCGAGTTGTACAGTCCGTCATTGCTGCACTGACGAGAACGTCTCCCAAGTGTTTTAGGTGTTCTGTAGCCGGATGGATTAATCCACATAGCTCTCTCCATTTACTCCCTAAATCTGAGCCGCTGAAGACGAGGTGGATTCATTTTGTTTTCCAAGAAAATGCTCCCTCAACTCTACCGAAATTCGTTTGTGTCTGCGCGAATCATTTCACACCGGACTGCTTTGTGAACGAATGTCAATACAAAGGGACAATACAAAACAAAGGGTTGTGCTAAAAATTTGTTACTCAAGGATAGATCATTAAACTGTTCGTGATCCAGCTTACAGTCTCCAGAGTGATACTGGATACGACAGTAAAGAAGGTGAGAGCACTTTATTACAGTTCATCGGAGTTGATTTACGGATATAAAGTTTACCAGTTTATTAAGCACCACCCGATAAGGCATAATGTCTTTATATATTTGTTTACTGTTAGTTGTAAGGAGTGTTTCTGTGTACTTCGCTGTGTATGTTGATGATAATGCAAGGGAGAGAGAGAGTTTATGGATAATATTTTAATGCACACATGCACTGTTTTATTAAGCTCTTACAGTGATTTTCTAGAGTGAAAACGGACGCTTCATCTTTTGTGTGAAGTACAATAAATGTTATAAAACTCATCGGTAAACAGGCTTGTACTAATATAGTGGATACAAAAACAAGAAGACAATATAAGTTATAACCATAGTTAAATTAAACTATACCTGTTCTATCTCAATGCAGCATATATTCGCAGTTTCTGACATTATAGTGCGTCCTGACTGACTCCTGACACTGGAGAATGAGCTCTTGAAGCTCCGCCCTCTTAGGCCGAGCGCAGCAGCTCATTTGAATTTAAAGGGCACACACTGAAATGGCACGTTTTTGCTCGACCTCGAAAAGTGGCAATTTTAACATGCTATATAAAATTATCTGTGGGGTATTTTGAGCTAAAACTTCACATACACACTCTGGGGACATCAGAGATTTTACATCTTGTAAAATGGGGCATAATAGATCCCCTTTAAAGACTTAATAGGCTATTTATTTTCAAACTTAAAACATTTTTATATTTTAATCTGGACTACAACATGCCCTAATGATTAGAAATTTTCTGATTATTTTTTATTGTTCAGTAAAACTTTGAGACATAACATGTTAATTCATTGTTACCAAACTGACAATGAAAAATACTTATAAAGCATTAATTATTCTTAGTTAATGTTAATTTCTTAGTTACTGTTTAATAATATTACTAAAATCAAAAGAACTTATTTAATGGACCTGAGATAAAACTAACAATGGTCAGTTGTATTTCTTAACTAACATTAACAAAAAATAATACTTTCTGTAACAAATGTAGTTATTGCTCAGTCTTAGTTAATGCATTAAATAATGAGAGCTTATTGTAGAGCTTATTAGGCTATAAAGAACAACAGGTAATTGTTCTTTAGAGCCTAATTCGTTTGCACTTTAATCTGTTTGAAAATTTTACTTTATATATTTTTGGTGTATTGTATTATTGTATTTAAACATTCAGAGTTCTTTTTGTTATTACAAAAAGAGTTCTTAAACCTGTTATACTATGACAACACCTTTTTTTGCAACTTATTTCAATATCGTGATAATACCGTATACTGTGATAAAAGCTTCAGCAATTAATCACAGCAAAATTTGATACTGTCACATGCCTAATTCAAAATAAGTACCTACTCAAGAGAGTATGCGATTTCGGAAACAGCCCTTGTTTGAATAAATTATTCAATACAAATAACTAGTTCTATAAAGTTCTATAAACTTTTATCCTAGTACTTCTGTGATAATTAGAATATTTGTAACACAAATAACAAAACTGTGATGTTGAAAAGACTGTTTGTGAAGCTGTTTCATACCTATACATGACAACGGCTCTCTCTGGCTCAGCGGTAGTGTGAACACAGATTTGAATGTTCTGCTGTGATTTTGTCAGAGGTTTAATAGAAACAAGCGAATCGTTGTCATTTAGGAATAAGATCACATGGGTGTTTGAATCGAGATCGCCATTTTTTAATGATTAATTGTGCAGCTCTACTTCTGGATATTATATTATTTATTATGTAATCTTTTTTTATCCAGAACATTCCTAATACCTTCCATCTTGTGTCTTGTGACCTTCCATCTTTCCTTGGACGCAAGCAAATAAATAAATGCCATTCAATCATGAGTTTACTGTTTGTTTCTTGCCACTACAGGAAGTACCGTGTCACTGGCTCAGAAACGCCATCAAACCCAGGAGGGGTTAGTGAGGAGTTCAAGCGGAAAAATCAACAGAGGGAGAAAGACAGACGTGAACATGGGGTTTATGCATCCTCCAAAGAAGACAAGAGCAGAGACAAAGACAGATCCAGAGACCGGGACAGAGATAACGACCGCTTCCGTGACAGAGACAGAAGAAAAGACAGAGGTAAGTCAGGTGCTCTCCGCCTGTGAGGTCTCAGCTCAGAATTTCAGGCTCTGATCATAGTTTTATGGGCTTTGTGCAGATGAACGGGAAGGCAGCCGCAGCCATGGATCCAGCAGCAGTCGTTCCGAGCGCGGTGACGGCAGTGTGAGGAGTGAACGCTCTCAGAGGGACGGCACGTCCGAGCGCATGAGCCGTGGTACTCGCCGCGATGAGCCCGAATCACCCCGTAACAAACTCAAAGGTTTGCTCAGAACGCTGTACCCTGAACAGTTTTAACAATACTGAATGTCAGTTGTCATTACATTTCCTCTGATATTTTTTATAGAGATTGACCCAAGAAGAACTTTTCCTTCTGTGTATTCTGTATGCATTCCTAACTGTAACAATAACCTACTATTAGAACCAGAAGGAAATGATAGGTTGAGAAGAATGTTGTTGCATCCCACAAACCTGACCCTAGTTTTACCCTAACTAGAGCTACATGGTTAATCGAAATAAAACTGAAATCGCAATATTGCTTAGTGTGATTATCTAATCCCAAAGGCTGCCGTTTAATTAAATAAATAAGGATATGCTCTGCGTGTTTTAGACAGTATGGGTCACTTTAACATGCATATATATATATATATATATATATATAATATGTATGTATGTACTGTATGCATGTGTGTGTATATATATATATATATATATATATATATATATATATATATATATATATAAGTGACTAAATGTTTTATTTTACAGTGAAATATTACAATAGTATTTGTTGTTTTGTTCTGTTTTATTATATTATTATATTATACTATAGTTTACGTTTTGCGGCAATACAAGCAATCAAGCAGTTGAAAAGCTATATCATATATGTGAATATATTATATCATATTATATTATACTTATTATATTATTTTTCTTAATTTTTACAGTTAAATATTAAAATAGTAATAGATTTTATTTAGTTTTTATGTAGTATTTTTTTATAATTTGATTTAATAATAATAATAATAATAATAATTATTATTATTATTATTATTATTATTGTTATTATCATTTTAAAGCCTTATTGATTTATAATCACACATTTTTGGCCAAATTGTGCAACCCTACAAACAAGCACAGCAAACCTGTTTTTTGTTTTTTTGTTTTTATCAGAAAAATCGCAATTAGATTTTTTTTTCCCCAAATCGTGCAGCCCTAATCCTAACTATAAACCTAAACCTAAAATCTGATTGGTTGATAGCAATGCTGTTTCAGGACTAACAAGTGTTCATATGTCCATGCAGACACTCCGTCACGCTCCAGCTGGGATGAAGATGACAGCGGATATTCCAGCTCACGTCACTCACACTGGGAGAGCCCGTCTCCTGCTCCCTCGCACCGGGAGTCCGACCGCTCCGAGCGCAGCCATCGTTCAGTCCGCGACAGTGAGAGGAGAGACAGGTATGACTCACTGATGAACGTTTGGTTGAAGGTTATGTGGTGACATGGTTTGCGTTGGTCAGAAGGAATATTAATTGATGTTACCTTGTCTCTTTTGTTGTTCAGGTCAAGTAAACCTCAATATCCAGCAGATACTCCTCTACCAACCCCATCATATAAGTACAACGAGTGGGCCAATGACAGGAAGCATCTTGGCTCCACCCCACGCCTGTCCAGAGGAAAAGGTAAAGACACCCCTTACAAGTTATTTTTGTGGAGAATGTGGTAAAAATTTGTGATATTTTTTTTGAGTACCTTTTAACTCAAATTTAAACATTTTAAACTTAATGTATTTTAATGTACATTATATAATTAGGGCCCGAGCACCGATGGTGTGAGGACCCTATTGGAATTGCTCAGTCAATTCTTCTTCTTCTCTGAAATGAATCACATTTTTGAGGGCCTAAACATGCTCAAACTCATAAAACTTTGCACACGCATCAGAAGTGGTGAAAAGTGATGTCTGATATGGGTTTCAGAATTAGGTGTGGCAAAATGGCTCGATAGCGCCACCTACAAAATTTCAATTAAGCGCCTTTCGTGCTACATTTCACGTACAGGTATGAAATTCAGTACACACATGTAACAGTCCAATACCTACAAAAAAAGTAGTCTGATCTGCCCCAAACTTGACATGTTTTATTATAGTCCTAGCCCGAAGACATCTACATGCCAATATTCAGTTACAGTCATAGCGCCACCTGCGGGCAACAGGAAATTACATGTTTTACACTGTGATTAACTCCTTGTAGAGATTTAACCAGATCAACATCGTATTTGGTCAGTCTAATCTTAAGGCCTTAGCAGTGTTAACTTGTGAAGATCTTGAGATGGCCTGATGACATCTACATGGCAACATTCAGTTACAGTCAAAGCGCCACCTGTTGGCAGCAGGAAGTGTGGCACTTTGAAATGACTGCCATAATTCTCCTGTATTTACTCGCTTACATGCATGTCGCCCACTTTTCACTGTTTTCCTAAGGCCTAACGGGTGGCGGTGAGGTCGGGTGCGAGGGCCCTTTCATCGCTGCTTGCAGCTTTAATTTTTATTTATTTTTACAAATTCCAAAATCTATATTTATTTTTATTTATTTATTTATTTGTTTTACTGTTTATTTATTTCCTTTTGACTAGTAATATTTTTCTTATTTTGTGTTATTTATTTTATAATCTTTTTTTGTTATTTTTACTCCGAGTATTGCCATTTTCTCCCATCTTAATATCAAGAACACATTAAGCAAATATGTGACCTTAACACGATTAACAAAAAACTGCATATGTATCATGTCAATATACACTTACCTGCAAACTTCTGGGGACAGTAGGATTGTTTTTTTTATTTTTTTTATTTTTGAAAGAAATTGATACATTTATTCCGCAAGGATGCATTCAATTGATATCAAAATTACAGTAAAAACATTTACATTGCATGTTACAAAAGATTTGCATTTGAAATAAATGCTGTACTTTTGAACTTGGTTTTATCAAAGAATAAACATTTCCACACTTTATTAAATATCATATTTTTAATAAGAAGAAATGTTTCTTGAGCAGCAAAATCAGCATATTAGAATGATTTCTGAAGGATCATGTAACACTGAAGACTGGAGTAATGATGCTGAAAATGCAGCTTTATCATCACAGAAATAAATTACATCTTAAAATATATTAAAACAGAAAACAGTTAATTTAATGGTTATAATATTTCACATTATTACTGTTTTTATTGTATTTTGATCAAATAAATGCAGCCTTGGTGAACAGACTCTTCTTTCAAAAACATAAAAATCGTAACGACCCCAAACTTTTGAACAGTAGTGTATGTACAGCATCTATAGTGTTGTATTTATATGGCTTCTTGTTTTGTAGGTGATAAAAGGGAAGATAGAGAGGACGGCATCCTGTTTAATAATGAAGATGAGAAGGAACAGTGGGAGGAAGATCAGAGGGTGAGTGCTCTATAAAGTCAACATGAAATCAAAATTGACCCTATTTATGTTCTTCAGATTCTTAATATATGTTCCTGGTTTAATGTGCGCATGCTATTTCAATGTCATCAAATTATAATAACTAGATCCATCTCTGAATTGATTTTTCTTTTCCACTGATGTCATATAGGCCTTATGGCTTATTGAAAAATAATAAGCAATAGCCAGAGATCTGTTGATTTAGCAAACTCACATTCAACTCTGGCTTCCTTCTGGTATGCAATTCCCAGTATTCATAATTCAAACAACTCACTATTCAATCAGTTCCTGCTTTACATTGCTTTTCTTATTGAATATTCAGTTACATTTCATTTTAAGGTACTGAATAATAATGTATCCCCATACAAATAGTATACTCGCACAGGGCGAAATATACAATATAGCATATTTCAACTTCTTGATTGTTTGTATCACTGCAAAATGTAAACTATATTATCACTCAGTGCTGTTCTGCTAATTGTGAACATAAGGCATGTAAATATAAAGATATTCTAAACATTAACATCATAATTTTCTGTAAAGCTGCTTTGAAGCAATGTGTTTTGTGAAAAGCGCTATACAAATAAATTTGCTGTGACTTGACCTGAAACAAAGTGTTATCAGTATCCCGTTTCATTCAGAAATCCATCAAAGTGTGGAAGTGAAACGGCCTCCGCATGCCATTTCATGTTCAAGTTGGTATTTTGGTGAGTAATAACTAACTGTGTCATGCCCAAACAGCAAGCTGATCGAGACTGGTACATGATGGATGAAGGTTATGATGAGTTTCACAACCCATTGACGTCCAGCTCCGAAGAGTATGTGAAGAAGAGGGAACAGATCCTACAGAAGCAGACCCAGAAACGCATCTCAGCGCAGAAGCGGCAAATCAATGAGGTAAATAGAGTAAATACAGTAATATTGTGAAATATTATTACAATTTAAAATAATTTAAAACTTTCATTCATCACATTAAAAACATTTTCATTCATCACATTAACATTTATATTAAGTTCTTTTGAACTTAATATTCAACAAAGAATCCTGAAAAAAAAAATGTATCACAGTTTCCGCAAAAATATTAAGCAGCGAAAACTGTTTTCAACATTGATAATAATAAGAACCATTATTAATAATTGAGCACCAATAATAATTGATCATAACTGAGCAGCAAATCAGCATATAAAAGAATGATTTCTGAAGGATCATGTGACACTGAAGACTGGAGTAATGATGCTGAAAATTCAGCTTTGATCACAGGAATAAATTACATTTTAAAATATATTAAAGAAAACAATTATTTTAAAATGTAATAATATTTCACAATATTACTGTTCTTACTGTATTTTTGATCAAATAAATTCTGCCCTGTTGAGCATAAAAGACTTCTTTCAAAAAACGTAATTATTACAAACTTTTGACTGCCAGTGTAGAGGTCGGTGATGTGAGCAAAATTTTATTTCATAATAACAATAAATATCACAAAATAGTTTTTTGTTATTTTATTTTTGTTGTTAAAATTATGAGCAAATAAATGTAAAAACAATTGTTAAAAGTAAGTAAATTACAAACAATGGGATAAAACATTGCATATTCTTCACAGTATGAATAAAAAATTAATGGATTCTTATTAAAGATAAGAAAGTTGTTCAAGAGCAGTGAGTGGTTTTCACCTCATCTTTTGTTGTTTGATTAACATTAATGACACAGATAGCAGCATGTAGCTTATATTAGGCTGCTGTCACGTTAAGGGCCATGACACACCAACAATGTTGGGCCGTCAATGAGCATCTGTTGGGCTAGTTTTTGTGGTGTGTTCCACACGTAGGCTCACGTCGGTGGATTTGCTTGATTCAGCATGTGTAATTGGCATCAGGGCCGTTGGTGAGGGAATGAGTTTAGCAAACGAGTCAGTACATGAGGATGAAAGCAAGCAAAGAAGTCAAGATGGCACAGACAAAAGGCTGTTCTGAGCATTCCAATGTGTGAATATTTTCATTAAAACATTATATACAGTATCTGCAGTTTTCGCTTTTTGAATGACGAATATAGACTGAATATAGACTATAGAATATATACCTGCTGATATAAACAGTTATTTCCTTACACGTAGAGCAGCTTTTTGGCCGAGATGCAGCCGACGCGAAGCGACAACATAGTCGGCTTTCAGCGCCGCTAGTTCTTTGATGTCAGTTTGGTGTGTCACAGCCTTGAGACTGAATGCAAGGATCTAATATACTGATACACACTGTTTACTCACATGTGTGTTTCACTCCAGGATAACGAACGCTGGGAGACCAACCGCATGCTGACCAGTGGAGTGGTTCAGCGCTTGGAGGTGGACGAGGACTTTGAGGAAGACAATGCGACCAGAGTCCACCTACTTGTCCATAACCTCGTGCCACCCTTCCTGGACGGGAGGATTGTCTTCACTAAGCAGGTACAGACGTCTCTCTGCATGGATGTGTTTATTGGTGAGTCGCCAAACTTGTTAGTCTTTAATTGATGATTTTACGTTTGTCCTGCGATTCCAGCCTGAGCCAGTCATTCCAGTGAAAGATGCCACCTCAGACATGGCAATCATCTCCCGCAAGGGAAGTCAGCTTGTCCGACGACACAGAGAGCAGAAAGAGAGAAAGAAGGTGCGCATCTGGTTTTTTTATGTTTGATTTGCACTCTCCCTCCAGGGCAGCATTGTAGATGTAATTGTTGCGTTTGGTTCTTCCGCCTGACAGGCACAACACAAACACTGGGAGCTTGCTGGCACCAAACTGGGTGACATAATGGGAATCAAGAAATCAGAGGAGGAGGGATCAGATGGAAAAACTGTTGGAGAAGATGGAAATGTGGATTACAGGTAGAAATTGTGTGTGTGTGTGTGTGTGTGTGTGTATTTATAAAGACTAGGGCTGCCCCCTAATGGTCGACTAACCGTTAGTCGACTAGAAGAGGCTTGGTCGACCAAGATTTTACTAGTCGGTTAGTCACAGAAAAAAAAAAAAACTCCACAGGAAGTGGTCATGCAGTCCGTGAGGGAGAGATCATTAATGGCAGGAAATCCAAACATTTGCCTATCATTCATCGACCTCAAATATGACTTATCTCTTGAAACAAGCAAGTAGTAGAAACTTCACAAGTCCGACTCGCTCTAATGTTAGTCTAGTCCTAGATAAATATGCACTATTATTAGGCGCATATCCATGGAGGCACCGGTGCGATCACTTGCATTTAACTTAAAATACTCCATCATTTTGGTCATACAGATAAGAGTAATGCAAACTGTAAAGGGTCCACTTTTTTTTTCTATAAACTCACAATAACAGCAAAGCTTTTGTAAAATAATGAAAACAATCAGGATGCGCTTTCTGCCGTCTCGGTCTCAGTAAACTTGAGCTTGTAACGGACATGAACCGTCAGCATCGCTGACTTAATCTCTGCAGCTGAAAACAAAGAAAACAATATCAATAAATTATTAAAATGTTTAGACAGTCTCCTTGCTGTTTTTTCATGACACACTCATTACATTTGCCGGTGTGCTGTGGCAAGCTTTGTGCATGCACTTGAGCGCTGATTAGGCTATGTATTATATATAGGCAATTAAAGGCTCATTATTATGATTTACAGCTTATTAATATAAACGTGTTATTAGTCGACTAATGGCTTAAATGAACGACTACTAGTCGACTAGAAAAATCTTAAGTCGAGGGCAACCATTTATAATACATATGAAATATTTACAAAAGATTTCTGTTTGAAATCTTGAATTATATTAAAATTTCTATTCATCAATGAATCCTGAAAGTAATGTATCATGGTTTTTACAAAAAATATCAAGCAGCACAACTGTTTTCTAAGGAAGCTTGTTAATTGCAACTTTTTATCTCTTTATTTCTCACAATTGCGAGTTTACATCTTACAATTCTGATATTTTTCTCGCAATTGTGAGTTTATATCTCACAATTCTGAGAAAAAAAGAATTGCGATATTAAAAGTCCAATTCTGAGGGAAAAAAGTTGACTCAGAACAGATATTCTGAGGAAAAAAGTCAGAATTGTGAGATAAAAAGTTTATTTTTTATTCAGTGTGGCGGAATAAACAAGCTTCCGTAATTTTCAACACTGATAATAATAAAATATGTTTCTTGAGCAGCCGATCATCATATTAGAATGATTTCTGATGGATCATGTGACATTGAAAACTGGAGTAATGATGCTGAAAATTCAGCTTTGTTATCACTAGAAAAAATTCAAAATATATTCAGATAGAAAAAACTGTTATTCTAAATTGCAATAGTATTTCACAGTGTTACTGTTTTTAGTGTATTTTTGATCAAATAAATGTAGCCTTGGTGAGCATGAGAGACTCCTCAAATTATAATATCTTTTAAAGAGTATTGTAGATATTTTAACTTTTTTTATATATATATCTGACATGGCTCCACTTGGCACATTTTAGCATGTTTAAATTCTTTCCACCAAATTTTACAGTCCCACCCAAAGGCTGCTCAGAAATTGTGAAAAAAAACGTCTGTAGATTCTCTCTGGGCCTCCTCATCTTTCTTACCTTCCATTTTTTTCAGAGCGGAGCAGAAGTTTGCTGATCACATGAAGGAGAAGAATGAAGCGAGCAGTGAGTTTTCTAAGAAGAAGACTCTATTAGAGCAGAGACAGTATCTGCCCATCTTTGCTGTTCGCCAGCAGCTGCTCAACATCATCAGGTCCTGGTGACACTCAAATCAATTCACTTACATCAACTTCCTTACAAAATCTGCCACTAAATTTGTGAGCTCATGTGTCTGCCCACCTGGTATGCTGATGTTTTCTTTATGTTGTGTGTTTTCTCTGGCAGGGATAACAATATTGTGATTGTGGTCGGGGAAACGGGCAGTGGTAAGACGACTCAGCTGACGCAGTATCTTCATGAGGACGGTTACACCGGCTATGGCATGGTGGGCTGCACACAGCCTCGCAGAGTGGCAGCCATGAGCGTGGCCAAGAGAGTCAGCGAAGAAATGAACAGTAACCTGGGAGAAGAGGTTGGTGCCCAACATCTTGGCTGCATTTGCACTGGCTGAAAAAATCTGTTGTTTTGCTCACATCTGACACAGATCAGAATTTGTTGCACACGTGTAAACTCAAAAATCCGCACCAGATCCGATTTTTTTATTTTTTTTTCCGCTTCTGATCTGAGCCACTTCCAAATGTGGTTTTAAATCAGATACATATCCGATATCTTGACATCCGACCTACGTCTAAACACGCATTCTCCTTGAAATGCCAAGCCACCACAAGGCGAGGGCAATGTTTGCCTATAAAAATATATGATTTTAATGTTGTATTTTAATGCAGACATGATGTATGCGCTCGCATTAAAACTCACAGCTTTTTTTTTATTGTGGTGGGTGAGAACTTTATATCTATATATCTAGATATCTTTTCCTATAGGAAAGAAATTGCTCGCACACACATTCAGCAGCTGATTTTCAACCTCTGCCCAGTGAATTTAATAAATAAGCTTCACTACTGAAATGAAAACATTATATTTCTCAGCAATGAGGTGAAACTTTTCCAGCTTCATACTCTCGCACGATCTCTCTCTTGCTCTTTCTCTCATTATCATTATCATTCATATTCGAAATCATGCACATAAATGTAATCTTACCATGCTACTTTATTTCACTTCAGAATTATCTAACGAGTCATAGATAAAATAAACAAAAATGACTTTTTCCGGTCTATATCCGTTCAATCAGATTTCACGCTGCAAAACATCCATGGCAGATATTAACTTATCCATGTTGGCAAACAGTCATGGCCACCCGACGTGCAATATATAAATAATTTTAATAGCACGGCCATTCAAAACCCGAGGGTCTACCATGTGCGTAAGCGATCACCGACAATCATTTTGGGCGGGAATTAATGTAAACACAGATATCGGATACCAGTCGTGTCTAAAGTAAATGTAAACAGGCGGGCCAAAAATCAGATATGGTCAAAAGACGGGTCTGTGTATTTAGGCTCGCAGTGTAAACGCAGCCCTTGTGTGCCTGGACCAATTTTCTGTCCATTCACTTGACAAAAGATATTGATTTTAAGGGACATACTGCCACCTGGTGGATTTGAGGTGACTTGTATGTTATGTATTTTACCCTAATGAGAGGATGATACAGTGCAATAATGTTAATCAGGGTTATTATGGTTAACAAAAACTAAAACCATAAAAAAAAAAAAAAATTGTTACTTGAAATTAAATAAATGTTAACTGAAATAAAATATAAAAAACCTTAAAATTTGGCAACATGAATTTGAAGTACTAAAATAACTAAAACTAAAACTGACATAAAAATAAAAAACTATATAATTGTTATATTATGTATATGTGTATACAGTATGTATATATTATATAAAATGGCTAAGGGGTTTTATTGCTTTAATGTGTATACCAGGTTGGTTATGCCATCCGTTTTGAAGACTGTACATCAGAGAACACTGTAATAAAATACATGACGGATGGGATTCTTTTGAGGGAATCTCTGCGGGAATCAGACTTGGACCACTATAGCGCTGTAATCATGGACGAGGCCCATGAGCGCTCCCTCAACACTGACGTGCTCTTCGGGCTGCTCCGAGAGGTGAGCCATGTCTCCAGCTGTCTGTCCTCCTCACTTTCACATGAATGGAGGAGGATTGTGTTGCATACTGTTTTCACCCTACTGGTTTTCATACGCTAATTTAATGTACATTTACATTTAAAGAGGACTGTTGAGTTTACATTTTGATACTGATGAGTCACTTTTGGATTACTTAGGTGGTGTCTAGACGCTCAGACTTGAAGCTCATTGTCACATCTGCCACCATGGACTCGGACAAATTTGCGGCATTCTTCGGCAATGTTCCTATTTTCCACATTCCAGGCAGGACGTTCCCAGTGGATATCTTGTTCAGCAAGGTGAGGTGTTAATAGCGTCTTTAGTTAAAGCTGGTTGGTGTGCTGTAGACTGACGCTGAGTGCTGGTGTGATTCAGACTCCTCAGGAGGACTATGTGGAGGCGGCTGTGAAACAGGCCTTACAGATTCATCTCAGCGGGATGTCGGGTGACATCCTCATCTTCATGCCTGGTCAGGAGGACATTGAGGTGAGGAGATTCTGTAGTCGTGCTGAAGATGTTATGAATGGAATCACAGTTTGTAATAATAAATATATATATATATATATACTGTATGAATGTGTGTGTGTGTGTGTATGTATGTATGTATGTGTATATATATATATATATATATATATATATATATATATATATATATATATTATACTGTATGAATGTGTGTGTGTGTGTATATATATATATATATATATATATATATATATATATATATGTGTATAATGTAAAATATGCCGATTGAAGTCAGATTTCTTGGAACATAAGAGTATATATAAGGTTAGTTCGAAATATAGTGATTGTTAAGTTTGTGTTGTCTAATGAGGCATCGTATAACACACATGATGTCTGTGCTCCTGCAGGTGACATCAGATCAGATTGTGGAGCGATTGGAGGATCTAGAGAACGCTCCAGCTCTGGCAGTGCTGCCCATCTACTCCCAGCTGCCTTCAGACCTGCAGGCAAAGATCTTCCAGAAGGTAAACATCGGTCTCTGTTGGACACTGGAAGATCCTGATCATGAGATGTTTGTGAACTAAACCTATGTGTTTACTGACAGGCTCCTGATGGAGTGAGGAAGTGTATTGTAGCTACAAACATCGCCGAGACGTCTCTGACAGTGGATGGCATCATGTTTGTGGTGGATTCTGGTTACTGCAAACTGAAGGTAAAATGGAACTGCTATGAATGACCAGTCTTTAATAGAGGAATTGCACGTATGATGCTAACAGAAGTATTACTTTGTGTTGTTTAGGTGTTCAACCCTCGCATTGGCATGGATGCGCTACAAGTGTACCCCATCAGTCAAGCCAATGCAAACCAGCGGTCTGGCAGAGCGGGCAGAACAGGCCCAGGACAGTGTTACAGGTAAGTTCACTCAGTTCCTCCCTCAAAGCCTCAATACCGAACATCAAAAAACCATAAACAACCCTCTATAATGCGAGTAAATCAGTCGCATATGCAACCAAATTTCACGAGAGCCGACTAAAAAATGTATTTAATTAGCCATTGGCTAGTAAATTGTACGATTACTGTCGCCTGTAATTGAGTTAAAGGCAAAAAATAAGTTTAGCGCAAATATAATTTCATTGCCTGCTGAGCTTTACATACCGTTGCTTAGCTGAGAGCGCCCTCTGACGCTTTCTCTCACACATGCGCACACACCGTGAGAGAAAGAGAGAACACATGCAGGGCTCGTTGACAGAACTGACACCGATTTTATGCATCGTCATGAAAGTTTATCATTTGCACGCGTTTTTAAGCTTTGCCAGTTTAAACATTGAAGTGCAAGAAGATGCGAAAGATAACTCGTGTGCGCTGTGAGAAGTTTTGTGTGCGCAAACTGCACATCAGAACCGTGGCCAGAAAGCCGCATCTGACAGCAAGTGAGAACTGAATTAAGTTCTCTTTCACGTCGTCTTGTGCTTGAACAGAGTTTCACACAAAATTATGTCATGTCTTGGCGAGTATGTTAGTAAACATAGTTGGTTATGTCTTAAGTGAATGTAAACAGTCGAGAAAGAAAACACATGTGTAACAGTATCAGTATATTGGATCAGTGCATTAGCTCTTAAAGTGACAGCAGCCTAATTTTCCTTTTGCTGCCTGTGTTAATGTTAAACAACATATTGTTTACTTGACTTTAATAGTGTTTGAAATTAATTTTATATTTATATTTTATGAATATAGAATTTTTTGTAAAACTTTCATTTGCATTGTTCTTGCATTCCATGTAAAAAAAGTCTGACGAGTAAAACAAAAAATTTACTAGCCAATGGCGACTCAAGCTTCAGTGTGTCCATAGAGGGTTGATAAAAGAAGTTTAGCGATTCAAAAACATCATAAATATTTTTGTTTATCCATGTTTAGAGACAATGTATCACTTGCTCATGATTGTCCTTGTGCAAAGGGGCAAAAAGGTTTATGACAATGACTTTCTCATTGTGATGATTTTACCATGATTTTGTCATTGTGTGTTCTACTTTTTAGGGATGAGTTTTTGCTGCTTAATGTTTTTGTGGAAACTGTGATTAATTCTTTTTTGTAACATTATAAATGTCTTTACTGTCACTTTTGATCAATTTAGTTCTTTCTTGCTGAATAAATGTATTACCATAACTTTTGAATGGTTGTCTGTCGCAGTTTGCACAAAAATATTAAGCAGGACAACTGTAATAGAAATGTTTCTTGAGCAGCAAATCAGCATATTAGAATGATTTCTGAAGGATCATGTGACACTGAAGACTAGAGTAATGATGCTGAAAATTCAGCTTTGATCACAGGAATAAACTACATTTTAAAATATATTCAAATAGAAAACAGCTACTTTGAATTGTAATAATATTTCACAACACTAGTTTTTACTGTATTATTGATCTAATAAATGCAGCCTTGGTGAATATAAGAGACTTTTTTTCAAGAATATTAAAAAATTATAATTATTCAGACTGATAGTGTATTTTACTACAACAATGATATATAAAATGCTGTGCAGTGCCTTTTTGAGACAGAGATGCTTCAGAGGAGGCTGGAAATTGAAGTTACGATTAATCGAAAGTATCGACATATCTTTTCTTCCATATTGTGATGTACATCTGAGTGTAACAGATTATCGAAAAAGAAAAAATGTAGGGCGGGACTTGGTTCTATGCAATGGTTGTTGATTGGATTTTGAGACGTGGGCATTTAAAAGAGGAGGCTGATGAACATGAGCTTGTAAGGGGCATGGTTAAAGGGCAATAAATGATTGGAGAAGTCCTGCATAATTCATCAGAGAGAAGTCTGTCATTTCACCGGAAGATTGAGTTAACGTATTTTGATTAAAAAAAAATGCATGGATACATTTTTATTCCATGCTGACTTTAAGGCGAGACAGACTTGAGTGATGAAACAGTGATGAATCAGTTTTTTGATCCGGTACATTGAAACGAATCATCCAAACGAAGTGAATCGTTCAGGTGTCTCTGTGTTGTAAATACAGACTCTGGCCTCTCTTTGCTAATACAGGCACTTGAACAGTGTGTCCATGAGCTTTATTCTTCTTTTTGCTCAGTCTTTTCTGAAACCTCTATCAGTGAGGCAGGGCGACTGCAGGAGGGGGACGGGACTGTAATCTTGAGAGGATTTCACACAGTTTAATTTTTTGTTTACACCTCTGAGGATTTGAGACAAAGGCTCCTCTGGGCTTTTTTGACTGTGACCTTTTCAAATCTGCACAGCCCCAAAGATGCAATGACACACTGTCTCGCTGTTTTACAGTCACACAACTGATTGTTTTGCCTCCCTGTGAGTGAAAGTGTGTGGCACATGCCGGATTAGTCGCATGCGTCCTTTACCAAACATCTGTGCATCAAGAATCAATTCTGTTCAGCCAGACGCTTTGTAATGTGGCCAAGAGCCGTGTGTGTGTGTGTGATGAATGCGTAACTGAAAAGCTCTGGCTGTGATTGCGGCACATTCACAAGAGCCAGAAGGACTGATATGCATAAATGCATACGCTGTACTACAGAGCTTCCCAGAGTTTCTTCTTCACGCCATCTTCTGAGGGATTACCCATTTTGTTGAATAGCTGCAGAAATCTGCTGTTCTCTCAGATCTGTCTCTATGGAGCAGCAAGGAGAGCTGTGATATTTTAAGATGCTCAGAGGTAGTTTGGACATAGCTCATTGTTAAGGGCTTCCCTCCAGCTCTTCTAAAGTTTGGAGGTAGAGAACTTTTTCATTGGTGTGTTACATACATTTATGTCATGTATAAGTCTTTATTTGGACCTTTTGCATTAAATGTTTATTCAGACTGTATCTCGCCCAATTCTCTTTATTTTATTCCATACCTTTCTAATGAAGCATTTAATTAATCAAACTGGTGCAGTGAAGCAAATTACTGCCAATCAAAACATATTTAATATGTAAATACAGTTATGTGCAGTGGGTTTTTTGACCAGTGAGATTTCAGCTACCCAGATCAACTCATACTACGCCCTAAAAGTATGTACTGTTTTTGAGAAGAAAAAGTACATACTTTTGAGTGTGTAGCAGAATAGTAGGCAAGCTTTGGGACATACTACATCGTCATAATTGCGTCTTTAACGGAGTGCTCTGTCGCTTAGTTACGTGCATCCTGTCACCATTTAACTGGCCTGTCAATCATATCTCATCACAGTTAAAATCTTTCACATTCAATTTAATTTAATTTAGTAGCACATTGATCTGCCAGTCGTGGGTCTTTCATGCGGAGAACTCTCATGTGTTAGCATAATGATGCATTTAAAACTTAACGACCAAATGTATATTTATAAAAGTTCACAATGCTGTTGCAGATGAAATATGATGTGGATAACATTGGAATAACAAGGAATACACTGGATTTTTCGCTTGCCACTGTATCACATTGTGTCAGGGTATGACATGTTATAATGTTTACAGAAAATGAATGGATCTTTCTTTCCATTGTGTTTGTTCACTTCAGGTTGTACACTCAGAGTGCCTTCAAGAATGAAATGCTCACCACCACTATCCCAGAGATCCAGCGCACTAACCTGGCCAATGTTGTGCTGCTGCTCAAGTCACTGGGAGTGCAAGACCTTCTGCTCTTCCACTTCATGGATCCACCACCTGAAGACAACATGCTGAACTCCATGTACCAGCTGTGGATCTTGGGAGCTCTTGACAACACAGGTGAGACCACTCAGCCTCAGACACTGAATCAGCATTGGACCACGAAAATCTCTAATTTAAATTTTTTGTCCCTTTTGCCACTTTTTATCATAAGGAACAGTAGAGTGAATCTGGTCTTCAGAGACATTAACTACTGTGTAATTAGATAATGATATTAGGAATGATAAAATAATGTCAGGATTAAGTGTGCGTTTATATGTTGTAATTATGACACAGTGTGACATAGAAGGCCACATTCATAATAGGAAACCAGGAAAATGCTTGATGGTGAGGTTTGATTTAGAATCAAAGCAATGCTTAAAATAGAGAAGCTAATTCATAATAATAGAAAATAAGCAAGCAAAATAATATTTTTTAATAAATTTGTTTAATTGTAATGCACATGATATAAAATTTTTAAAAATACTTTTATTTTGAATGCTGTTTAAAGTAGTTGTTACGTCCCCCTGGCGTCTAGGGGATATGGAGATATAACAAGAAAAATTAACTATTAAAATGCTGTTAAAAGGAATATACTTTTCTATTAAGGAGATGTGATGTGTGCAATAAAGAAACAGGCAGAGAGGAAAACTGAATTTGTAGTTGCTTTTAGTAAGAAAAATAATTCAATATAACAAAACACCCAATAATACAATAAACAGTGAACCAAACATACATCCAAAACAAATAAATACCTATTTACAAATAATATATACAAACGTAAAGAATTAACGATAACAAAGCAAGGGACAAGAGCGGTGCTAAAAAGTGTTTCAAAAGTGGGTTGCAGAACCGTTTTAAGGGGGTCATCTGGTGTAAAGAAACCACAACAAACTTAATTCTAAATGTTTTTCTGATGTGAAACTTTTGACAGACGTGCATGAAAGCTGTTGACTTTTCTGTCAGACGCAGTTTAAGTAAAGAATGCCTGAGAAACGTGTTGACCTGATTCAGTATCTGGTTCGATCAGCTGTCCTCCCTGTAGCTTACGTTATGGACAGTGCATTTTATTGCTCTGTTCACATCTGCAGCCCTCTTGTCTCCCTGCAGCAGGACTATGGCATGTTCACACAGGTGATCAGGGACCCTGAGCATCTTTTGTGGTTTTTCAGAAGCAGTAGAAAGGTCTCTGTAGTGTCCTAAGTTACTGTAACTGTGACCTTAATGATTATGATTTCACTTTTTTAATTTTAGTTATTGTGTAATATTGCTGTTTGAGCATAAACAACGTCTGCAAAGTTACGACGCTCAAAGTTCAATGCAAAGGGAGATATTTTCTTTTACAGAAATCACTTTTTAAGGACTACAACAAATGGCTGGTAGGGACTACAATGAGCTTCTTCCCGGGTTACTGACATCACTAACCCTAAAATTTACATAAACCCTGCCCCCGAGAACACGCAACAAAGGGGGTGAGGCCATGTTGGGCTGCTTTAGAAAAGAGGAAGAGTTGTTGTAGTAGAGTGTTGTTGCCATGGCCGTCATTTTATGCCGGACTGCTTCACAAACGAGGGTCAATTCTACGCTGGATTTGCACAAAAGATTAACATGACGGCACATGCTAGTCGATGAGTTGAATCAACTCCACAGCAACTACATAAATTTATCCACTAACCGTTCAGAAACGTCCAGTTGCATTCTAAAAGTTGTAACTTCTTCCTGAGTTTTTCCATCAGTTTTAGCTACGTGAGATTCTCCATCTTTATTGTTGTTGAGCAACCGAAGCGTGAGCTGTTAAAGCTCCGCCCTCTTCTGGAAAGCGTGCTGGGAGCAGCAGCTCATTTTCATTTAAAGGGACACACACAAAAACGGCGTGTTTTTGCTCACACCCAAATAGGGGCAAATTTGACAAGCTATAATAAATGATCTGTGGGGTATTTTGAGCTGAAACTTCAGACACATTCTGGGGACACCAGAGACTTATATTACATCTTGTGAAAAGGGCATTATAGGTCCCCTTTAAAATACAGTATCCTGAAAAGGAACGTTTCTTTTTTTATTGAGTATATCTTCACTCGCCAGTGTTTAGATATATCGATGTTTAAAGATAACTGATGGTAGTGACATTATTTTTTGGGGGAAAAATCTCTCGAGTGTAACTTGCATTCTAGTTGAGTAGATTTAAGCTTGTGAAGTGCTGCAGTGAAGTATTAAGGTCTTACTCGAAGTTCAGCTGTAGCAACTGAAGTAAAACTGTCTGTGTGACCAGAGAGGGATCTCAATCTCATTTCCTGCGTATCTCTCAGGGGTTTGTGGGGATTTGACTATGTGGAGCGCTTTTCCCTCCAGCTCTCGTCTCGTGTTAACAGCAGATTATTTCTGATTAAGGCTTACCTGCCCAAATATCTTCTCTGCTTTTCACGGCGCTCTCTCGCTAATCTTCTTAGTCTGTCATGTAATCTTTGAAATCTGAGCTTCTGAAAAGTTTGATGAGAATCTCAAAGTGGAATCATTTTCCCACCATCAGCACTTCTGAAAGGGGTGCTTTCTAATCCCTTTTGACTTTTGCCTGTATTTGAGGATGCTTTCTTCTCGTCTCTGTCTCAGGCGCTCTGACGCCCACCGGGCGGCTCATGGTGGAGTTTCCTCTGGATCCGGCTCTGTCGAAAATGCTGATTGTGTCATGTGACATGGCCTGCAGTGCTGACATTCTTATCATCGTCTCCATGTTGTCAGTGCCATCCATCTTCTACAGACCAAAGGTACATTACCATGCTCTTTACTAGAGTCTTTTGGCCTGTAAATGTGCTGTGGGTTGTTTTTGAAATGCTAAAAACTGCCGTTACTTGTCTAGGGTCGAGAGGAGGAGAGTGACCAGGTGAGAGAGAAGTTCTCAGTGCCTGAGAGTGATCACCTGACATACCTCAACGTTTACCTGCAGTGGAAGAACAACAATTACTCCAGCATCTGGTGTAACGATCACTTCATCCACACCAAAGCCATGCGCAAGGTACGTCAACCTGAGGCGTCACTCTCAACCAATCAAATTCATTAATTAAAGGGGCAATATCATTCCATGACATGTTATTTAAAATTTTCCCTGAAGTCTACTTACAATTGTCAGAATGGGTTAACATGGAAAAATGGTCAGTCTTTGACCATTACAGCTAATGTGCATATTCTTTGCTACTGTACCTTTAAGACTTCTAGGTAAATATTCTCTTCGCATGAGAAATGAGTAACAATATAAGCTGGCTCTGTCCCATCCTGAAATTCTTTCATTCATACATTCATTATTTATTTAATTGGGGACTAATATATATATATAGAGAGATGTTCTTCTTCTGAAGAATATTCAGAGATGTTATTTGTTGGCTTTTTAAATATTTATGTCCATCTAACAGGTTTAACTGTACATTTTCTTTGAACATTTTAGTGCAAAGTTAAGCATGCTTTTTCTTTTATTACAGTTTACACTAATAACAATGTGTCTGTGTGCATCACAGGTGCGTGAGGTTCGATCTCAGCTCAAAGACATCATGGTGCAGCAGAAAATGAACCTGATCTCCAGCGGCTCTGACTGGGATGTGATCAGGAAGTGCATCTGTGCTGCGTACTTTCACCAGGCTGCTAAATTAAAGGTACGCAGCTACTTAGCATATTTGGCAATGTAATGTTGGATTCAGTTTCATCAAGCAACACCTGAAGTGATGTGTCTTCATGCATTGTATCTGTGTGTTTAGGGAATAGGGGAGTATGTGAATGTGAGAACTGGGATGCCCTGCCATCTGCACCCCACCAGCGCTCTGTTCGGGATGGGCTACACCCCTGACTACATCATCTACCATGAATTGGTCATGACCACAAAGGTACTTCTTCGTCCTCAGCCCTTAAATGTGAAGTGACATAAGTTAGTATGAGATGTGGTGCTTATATGGGTGATACAAGTTTGAATCCAGTTAGCAACATTTCCTGATCCTGTTCCTCGTTCAGACGTTTTTTCCACTGTTGTATTTATAAACTATTTGTATTTATGGTTACACTTTATTTTAAGGTATCCTTGTTTCAGTGCAATTATACATTTACACTCTCAAGTACTGACTAATATTAATTAAAACATGTACATACTATAGAGTCAGGGTTAGATTAGGGTTTGGTTTAGGGTTAGTTGCATGTTATTATGCATAATTCATAGTTATTACTATAGTAACTACATGCAACATGTAACAATAAAGTGTTACTGTATTTATTTATTCCTGTGATGATAAAGCTGCATTTTCAGCATCATTACTCCAGTCTTCAGTGTCACATGATGAATTGATGCTCAAGAAACATTTCTTATTATTATTATTATTATTACATTTATTATTAACTGTTGAACACAGTTTTTGATGATTTAATATTTTTGTGGAAATCATATGTTTTTTTCAGGGTTCATTCATTTGAAATAGTAAAGTTTATAATGTTACAAAAGATTTCTGTCACATTTGATTAAACTTAATTCGTCCTTGATGAATAAAAGTAGTATAGTGTATAACTATTTCCACAAAAAAAATAAAAAAAATTTATATATATAATGCAATCAGATGCAAAATGTTTAATGCAAGAATGAACATAGAGTAGAGTATTAGCCTTTTTTGCCGGGCAGTTCATATCCCAGTGCCCTGGTGAACAGTTTGATGACACGCATGTGTGTTTGTGTTTCAGGAGTACATGCAGTGTGTGACGGCAGTGGATGGAGAGTGGCTGGCTGAGCTCGGGCCCATGTTCTACAGTATCAAACATGCAAACAAGAGCAGACAGGTGAGAAACATCCATCCTGAATATCACAGATTCAACACTTGCGGTCTCTATTTTGGTCTCACTTACTTTTGGTCCCTCTTCCAGGAGAACCGAAGGAGAGCCAAGGAGGAAATCTCCATCATGGAGGAGGAGATGTCCCTTGCACAACAACAGATCCTTGCACGGAAAGAGGAGCAGGAGAGGAAGAACCACCTGGGCAGCGTCAGGTACTTCAGCCATCACACATACTGCTGTCACTCAGGGTTTAGAGTCACTTCCTGCTCTTTAGAACAACTGCTCGCACTCTCATGAAATCTGAATCATCCTATTTAGAAGGAAGCCATCAAATGGCTGCCGTGCTGAAATACTAATGTCGCAATTTTTGGGAAGACTATTATCCCGCTCACACCCTCCTCATCTCTTTCATCACCTAGCGTCTCCTTGTCTTTTCCATGATGAGCTATTCTCACCTCCCGTCTCCACAGGAGAGAAAAAGAAATAATATTGACTCCTGGCTGACCCCCATTACTGTAGCAATTTAAATTGTACCGCCTCGGACGGGGAGGAGAGAGACAGACGCTAATTTTCAGACTAATCCTGGAAATTAATTTTACACACACCTGTCAGCTCCACAAAAGCGGGAAATGTGTCCTGTAAAATAACACTTCATTAATTAATCAGGACTTTTATCTCCGTATCAAAGCCTTCGGCTGACAGTCTGCGTGATGGACGTCCTGACAATAATCACATTAAAAGTGGGGATTAGACTTTTGATTTGCATGATGGGGAGATGGATAATTAAGGTGCCGGCCTCCCTCTTGGGTTCTGATGCCTTTATGGGGTTTTAAATAAGCTGATAGGAAGACGCTGTCTGATCTAAGATGAGATCACAGCTCATCTCATCTCACCTGACCTGAATCCTGCAGGACCCACAGGTCACTTAGAGGACATTTTACATTTCTTCTGAAGAAAACGCTTTGAAAATCCTTGCCATATCTTTACCTTATTTTTCAATGCGGAAGTAAGCTAGTTTTTGTGAATGTGCGAGACTTCCGATTCATTAGCCACTATAGGGAAATAACGAGAAGAATAAAAAAAGTGCAGTAAATGGAAAAACTCTTTGCGCTACAAACCAGTGTTTATAATTAAGACAATACATTAAAATAATATGCTAAGAAATACCAGTTTGCAGTATCAAGCAGCATAATTTTTGTACAGCTAAAAATAACTGAAAGCGAATGACAAATTTACAAATGGCCGCGCCGCTCTTATGTGAAAAATAAAGTGGATAGTGCTAGGAAGTTGTGCTTGGTTGCCAGGGTGTTGCTATGTGGTTTCTTAGGTGTTCTGCTGATTAATCCTGTCAGTATTTACATGCACAGTTCAGTCATTTAAATGAGTGACAACTGCTTTCTAAAACCAAATGAACTCTCTTAAAATTCAGATGCTGCCAATCGGCCAAAATAAATTGAAATAAGACCAAAAGTTTGTGACCCACAACTGCCCACTTTGTTCATAAGAAGTACATAAAGTGACTCACTTTACAAGGCAAGCCCAAACAACAAGCCCAAAGATGTTTATAATGCATTACTTTATTCAAAAATAGTGGATTTTTTTTATTGTCTACCAGAAAAAAATGTAAAGTCTGAGTGATCTCTAAAGCCTGGAACACACCAAGCCGACGGTCGGCCCGTCGGGCAGTTATTGTTTGTCGGCCGACTAAGTTTTCTCAGTGTGTTCCGTACTGTCGGCTGAAGTTGGTCCTCGTCGGCTTTTTTTCGACCGATTCGACATGTTGAATCGGCGTCGGACCTCGTCGGTCAGTCGGGCCATCTGATCATTCTGATTAGCTGTTCAGCTACTGCCACCTGCTGGTACAGAAAGGCATTTCTTCTTACACAGGCACAGTACGGACATGCTACTTGGCGATAATACTCGAGCATCGGTTTGGTGTGTCAGGGCAACTTTGGACTCAGATGCTGCTGACGTGAGCCAACCCTGCAGTCTGCTTTCATTGCCACTAGTTCATCGGCGTCGGCTTGGTGTGTTCCTGCCTTAAGTAATAGCACACCTGGCCTCAACCCACGCAATTTGAGGAATCATTCATTCAGTTCATTTGCGGGACAAGTCATTTGTGAAAGTTTAAAGTCTGCGTGAACTGGAATTTGCAACCTACTTTACTTCAGTTTTGTTACGTATGACGGAATATTGAATGAGAAAAAATAGAGGCCATGGCTTGATTTTAGGGCACCTCCTCACCATTTATCGCTCGCAGCAGACTGTCAGGGGTTAAAGGGATAGTTCCCTCCAAAAATTTAAATTCTTATGTTGTTCCAAACCTGTATGAGTTTCTTTCTTCTGTTGAACACAAAAGAAGATATTTTGAAGACTGTTGGTAACCAGACAGTTGACGGTAGCCATTGACTTCCATAGTATTTTTTTTTCCTACTATGGAAGTCAATGGGTCCATCAACTGTTTAAGATTAAGAATTTTTATTTTCTGTGGATTAACTTGCACAGATGAATTGTTCAACACAAGACTAGTAATGTGTGCTAGCAAAGTAAATAGAAATTATTAAGCTTTAACCCTATAAAGACATTTTAGACAAAATATATAAAAAAAAGTTTGCATACATGTTTTTTTTAATTTTTTTTATTCAGAGGCCCAGACTGAGCAAAAATATGCAAATTGGTGCAGTTTCTGATATTTATGACCAAAACGTAAGATGAAATCTTTATTTTTGCAGCAGACTACTTGCATAAAATGCATATAAATATCAGTTGTCGCTCTATATATCCCAATAATATGTCTTAGTAAGATAATATTTAAATGCTTTGTGTTATGTAGGTTTTATTGTGGAGGACAAAACATATGCAATGCCATACAATGATGATTGAGAGATGAACAAAAACACGTTCCTCAAAAGCCTGATGGATCATATTCGATACTCACATTTTAGCATGATTTCACAAAAAAAGTGATGTATGGATAATCAGGTAAACCTAAGTTGCTTCAGTTGAGTGAGTGTTCATCTTAAAATGTTACTAACAATATAAAAGTTGTTCTTATATTTACTTTATAAAAACGAAAATAAAAGGCCTTTTACTTGCTAAAAAAAAGCATAAACTGTGAATCTGACAACAGAAGGCATGTAGTATACACCCTAGCATAGTGGCAGAGAGTTTTGCAACTCACATTTTCTTCAGAGAATGGAAAAATCTAGTTAATTGGAATGTTTGGTTAAAAAAAAAAAAAACTATATATGTTTTATATATATATATATATATATATATATAACTGGCTAAAAGTTGAAAGGGGTGGACGGCAGGCAGGCAGCAGAAGTGAAGTGATGGAGGTGTGAGTGGAGTCTGTGCTGGAGGAGCAGGAGGGTCACGGCCTGATGGATGTAATTGCTGGCGGTGTGAGGAGGGAGCGCTGTGCAGTGCTGTAATTAAAGATGATAGATCACCCTGTCAGCTACATCAGACCCGTGTCCCGCAGGTCCCCACAGAGACAAACTGTCCTTTCCTCTCTGCCTATTCTTCTCATTTAACCTTAGAGCAAACCTCACAACTTCTGATCCGTGGCACATTACAGTCACATACACAACCTTTCTATTTAAATTAACATCCTGGAATAAAAACGTCTTTTTTTTCATTTTCAAACAGGTCAATCAAGATCTGCACCCCAGGAAGGAAAGAAGAAACGCCTATGACGCCAAAACGAACGCCGGCCCGATTTGGCTTATAGTGCTTATTTCACCCACGTAATATTGCAAATGTGATGTTGTTTAGTACAGTTGCTTCTGTCAGTGCAATTTTCTTAAATATGATCATCATTGTGTTTGTCGCATGCAGCTTCTGCGTTTGGCCAGCAGTAGGAGCAATTGTATAAGGAGAAAATTTCCAGTCATCATGTCTTCCCCTCAGACAAAGTCCAGACGGTCCAAAAGAAGCACAAATAAGTCTGACACAAAAAAAAAAGTGGATGCTAGTGCAGCACCTGATCTTACATTGATTCAATGCTTAAATTAAAAAACAAACACCTTTTTCATTCTTAGTTTTGAATGCACTTGAACTAAAGAAAAAAAAAAAATCTTTATTTACATTATTGGTTATACTTTGCCCATCAACAGGGCTTTTTTATGTTTGAAGTGTTTCTATAAACCAGAACAGCCAAATTTATTCATGTGCTTCTGTAATATTCACTTTACCCTGGAATTGTAATTCACATCCTCTCATATTTTGGCTTGTGAAATGCAGCTGTTGTATCATTCTTTCAGAGAACACAGAGCATCCATGAATATTAACTTCCTGTACTTTGATAGGTTAATCCCCTGTGGATGAAGCACGCCTTTGTTATTCTGACAAAAAACATTGCTAGAATATTTCATCATTCTGCTGGAATCAACACTGACCAGGCGGCGGTCAAATCCTGTGTCGTCTTTGATGCAATTGGGCTGCAAGTCATTGAACAGATCTACCGTGTACCGACAGAGATGACAGGCCTCGACTGCTGCGAATTCACAAAAACCGCAACATGATCAACTGTTTTCCACTGAGGGTCATTTCGCTTTCTGATTTTCAGGGCTCTGTTGCTCTGTGTTTTCTGAAGCTTTCAAATAGGGGTCTGTTGAACTTTTAGTCTTCATTACTGTTGTGTACAGTATATCTGTATATTGTGTTTTTCCTTTTTTGTATGATTTAGATATGCAGAAGTCAAAACATGTTTAGACTCGGGCGAATTATGTTTTCGCAGGAAAATAGGAATAACCATATTTTTGAAAATGTAAAATTCATTCTGTGATTCAATTTTATGGTTTTATCTTCAATATTAAAGAAATGAACACAGCGACACTTTGTTAGTGTTATTTTTTTGTAAGGTGGTAATTGGATCACTACATTTTAGTACATTTGCACAATAGGCTTTGTCAAATGTCACATGAACAAACAGGAAAACAGGTCTCATTGCATCCGCTTGTTTGAAAAAGTGTAAACGGCAGTATGAACTGACGCCGATATCTATCTTTTAACACTTTCTCCGTCATTGACAGAATTTTCTGTTTTCACTGTTATACGGTAGGGATCTTCTGATCTTCTACGCATCTTTTGAAAGTACAGAATCTCTGGATCAAAACTTGTGCAAAAAAGAAGCAGAAACAAGCGATTAAAAAGTTTTTTTTTGTTTAAAAGAAGAGGCTATATTGTTCTTTCGTTTGATATATTGCATGTTCAGATATTCATAAAACAAAATATTGAGCCGACTCACTGTGGTCATCAAAAATCCCAGGATATCCTTAGGAAAAAAAATAGTAAGGGTTTATCCCTTGGCGGGCGTTCTGGCGCAGTATGGCCAGGGGGATGCTGCACATTGTGGCGGTGGTTGAGGAGATTCTCCACTTCCATATGTAAAATCGCTTTGAATGCCAAGAAAAATGTTATAATGTAACAACTACTTGTAAAATTATTATTATTTATTATTATTATTAAAATATTCTGGGGCCATGCAAGTTTTATGAAAACGCTGGTGGTGGCAGGCAACTTTAAAAAAAAAAAAAAAATGCAGGCGGGGAAAGAATTAAGGTAATCAGCTAACCTAGCTAGTTGTTTTTTATTGTTGGTGTTTTATTTGATTTTAATATCTGAATGTTAGTAAAGAAAAATAAAAACTTTTAGATATCAATCTTTGGTAGCTCCTTGGAAGGCATCTAGTAAAACAGCTCTATATTAAAAGCACATATAAAAGACCTGAAGCTGTTCTGGTACAGAATAAGGAATTTTGTTGCACATTAGGGTCGTTTAAAGGGGTGGTTGATTATGATTTCACTTTTTTAACTTTAGTTAGTGTGTAATGTTGCTGTTTGAGCATAAACAACATCTGCAAAGTTATGACGCTCAAAGTTTAATGCAAAGGGAGATATTTTATTTTACAGAAATCGCTTTTTAAGGACTACAACAAACGGCTGATGGGGACTACAACGAGCTTCTTCCCGAGTTGGTGACATTACTAACCCTAAAATTTACATAAACCCCGCCCCCAAGAACACGCAGACATTTCATTTTACACCGGACTGCTTCACAAACAAGGGGCAAACTTTGTTGTTGTCGAGCAACCGAAGCACGAAGCGTCTTCTGGAAAGGGGGCCGGGAGCAGCAGCTCATTTGCGTTTAAAGGGACACACACGAAAACGGCGTGATTTTGCTCACACCCAAACAGGGGCAAATTTGACAAGCTATAATAAATGACCTGTGGGAATTTTGAGCTGAAACTTCACAGACACATTCTGGGGACACCAGAGACGTATATTACATCTTGTGAAAAGGGCATTATAAGTCCCCTTTAAACAGAATGCGATTTTGCATTCCTTTTTTCCATTGTTAGTGCAAACATGCACTAAATGGACATCTTTGTTGGATGTCTTTTGCTGCGAAAAAAAATGACACAAGTTTAACTTTTAAAACAACGTCAACAGTTCAGGAATTGGATGTTTTTTGTTTGTTTTTTTAAGTCCACTGCTGTGAGTATCGCATTTTTAAATGCAAAAAAGTGTGTGTGTGTGCGTGCATTTTTGTGATTTATGAGGACACAAATTTGTATAATGACATGGGTATTACACTGGTATTATGACATAAACGTGTTTTATGAGGACATTTCATGAGTCCTCATATTTAAAATAGCTTTAAAAACATACTAAACAATGTTTTATTAAAAATGTAAAAATGCAGAATGGGTAGGTTTAGGGGTAGGGGTAGTGTAGGGGGATAGAATATACAGTTTGTACAGTATAAAAACCATTAAGCCTATGGAGAGTCCCCGTAAAACACATATGTTCCCACAGTCCTCAAAATATAAGTAAATTTATGTCTGGAAAAATCTTGAAAATATATTAAAAACTCTAAAGTGAAATTGTTGTAGTTACTTACATTTCTGAATTGTTTTTTTCAGTTCACTCTTTGTCATTGCAGTCTCTATATGATCATTTATATAAAAAAATATTCTAGTATTCATGAAAAAAAAAAAAAAAAAAAAAATCATGCTAATTTATACACTGTCATTTGGTAATACTAAAAATGTCTCATTTCAAAGGTGGAAATAGACAACTAGGGATTGAAAAATTTCCTCTATGGAAATATAATGACAACCAGCAACCAATGAACAAACCAGTCAGTACAGTAGTTATCAGTGAGAAGCCTAAAGTAGCCCAGCATGGCACATTTTGGATGGCTCCCTGATTTAAAACACATGATCCACATCATCAGCTTCACAGAAACCATAAGACAGGGGTGTCAATCCTTCACCTTCCACATTTCTGCAGACTTGAGCTTCAACCCTAATTAAACACACAAGAGATTTCTGGTGAAGGTCGCCAGGATTACTTCAATTACAGGCAGGGGTGTTGAGTTAAACTCTGCAGACATGGCCTTACAGAAGCAGGATTTGACACTCATGCTGAATGAAGGGCCTTAACCGGGTGTCACATAATCCAAAATGAGCAATGTTGGGAAACTTCAGCACCAAGACAGAACTACTGAGTTATTACTAGTGCTCGAAGTGGGTGTTGTCCTGATTTTTGACCCCCACCAGATTATTACCACCCTGAGTCCCCAGTATAGGTAGGTTTAGGATTAGTTGTGGGGTTAGGATTAGGCAACCAGGTAGCAGCCTCAATGAGGGGGGCAATAATTTGGCAGGGAGTTAAAATTCTGTGCAACACCGCCACTTCTATATTTTAATCTGTAGAGTACCCTCACTTTTTCTTTTTTCTTAAACCATTTTAAATTAAATAAATCATAACCTAATTTCGCAGGAATTATAATCAGGTGCTAAAAATACCCATTAAAAGGCTGTTGAACCAATGGGATCATTCAGGGTCCTTAAAGACCTGATTCCTGGGGGGACTTGATTTCTCACCACACCGTTACACTGCCCGTGCCCCCACCCTCGTCCTGGAACACGATTTCAACCCTTTAAAAGCACCAGCACTTTTTTTTCCACGTTGAGCACTGGTTATTACTACACTGATAGCTTTACTATTATTGATAATTCTTACCATTCTTATTTCACTATTTATTATAAATGTTTTTGTAAATTCATGTGCCCTCATAATCTTTAACTCTTTCCGCCATTTACGCAATTTTCTGTCATTTATGACACAACGCTTCTCCACCATTGACGGAATTCTCGGCATTCCATGTTTTCACTGTTATACGGTAGGGGGCGCTATTATGCATCTTCTGAAAGAGTAAAAAGTCTCCGGATCAAAACAGAAAGAAGCAGAAACATGATAGAAGCATTGCTTACGCATATGTGAGCTAACAACAATCATCAAACATTAAAGCATATAAATCAAAACTGCCTAATGTTACCGAATGAAATATCTTTGCAAAAATGCGATTTTCTCAGCTTTAGTTCAAAATGTTGCTATTTTTTTAAATGAAAATCATACATTCAAGTGTTCAAGCTCCCGCAGCAAGGCATTTTCCTGGCATTTTAGCTGACTAAAAACGCTTAAAAAAAAAAAAAAAAAATCTTGGGCCAGCATAACTTTTTTCAATTGTTTTCAATGGAAGCCCCGCATATTTAAAAACGGCAGAAGCGTGACTAGGCGCTGGACGTCTATTTTACGCTGAACGCTCGCTGTTTTTTTCTGGACATCGAGAGTTGAAAATATTCAACTTCGAGTAAAATGCAGCGCTCATCACTGTCACTCTTTACCCAGCCATCCAATCACAGTGGAGGAGGGGCAGGACAAATACCACACTGACCAATCATCACATTCTGCTTGTACAACGGCAAAAGACGACAACAAGCACAACACTGGAACAAAATCATTTAAAAGAAGAGACTTTACATTATCGACTTTTTAATATTCAGAAACAAACTATCTGCAAAATCAGATACTAGTAACAATTCCGTGGACATTTTGTATAGCGCCTTGCATTTACAGCTGGCTAAACTATGGTGGACACTGCCTTAATCAAAATATTTTATATATCGCTGGGTGATAATATTATGTTTTTTCAATGATTTTTTTCACATAGTGCATAGCGCTTAATATGAGTGTACTGCATGTATCCGAGTAAGGATGGACTATAACGCACAACGTTTCATGCCGACTTTAACGTATATACACACGATCAGGCATAACATTATGACCACCTTCCTAATATTGTGTTGGTCCCCCTTTTGCTGCCAAAACAGCCCTGACCCGTCAAGGCATGGACTCCACTAGACCCCTGAAGGTGTGCTGTGGTATTTGGCACCAAGATGTTAGCAGCAGATCCTTTAAGTCCTGTAAGTTGCGAGGTGGGGCCTCCATGGATCGGACTTGTTTGTTCAGCACATCCCACAGATGCTCGATTGGATTGAGATCTGGGGAATTTGGAGGCCAAGTCAACACCTCAAACTCGTTGTTGTGCTCCTCAAACCATTCCTGAACCATTTTTTGCTTTGTGGCAGGGCACATTATCCTGCTGAAAGAGGCCACAGCCACCAGGAAATACTGTTTCCATGAAAGGGTGTACATGGTCTGCAACAGTGCTTAGGTAGGTGATACGTGTCAAAGTAACATCCACATGGATGGCAGGACCCAAGGTTTCCCAGCAGAACATTGCCCAAAGCATCACACTGCCTCCGCCGGCTTGCCTTCTTCCCATAGTGCATCCTGGTACCATGTGTTCCCCAAGTAAGCGACGCACACGCACCAGGGCATCCACGTGATGTAAAAGAAAACGTGATTCATCAGACCAGGCCACCTTCTTCCATTGCTCCGTGGTCAAGTTCTGATGCTCACGTGCCCACTGTTGGTGCTTTCGGCGGTGGACAGGGGTCAGCATGGGCACCCTGACTGGTCTGCGGCTATGCAGCCCCATACGCAACAAACTGATGCACTGTGTATTCTGACACCTTTCGATCAGAACCAGCATTAACTTCTTGAGCAATTTGAGCTACAGTAGCTCATCTGTTGGATCGGACCACACAGGCCAGCCTTCGCTCCCCACGTGCATCAATGAGCCTTGGCCGCCCATGACCCTGTCGCCGGTTCACCACTGTTCCTTCCTTGGACCACTTTTGATAGATACTGACCACTGCAGACTGGGAACACCCCACAAGAGCTGCAGTTTTGGAGATGCTCTGACCCAGTCGTCTAGCCATCACAATTTGGTCCTTGTCAAACCCACTCAAATCCTTACGCTTGACCATTTTTCCTGCTTCTAATACATCAACTTTGAGGACAAAATGTTCACTTGCTGCCTAATATATCCCACCCACTAACAGGTGCCGTGATGAAGAGATAATCAGTGTTATTGTTACAGTTATGGTTAGGCACTGATGATGTCCCTTAGGTAAGGTCAGTGATAAACAACAATAACCCTCAAATTGTTTGCTCATTGTTCAGATTCCCTTTTATTACCTGCAGATGATCTTTGCTGCAGAATAAAATGAGTATGAAGGAACAGTTCATGACTCTCCCAGTGTGGTCAAGCTGTCTTTAGGCTACACTTACTTTGGTCAGTGAAAACACTGACATCTGCAGGGCTGATCTGGGAACAGCAGTGGACTGAACTGCACTCATTCTCCACGAGCCATTAACAGAGCTCTCTGTAACCTCATAAACAGGGTTTCATAAGATTTGCTGCTATCCTTTGATCAAGAATTCATTTTAGGTGTCATAACGAGTTATTTTCCCATTAATTGGTGTTTTTTCCCCTTTCCAATTACAGCTGATATTCCAGAGTGCATTAAAACACCTGGTGAGCTCAAAGAAAAGCTGAAAGATCAACTCTGTAACACTATTAGTGTGATCTCACCAGACAGACATCCCAGAATTCAATTATTCACCACAGCCAGGGGACATTTAATCAGACGTCCATCAGGCAGAGGTGAGGTAATACACTCTGATTATAATTATGATTGATGACCCTGTGTGAGAAAATGTCCTTCGATGCAGAGTGTTTGTGTTTTATTCATTTTGCAAGGCACTGTCATGAACAACACAAGAGGCCTATAACAGGTTACAAGATGTTAACCGATTATGTGGTTTAAGGCATGAAGACACTACAGACAAAACCATTATTTTTTTTCTTGTCTTGTAAAGACATTTTACAAAAATCACTGTTCAGTGCTACCTGTTGTTTGTGTTTTAGGTCATTGTTTTATGAGAGACAACGTGTGTTGTTGAGGGAAAACCTTTGCTAGTTTTATGGAAGAATGACTTGATTTGAGACATGTGTTTTGGTATTTTTAGTGCATTTTGAATGTAAAATTAACTGCTGTGCCAAGCTAAAAGCTGGTTATGAAAACCAGAGTTTGAAGAGTTTTGAAAAAGTGACCTAAGTAGTGATAATGTGTCATAGTAAAAAACTGTAATAAACTGAGGAAGTTAGTTAAAATTTGTACCCCATTTGTGGTATTTTGGTGCTTTTAGCAATAGAGCTAATAGACAGACCACTATACACTATATTTCCCCTGGTTCTTCCCTCTCATAATGGTCTTCGGGAGAAGCTCCCCTCACCCTCTTTAATGAGGCAAATCTCTGATATTGGCTGACATTTTAAAATCCTCTTCCTGAATGGCAGTGCCAGCAGTCATCTTTACAAGAGATTTCCGTTGAAGGTCTTTGTGATGATGGAGTGAATTATAATGGCCTTGGTGTCAGTGTGAATAGGAGCCAGTGGCTTAAGTGTAAAACCTTACCTCACAGATGAGCTCTGGGATCCCAAGATGCTTTGGGTCTTGAAGCCTACAAAAGGGTTTAGACCAGATTCCCTCCACTCTGCTTTGAGATTTAGGGTGACTGAAGAGTGAAGGATCATGTCATGTATTTGTCAACAAAGAGAAAAGCAATAGCTTGTTTGCAATCACGTGGTTCTGATGATGCGCGAAATACAGCTGGAGGGCAGGAAGTAAATAAACAGAATGGAAGACATAGAGGACAGTCCGTATTGTAACGGTTTAGACACCATTTCAAAAGATAGATATAAACAAAAAATCACCACATATGTTGGACGTGATCCTTATGTTATGAAGAGGAGCGATTTTTCTACTGAATTGAAAGACTTGCCTGCCATCGAGGCGGTAGATATAGAGAATGTGAAGCTTCCATCACGCCGTGTTTAGTTCTAGTCTGGTTTGTTTATATCACGCTGCCTTTCTGCTAGCGAGTTTTGGGCAGTATTTTGATTGTGAAAAATGTCACCATTGTAGGTCATTCATGCTGAATCGAGAATTGCCATAGGAACTCACATCATTGTTCAGGGATAAAACTAGATGGTGTAATACAATTTTCGCCTTTTCTACGTGTAAAAACACTGAGGGTAGCAGGTTGAGGAGGTGATGGGAAGACGCCGTATAGCAAATCTAATAATATCATTGATTGAACCCACTGCTTATCAGTATCACTCAATAAAATAATCACATTGCTGAGTGTTTTTGAAAGTTTTGCATTTTGTTTGGTCTAACATTTGTGAGTATGACTCTCACTCGGCTTGTGAATGATTATAACTTGCATGCAGCCACTTCAAAACTGTTCACGAGCTTCTATGGGTTTGATTTTGGTTGTCATTTGTCGAAATAAATAAAAAAAAATACAGCGTGTCGGTGTCTGTCCGCTGAATGTGACCCTCCGATTCTCCTCCATTGCCGTAAAGTGAATATTTACAAAGACAACATTACATTTACACCCTTCCAACAAAGAAATGGATCGACTTCTGTCAGCTTGTTGAACCCATTTTTTTATTTGGACATTTTCTACCATATGATGGCTGAAGCAGCAGCTGTTTTCACAGTACCAGATCAACACTGTGAACGGAATTCTACAAAACTAACTCTAATTCTAAGCAGGTATCCATATTAATTTCAGTATCAGCAGATGCAAAACGCTATTAAAGGTGACAACTTTTAAAGTTAAATAACGATAAAAGTTACGTAAACGACGAAAGCTCCTTGTGGTTTCTCGGTTTGATTGAGCTGAGCAACCATAAACGATGCAAAACATAGGCATTTTGAGGTTGTGATCACTTCCTGCCCTCCAGCCGCATTTCGCACCACAGCAATGTGCAAACAACCTATAAAGAGTTCAGTCTCCACTCAAACTTTAACTAGGAAAGCCTAACATCTAAAAACATTCAGTTTTGCTTTGTTAACTGACACAGACACTTTTAAACAAGGCCGCTTCTTCCAGAAACGCTCGGTAGTGGTGTTTTGTTTCTGAATAAATCAATGTTATTGAACGAGTTGGATAGGAGTGAATGATTCAAAGTCTCACTCATTTGTCGCCACCTATTGGCGTAACGATGTAACTCGCTGAAAAATCCTCACCATGCAGACTGACAGGCTGCGTTTGAAATCGAATACTCTTGAGTAGGTACCAAAGACTTTAGATACACTTGTATTATATGAATGAGAGAAAGTGCAACACCCAAATATGACCTTCTAAATAAGTCATTGGGTCACTACAGCTGCCGTTAGAAGCTCTGGTTGCTACAGAAACAGTCACTGTTCTGAGACGCGCGCTCAGGAGTGCGCATGCGCTTTGGCTGGTCCAGCCTGAAAAATAAACTTTAACGCTATTTGAGCAAAAGAGACCACATTTGAAACAGTTGTCAGATTTCAATGATTTCAAATATGATATTTAATCGTCAGCTTGGTGAGCAGATTTGGAGAATTTGATGTTTTCCCATTCAAAGAGTAATTGCACAACTGAAATAGCTGCTCGAGAGGCGTTTCAAAGATGGCCACCGAGTAAAATGACTTGCCTGAACGGGACTTACGTAGGTACTACTTTTGAATAAGTTCTTACCTCACGACCGTTCTATATAGTATGAATGTGTGTAGTATGAATGTAATCCGGACTTAAAACATTGTCATTGACTTACCAGCATCAAATTTAGTTTCACTGCCATTAACAAATCCATTCCCGCGGCCTCAAGAATCTCACCGGAAGTAGTAGGTTATGCTGGTACTTTTCGTCTAACTACTGTTATTGAACACTGAGAATTCGGACATAATACTCCTTTTCATATAGGCTACTGTATAGGGAAATATGCATTTTTGGATGCAGCCACAGTATGTCTGAATAAATACACCTGACGTATGATTTACTTTAAAACAATGTTCACTCAGAAATTGCTAGTAAATTTCACAAATAATTACAAAGAAATGACAAGTAACACACTAAGCCCAAAATAGCATTTTCTTGTAAAACATACTCCAATAATCTTTGTTTACCACTTCCAAATATCTTTTTTTTTTAGTGTACGTACAAGCAAAGTGATACACACTGTAAAAAGTCCCAGTGCTGTTGGCCGATATTATTAATAAAGTTTAAGTACATTCAGCCCTTATTTAAAAAATGTAAATATGTCACTTGTTACCTAATTCAAATAATCACAGATGATTCGTCTATAATGCTGCATGAATAAAGTCACATTATTTCCTTTTTTTGGAACACAACCCACTCATAGATGAGCTTGAAAATGAGATGTGCGAAGATCAACAGTGCTACACAAATGCATATGACCCACATATTATTTACGCTATTGTTCACTGCTGCTCACAGTCCTTCCTCATTATTTACGACATAATCACAACCTTGTTTTGCATGTGATTATGGTTGTGTAGCTTCAGGGCACCACTGTGTTTGTGAAGTCTGTTTCACTAGAATTGGCCTTAAACACAGTTCACAGGGAAATTCAGAGTATTAATAACAATTATTGGTGTCCATTAGTTTCTACAGGCAGCTTTAGTGTTGGATATTGACTGTTGCCTATTGATTTCGCTGCTTGTCACTTGGGGTTGAACTTCCATTGACTCAGAACACTTCAAACAAGCCCTCTCATTCACTGACACGCTTTCCACACTGAGCGCAATACAAGTATCAGTACAACTCAAGCAGGAGGATATTATTCTAAATAGCATCATGATCTGAAATAGAAAATGAAAGCATGTGCTTGACATGTAACGAAAATAGATCTTTTGCTGCTGTCTTCCAGTCATCCGCTGAAATGCTTTCATTTAATCCTTACTAGTTAAAAAAGCAGCCAAATAAAACATGTATCACTTTTATTGACTGATTTGTGTTTATAGGAAATGCATGATGACATAGCGAATAAGGCATGACATTATTTAATAATTTAAAAATGCTATTAATGTCACTGGATGACTGATATGACACATCCCCGAAATCTTTTCATTGTCTCTTAAACATAAAATCCATTAAAAGATTATATATTACGCCATCATTCATATGAGGCATTAGTATATGATTGATTAATGTACAAATACGAGTATTACCTTTAACTTTTCTAAACCACAAACTATGACAGAAGCAGCATTGAAACTTTACCTGCCATTAGAATTTACACTCTCATTCATCTCTGTAAACTTTAAATATAATTAGGAAGAAAATTCACAGTAGAATGTTCATTAAATATGAAGTATCGTGTGTCAACAAATTTCATTTGAAAGGCAAAAATAAATCAGCAGCTGATGTCAGTATATAAATGAACACAAGAGGAATCAGATGCTTAGTGCAGAGCTATTCAGTAATGAATCAAGTTTTATCAACATAGATGAGATTTAATCATGTCGAAGATGAGTACATGGACTTCCATGATGGTCCAGGTTTGTTTGTGTTGCTGTTGAAGCTGATTGACCAAGAAAGTCTTGCTGGTTAAGGCAGTTAAGCTACTAGGAAAAAAGCTTAAAGCAGTGCAAGATGGTTTGCTGGTCTTAACTGGTCTTCCAGTGTGGTTTTAGGTATTTTTAGACTGGTCAGGCTGGAAGAGATCAGCAGAAGACCAGCTTGGTTAGGTTGGGAGGTCATCCTAAACCAGCTTAGACCAGCAAACCATCTTAAGATTGGTGTCAGCAAGGTATAGTGACTCATGTACCTGATTGGAATAAATTACCTTGAATACAGTTGATCACTGTGCAAAAAACAAGAAAACCAACAACAGTAAGCACAAGCTATTATATCAGGTTATACTGAAACACTAAATATAAAGGTAGAAGATGAGAAATTAGTGAAATGACAAGAGGAAACCTACCCAGGTTTGAAGAAGTTGGACAGTCGATGAAATATTGACATTAACAAAGGAAAAAGGAAAAATGTGTAACGGACGCTTTCATCAGATGTGAATAAAGTGTTTTTTGTTTTTAAAATAAAGGTAACTTTGGCTGCATGTATGTAGTCTTTGTATTTAATGGAGAAAACAAGTCATTGAAGTCTGAAGTGAACGACATTAACTAGAGCTGAACGATTCTGGATAAATTGAGAATCACAATTTTTTTTTGTTTCAAACAGAGATCACGATTCTCCCACGACAAAATAACATGAAGGTAATAAAATGCTGCAGTCTATTTAAAATGTTTAATTAATCTGAATGAATTATTTTTTAAAAAATCGGTTTGAATGAATGATTCAATGACAAATACATTTTTAATAGTCATTTGTCGCCACCTGGTGGCGTAATCGATACAATCATTATTTGAAGCGCCAAGTTACTTTCAAAAGGTGATTTGCTCTATTTTGATCACTTCCGTAGACATCAGTGTTTATATCGTAACTATAAACTTTTATCCCAGTACTTCTGTGATAATCTGAATTGTTTTAACACAGAAATAACGATACTGTGTGGTTGAAAAGACTGTTTGTGAAGCTGTGAACTGCTTTCTCTGGGTCAGCGGCAGCGTGAAGCCAGATCTGAATGTTCCAGTGTGATTTTGTCAAAGGTTTAATAGACGCAGGCGATGTTATTTAGGAATGGAATCGCGTTGGTGTTTGAATTGAGATTGCAATCTTTTAACGAATAGTCATGCAGCTCTAACCATTAACCATGAAATTTGCGGGGCAAATTGACCCGCTAACATCACAATGGTAATAGAACATTTATACGCACATTCTCCAACACCTCAGAGTTTTCGAAAGTTGCAGGCATGTTAATGACCCTAAATGAGAAACAGTCACACAATTTCAAGAAAAAAATCCTAGGTTAACCAACCAGGGGTGCGTTTCCCGTACAACAACGTAACTCGCTGCTTCACTACCATAGTACGATGCATTGTTGAACAAATCAACTAGCTAGTCACGACTGTTTCCCAAAAGCGTATTGTCGCAAACCTGTCGTTCAGCCACGTCGGTGAATAATGTCATGTAGGTGGTGTAGTAATAACTTTAAATTAATCCGTTTGAGATCGAATTAATGCTAGATTTTTTGCTATAAATTACGTGGAATCTGAGGACCAATTCTCATTTTTCTCAGTTATTTTGCTTTATTTCCAGATTCAATCTTAGGCTCGTTCTGACGCACATACGCACTCTTCAAAAACGGCGCTTAAAATATCTTAACAAACTAAAATATGTAAATGACATTCGTAATCGTTGAACTATGTTAGTACCGACGGAACTTGCAACGTTAGTTGGCTAACGACGCTTTTGGGAAATGCACCCCAGTATTGTTGCGGACTGAAATAAATTATTCTGCTTTCTAAAAACATCCATCATACTGTATTCTACCATTCCTTTCCTTTGTGCAAATGTAGAGAGTTTAGTTTAAATTTGCAAGTTTAATAGTTCATGTGGCCTACTGCCTAGTCTGATCCAACGCTTGGATTTTACTGGCTGGTTTCTGAACAGAACGAATGAAACTCCATTCATTAGCCTCTCTGGACACCAACTATCTGAATTACATGTACCATAACAACACCTTTTTACCATAATGTTGGGAATTTGCCAAAAAAGGAGGTTCGTGTGTCAGACAGTTGAATAAGTTTGAAGAACAAAAGTCAGCACAGCCTTTTGATTATATAAATGCTGGACATTATTAATTTAAGCTATCAGTCACAAGGTCAATTGTCAGCCATCATTTGAAAATCATGTTTTCCCAGAACTCATTGAGTCAGTGATTAAGAAAGGATCCAAGAGACTGTTTGCAGACAACAATTCTGTAGCCATCCCAGTCGATCCAGACACAGGCACTGACGCTGCAGGTGGTCAGGAAGTGCTTTCTTCTTCCTCTGCCTCTTTATTCACTGTAAGAAGCAAACAACATGCAATTTTATTTACAGCCACCTCATAAACAAGGTCATTACTGATTCAATGGGCTTCTCCAATTAACTAAACAACCATTATGTCCATCATAATTACGCTTGTGTATATGACATAGGCAAATACATTTCATGCAAACGAGCTTTCATGCTTATATTCTATTCAAACATCCTCTCTCTCTCTTGGTCTTTTTGCTCTGGCTGGCTTTGGTTTCTTCCTACCTCTGCTTTTCATTTCTGAGAGCACTGAGAGTCTGAACACTATTGCATGGAAGACGAAAGGTCAAAGGCTACTTATGATATCTATGCCATGTTCCCTTAAATATAATGAGCACTCTCATTCTTGAACAGCTCATCAAGGTTTTTAGTTGAGCCTTATGCTCTCTGTGGAAAACAAATCCACCTTATTAGCCAAATATGCGTCTCTTTTTCTGTGGCTTCATGTAAATTTCACCCTTTATTTAAGGAGAAAATCACCGTTCCACATATTCCCCGAACTCTTCGCTGTCTCCAGCGGACAGCTTAGCATATACGATGGGCTTGTCGGCGACTTCAGCGGCATGGTTAATGCGAGACCTTTTGTGCTGTTTAATTCCAGAAGGATAAACAGGCTTGCGCATGCAAAATTATTCAAACACAGATAATTAACCGGGGAAACAATCAGCTGTGTGAATAATAATCCACAGTGGTAGACATTATAACTTTTGAGCATGAGAATAAGATGGATGTGAGTACCTTGGGCATGAGCTTATCAAATAAAGCTCGGTAAATGTACCCTGAATGAAATGAGTCAATCATTTTAATGTGCGAGAGAAGCCCTGAGGAGAACAAATAAGCAATCACTGCATCACGCAGGGCGAGCAAATGAACCTGCTGCACAATTAGGCAGGGTCACATTCAGCGAGGGCTGCAAGCACTCCATGTGCTAATGAGCTCTGTGCGTGTCAGGGAAAGGGGGATGGAGAGGGAGAGAGACAGAGAGAGAGACAGTTATTGCCTGAATAAAGAGCCTACAACCAGAGCACTTACTGCGGTATAGATAGCGCTTCATTAGGACACTTTCACACCATAGCTTTTGGTGCAAACCGAAGTCGATTTGATGTGAGAGTTCGGTTTATTTGGTTATAGGGAACAACCGAGTTCTCTTCAAAAGGTGGTCTTAGGTGCAATTTATTTGAACTGAGGTACAGTTCACAGTTGGTAAGAACAGTCTGTCCCAAGTCACAGAGTGAAGTATTAATGCAAGTGCTGTGATGAATCCAAAGTGACAAAAACATGAATAAAAATGAAAAAATGTTACAGTGGTAAAACGCAGGCTCTAGTTCTTGCAGTGCTATTCCCGTTGATGACGCCAACATACTGGGGTGCAATTTTGGCCACATTTGTTGTGTTCAAGACAAACTTCAGGATTTGTGAAGGATTTCTTTTGTTGTAGAGCAGCTTTTGATCACTTTAGACAAAAGTATTCTTCAGTTTTGACACGAACACTTAGCGTGAAGTATACGCTTAGCATGTGCGAACACAGTCGGACTACACACACACATTGGAACGTTTCAAGTTTGTCCAGTGTCTGCGCTATTTCTCTCGAGAAGTTATGAGCGATAAAAATATTTTTGTATAATGTGAACAACATTGTAAAACATAATTTTTCGAAGTTGTAAATAAAAAAAAAAAAACGATTACTGGAGTTTTACAAGAAAATATTGTCAGCCTTTTTTACTTCAAATTTCCACATTTAATTCTATGTGTTACTTGCTGTTTCTTTTAAATGAACTCTTTCAACACTTGAATGTGGGTAAGTTTCATAAAAAAAAATACTTTGAACAAAATGCTGAGAAAATAGTGTTTTTTCCAAAGACTAAAATGTGCATAAGCAATGCTTTTATCAATTGTTTCTGCTCCTTTTTTGCCTGTGTTTTGATCCAGAGAATCTGTACTCTTTCAGAACTTCTGTAATAGCGCCCCCTACCGAATAACAGTGGAAACATGGAAAGCTGGTGCGATTGCTCTGTTAGTGCGGTTCATTTGAGCATGTGTGAATGCTGCCATCCGAACCCTGGTGCGCACCAAACAAGCGGACCGAGACCGCTGAAAAGATGGGTCTCGGTCCGCTTCCAAACGAACTCTGGTGCGGTTCGGATGATATATGAATGCAACACGGACCAAAGACATGTAAGCAAACCAAAAACAGGAAGATGAGACCCTAAAAAGGACAGAATCCTTACGCATATCGTTTTTTTCTCGTCATAGTTGTGAGTTTGCCCATCACAGGCATCAGATGCAGCAGATCATTTGTGTGTGTGACGGATGGATTCCCGCCACTGTTTTGACTCCTTTACACATTTATAAGCTCTTCACGAGTTCAGCTGGCCAAAATACCATCACATGCAGGCTACGCACACACAACGAGCGCATTTACCTCAGTACACAGCATTGTTTTGGATGTTCTGTAAGTTCTGTCTCAAAATGGGCATAAAATCCGACCAATCAGGTTGTGAATGTATCCCTATGCCTTTAAGTTCGGTATCTTTTGGTTCGGTGATAAAATTGCCAATCTGAATGCTAATCGGACCAGGACTAAATGTTTTTTTTTTCTTTTTTGGTCCGGACCAAATGAACTAAACGAACTGAACTACAAGTGTGAAAAGTTAAAATGGTTTCTACACCAATTTCAGTGTAGAGTTGTGGGCATCTCTAAACCCACTCACACACACGCTCGTCGATGTGGGCTTCTGTTGTTGTCGTGTCACCATTAGTTTGATGTCCTTGTTAAGGCTGATTTATACGTCTGTCAAACCTACGCTGTAGCTATGACATAGGCTGTGTGTAGCATGCATAGCCTGCGGCATAGCCTGACGTGCACCTCTCCAAAAATGTAACAACACATCAGTTCTACGTGGACCATAAGCGCTGTGATTGGTCTCCTAGAACCAATCCCTCAGGTCAAAAAGAAAAATCGGCACAGACAACGATGCAAAAGTATAAATGATAACCGACACGTAGCATACAGCGTAGCATACAGCATAGCATACAGCATACATACTCCGTCTCTTCAGTTTCTTTTTCGACTGTGAAACAACAGCCTGGGCCAGTGTTGCCACCTTGTGGTCCAAATAATTAGTGCAAAATAAATAAATAAATAAAAATTAAGGCGAGCAAACGAACCTACAACACATGGACTGTACGCATACAATAGAGTACATGTTAAAACTGAAGTATACTTTGGGCTTTTGTATGACATGCTTAGCAATGAGTGATTAATTGCGATGAATTTTAGTCTCCTACAAAGGTCTGACCATGTCAGAAATTTGAAATCACGGCCATGCACTGTGAAGCCTTGTTCATCTGTCTAATGAAAAAAGCAAGAATTGTTGATGATACTGAGAGACAGAGGGATGTTCAGTTAAAAATGTTGATATTAGCTTGTCTATATGATATTCAACATTTATGTTTGTTATATAGAGTTGCCTTCACGTTATGATAGTACTATGAAAATGACAAGTCAAGTTCGATCCAAAGAATGAGCAGTCCCCAAAGTTTGCCCAAACACAACAGACTCCTTATTATTTTTCTTTTCCAACATGACACTTGCCAAAGTTCTTCAAAGTTCTGAGGAAAAAGCATCTCAAACGCATTAAACAACACACACATTTGACAGTAGGGCAAGCCACACAGGTTCATGATTTAGTTTGAAGCGCAACATGGAGTTTAAAATTACGTTCCACATGCATTGAAATTACGGTACACATGCATACCGAACCGAAGGACCATTTGCCGTTCAGTATGCATGTTTACTGAACGAATACAGTCGCTGCACATGTTGTGCTTCAAACTAAATCATAAACCTATGTGGCTTTGCCGGTATACCCAAATGTTCGGTACGAATACGTGTACCGTTACACCCCTAATGTCAATAAGGATGTCAGACGTGACATGACGTGATTGATCACCCAATAAACGCTGTCAGTTGTGATCAGACTTGTCTGAAAAGCAAACCGTTGATGTCGCACAGTTTGCCAAGGCTTTTACCCAAGATCTCACTGGGGTCACATTGTACAATGTGACAAGCAACAATCATAAGAGACAAAAAAAAAAAAAGCAGCTTAAGTGTGAAAACAGCCTAAAAGCCAGACTGATTTTAAGATAAAGAGTGGGAGATGACGTGCGGAAGACACAAATGATGCCGGATGAGCTGTGGGCAAAGGCTGACAGACAGCCGGTAATAAGGGCAGTTAGCAGCAGACAAACACTCAGGTACGCCAGCCTCACCATGAGGCAACCCAACAGGCCCCATGGCGCAGGCTTTCAAAGCAAAGTCAAAGTTATTAAGTATTCAATCATATAAAAGGGAGAGGAAGGCGTGAAAGGTTGCGGACCAAAGCACTTTTGCTCCAGTGCATTAAGAGGCTATGCAGCCGCTCCAAGTCTGCGTGAAAAGAAATAGATTGCCTCCCCAGAAGATGGCAGCTTCCCTGTATCCCCCTCCTTTTTTGCTCTTTAATAACTGCAATCTGCTGTGAAAATCTAATCCCAAGTACCATTTACGCTGCACCCAGATAACTTCTGCTTGGAAAAGCGTACAATATGAATATTTCATTCCCTGATATCCAAATAAACATGGCAGGCTTTCCATCAATCAGGGGACGCTGCAAGAAGTGAACTGGAAAGTGGAAATTGCTAATGAATAGCAAGGTTTGGGGGGGAAAGCATGTCTTGTAAAAGCGTCTGTTTTAGTTCTCTTCAAAAATGTATACATTAGTAAAAAAAAAAAAAAAAGAAGCTTAGAGCGCAGTGATAAACATCCCTCCCGATGATCTTGATCAAGGCCTGCCATTAAAAATGTCCATATATGCAGCGTATAAACACGGCCATCCCTTTCTGGTGGAGCGACTGAGGCTATTATAAGTTATTTATCACAACAAATCAAGCAGTGATACTGTTCTGTATTTACTAACAGCTGAATCTGCTCATCCAAAGGATCAAGCCCCTCTTCCCTTCTTGGAAGAGTCCATCCATATACATGTTGCCCTGTACCGGGCTGTATGTAAGGTCTCAGCAGATTTGTAAGGCCACACCTGGTCTAAGAGCTCTAGTAATGACACTTAATGAAAGCTGGGAATCCATGCATGCAGAAAGAGCCTGGCATGTCATAAATAAACCACAAGCCTACGAGCTATTTCCTCTCCTGTCTATTTATTTGTATTTACTCTGTCTATCTTGGAGTCCAGAAGGTACTTGGGGTGTCCTAGAAGAACATAAGTTGAACTTTGCTACCCGAACTTAGCAAATGGGCAAGTGTGCTTGTCGTTGGTCCTTTCTAGTGGTTTCACATCTAAGAATGTACATGCACACTTAAAGGGATAGTTCACCCATAAAATTCTATCATTATTGACCCTCATGTTGTTACAAATCTTTCTTTTTTTCCCCCTGTGAAACACAAAAAGCATTTTTTGAAGAATATCATTGCCCCCCTTTTCCATATAATTAATGTGAATAAATGTGAAAAAAAAGCACCATAATTAAAGAAGGAAAAGAAAAAATCTTTTAACAATCTAATTTAAAACACATGTCAAGTTCTTAGAAATCAGAGATATTACTGATAACTAAAACATTGTTTGTTATTTGAAATAAAATATGAATATATTAGATGAAAAACTTAACCAAAATGAGAAATGTTGCCTTGATAACTAACTGAAATTCAGTTTCAGCTGAAGTACTAAAATTACTAAAACTAAAACTGAAATAAAAATGAATTAAAGCTAAATAGAAGTATTAAAAAAAGCCAAAAACTAATGACAAAAATGACCAAAGAACATAAAATTAGTAAAACTTTAAAATAAAAACTGAAAATATAAAAATAAATGCCAATTCAAAATAGTAATATATACTGTAATAGTATATAAATAATACTAAAATAATAGTTACAAAATATTTTGTATTGATGTCATGTGGTGTGACCATCAAATGAAAAGAATTAAACATAAAACAATATTCCTTACACCTTAAATACACATGAAAAGAAGTTTTCAGGAGTCGCACCACATGACATTTGAACTGAACTAACCCTGAATCTGAAACAAAATGGTCAAATTATCTGATATTTTAAGAGACACACAGTTATGAGGGCTTGCAGGGGTCCGATGATATCATTTCCTGTTTTATTTTTTTTTTCTCTGCATGTTGGTTGGACCACATGGTTTGCTGACAAAAAGTTTTTTAAATATTACTAAGCAGTGAAGCAGTTTTGTTAATATATATTTTGTATTGATGTCATTTGGTGTGACCATCAAGTAAAAAGAATAAAACATAAAACAATATTCCTTACACCTTAAATACACATGAAAAGAAGTTTTCGGGAGTCGCACCACATGACATTTTAACTGGACTTGAAATTGAAACAACAGTCATGATATCATTTCCTGTTTTATTTTTTTCTGCCTGTTGGTTGGACCACATGACCACATGACCACATGGTTTTACTAAGTAGTGAAGCAGTTTTGTTAATATATATGGAGATAAATTCCAAGTCTTCTGAAGCCATATGATAGATTTGAAGAACAGACTAAAATTTAAGCTGTTATTCACTGACAATGTCCACCAAAGATCTCCAATGGACGACATAAAACATACGCACTATAAAAATGGTGAGTTGGTGGCATTTGACTCACTGCCAAACTTAACTCATTCTCAAGTGTCTCATGACCAAATATCACTGACATCAAACCAGACATCACAAGCCTTTTGTGTTCCTAGGAAGAAATAAAGTCATAGAAGTTTAGAACAACATGAGAAAAAAAGAAAAAGAAAAAAAATGAATATGGGTGAACTGTTTCTATATGGGAAAACATGCAGACTATGCAATACCGGATGCTTCACTGCCTCTTCAACTTCTGAAGTAGTATAACTCTTTAAAGCCAGGCCCTGAGCAGCTCTCTGACTCTCTTGCTCTCTCTATCATCAATAATGGAATAAGGTGGCATGTGGAGCAGGTTCTGGACCTTCAGAACAAACAGGGAGCAGAATGGATTCAACCCTGCAGGACGGGCTCATCAGCACAGTCAACAATGCCTGAATGATTGGGTTCAGAGCGGCAGCTCCAACCCTCGGCTTCTACTATGCCAAAAGTTCTCCAATCATCTCTAAACTTTTCCTTTCCAATTTCACAAGTGTGAATCAGATCAGACCCTATTACAGAGGATAAGCCTGTACCTACAGAGCCGGATCATTCGGCAGTGAGAGGACAGGCACTCCAGAATGAGCTGGCTAATGGTGACACGGACCTTCAACTGTGGTTATAGGACACCTTTTCTCTGCATCTGATAGAAATACCAGCCTAATCACAACAAAGACGGTCTCGCTGATGCTATGCATGAGTACGGGATAACAGAGAATAGAGGAAGAGAGAAAAAATAATGAAAGGTAGAGACAGGGAGAGGTGTAATAGGAAATGGCCAGCATTGGGTCATTCAGGAATTATAAGAGAAGGAGAAGAAAGATCAAACTGGACAGGCGATCCGAGGCAAAACCTGCATATAAGACCTGTTTATATGGAAGACTGGGGTCAGAATGTGGTACGGCCTGTTAGCCACAAAGGTGAATGTTAATATTCACTCAATGACGACTGTAATGAGGTGCTGCGGTTACCATGACATACAGTTGATCATTACAAATAAAATAATAGGAATATTATTAGAATAAAGATAAAAATACAGAGAAATATGACTGCTAGAGGGTAGCTGACATAAAATATTTTTGAAAAGTTGATATATTTGGCAGTGTGACATGCTATACTCCATCTGAAAGTATTTTAAACAGTATTTTGCCCTTTTTATTTGTTAATTAAAATATAATTGGAAGACCACATGGATTATTTGTACTTTTCCATATTCATCACACAAAACACAAAGCACGACCATTTAAAATTAAAACACAAAAATGTGACTAAAAATGGTACAGGATCTGAGATGTACATTTTTCCTTACATATTAATATAAAATTTAAAGTTGTTATGAAATCAAAATTAATGCTATGTATTTTTACACGTTTTTAGTGTTATTGTGCATTTACATAACACCATTCAAAAGTTTGGGGTTGGTAAAATCAGTAAGATTTTTGGTAAGGCTGCATTTAATCAATAAAAATACAGTGATAATGGTAATATTGCAATATTATTACAATTTAAAATATGATTTAAGCAGTGTTGGGGAAAGTTACTTTTAAAAGTAATGCATTACAATATTGCGTTATTCCCTAAAAAAGTAACTAATTGCGTTACTTCATTACTTTTTTATGAAAATTAATTTATTATATTACTTTTGCAGTACTCTTTCTCACCTGGGCTGGGCTAAAAGTGAAATGAATAAGCCTCAGGTTGAAGGAAATGCATATTTACACCTGTACAGTAGAGGGCGCAGCTCAAACAAACCTTTCAGCTGTGCTGCCATTCTGGATTGAAAAAAAAAAAAACAGGATATATGAGATGAAAGTTCAACACTCTTATTTCTAAAGCTAATCTAAAGTCATTTTTGCTTATTAGTATGGTTGAATTAGATCACTGAAGGTCAGCAGCAAAGACATTGGTTAATAAAGTGAGATTAAATGCATAAAGTATATTTGTGTAATTTAATATAGTTAATTTGCTTAAATTCTGAGTTTGGATTTCACTGTTTTTATTCATTTTGAGGAATACTGAATGATTTGTGCAAGTAAGATGAGTAAATGCATGCTCACATTTAGTCTAGAACTACAATAACCATCATGTTCATACAGCGCACACAACACCTCTGAACTTTATTTCTCTTAACATGGAGACAGGAGAGCTGTCAGTCAATAAATGAGAAAAAGTAACTTGTGTTACTTGTTTGAAAAAGTAACTTAGATATTTTGTTGTAAATTAAAAAAGTACTGCGTTACTTTACTTGAAAAAGTAATCTGATTACATAATTCAAGTTTGTAATGAGTTACCCCCAGGACACTGGATTTAAGATCAAAAGGTCAGAATTTATTTGAAATATCAGAAATTATTCTGTAACAGTAAATAAATTTATTATCACTTTTAATCAATTCAGTTAAATGTTTTAAAATTCAACTTAAAAATTAATGCTGATAAAAAAAAAAAAAAAAAAAATCTATGGACATGTGCTCTGGAGTGTTTAGGGCTTTGCGCTGGAGTATGTGTTACCTTCAGTTGCTCTGCTTCCATTCTCTCTGCTTTCAGCCTCCTGATTTCCCCCTGCAAACCCTTCAAATTCTCCTGAAGGTGACTGCATGAAGACAGGACAAACATTACAGCCTAATCCCATTTCACACAAGTGCACCCTCTCTCCATATGTTTGCATGCACATCCCTGCTACTTGGACCTAAAATCCATGTTTGTACACACTCCAAGCTGAGAGGAGCGGAAACAGATTTGGACAGGGTGAGCGGGGCTTACTCTCTCTCGGCTGTCAGGTGGATGATCTTCCTGCTCTGGTCTTTGATCTTGAGTGCCAGTTTCTCATTAGTGTGCCTGGAGTGGAGCAGGGGCAGAGATAATGGGCTGCAGTGAGGAAGCTGCGAGCTGCTGTCACAATGAACCATGATGCTGAATGATAATGATACAGCCATTATAACACAGCCTCTCTCTGGATGCAAAAGTTCTGATGCGCCACAGACACTTTCTATACTCCACAAATTTATATACTGGTTCCAACAGAAACCATACATGTAACATGTGATACAATCTGTGACATGTAATGCAGTAAGAAGCCACATTTGATGTTACGTAAGGGAAAACACATAGCTAGGTCATTATTGCAAAATGAACACCAAAAGGGTGATCAGGTAGGTATGATGGGGTTTATTTTGCAATAATGACTGTCTGACTGCACAATATACCGTTAATACATGGCTCCTTACAAAACACATAATATGAACAAAATATAAATACAAAAAATAGACATGAAATTATGAATTGAGTTAAAATTACTTAGCTATGTGAGTATATACGTATGTGACTATATATATATATATATATATATATATATATAGTTAATTAGTTAGCAATAACAACACTGCCTGGGATGATCAATTGTACATTTTAGTGGACATTATACCAAAACATCTGCTTGTACAATAACTGTAGAGTAATCGACCAATCAGAACAGCTGTGTGTTTAGCTTTTTTTGACTTTCAAAAAAGTACTGTGGTAACATTAGATGGTAATATCATGATACTGATTGCATGTCTTACTTTTGCTCCTTCACCCATTGGTTCACATTGGTCACGACTAGTTCACTTTCCCTGTGAAGTCGAGAGCTGTCACTCCGTGCGTCTCCTAAGCACTGCCGCAAAACATCCACCTCACACACGGCTGCGTTATATTTCTGATCAACAGTGTCCATCTGTGAGTGCAAAGCCTCAACCTGCATGTGAAGAGATGAATTAACACAAAAACACAGCAGAATATTATAAATGGTGTTAGGTTATAGTGTCTTACCTGAGATACTTTAGCATTGTAGTTCTCTCTGAGAGCAGCCATCTCCATCTTTAGCAGCAGCACTTCCTCCTCTCTGGCCTGCAGGGCTGTCATGTGCTGCTGCGCCCACTGCTGTGAGCGTGAGAGCTGGGAGTGCAGCTCCGCCAGTCGCCCCTCACACGCCCTGGCCTGAAGGGACAGACAGAGAGAGAAATTGGACCTAATTAAAGGTGAAGTGTGTAATTCTGATGTTAAATTTAGCCATTTATTTGTTGACTTTCCCAAACAGCATAGCTCTGTGTTAGTTTCAAAACACTGCTGTGTTTTTTTTTTAAAGGAATGAATACTTATATTCATCAAGGATGCATTAAATTGATCAAAAGTGACAATCAAGACATTCACAATGTTACAAAAGATTTCTATTTGAAATAAATGCTGTTCTTTTGAACTTTCTATTCATCAAAGAATCCTGAAAAAAATGTATCACGATTTCCACAAAAATAAGCAGCACAATTGTTTTCAACATTGATAATAATAAGAAATGTGTTTTGAGCTGCAAATCAGCATATTAGAATGATTTCTAAAGGATCACGTGACACTGAAGACAAGTAATAATGCTGAAAATTCAGCTTTGCATCGCACCAATAAATTATATTTTAAAATATTTTCAGATACAAGACAGTTATTCTTAAATTGCAATAATATTTCACAATATTACTGGTTTTTTTTTTTTAATCAAATAAACATATATATATACATATATATCTATGTAAGTAATAAGGTACGAGAGGCTGTGCTGTATCATGAATTGTTGTGCAACCCCTTCAGCCGTGACTTATTCACGATACAGCACTAGCCTCGAGTACCTTATTGCTTTTATAAAACGGTTACCACACAATACAAATATTCAAGCCAGAAATATGTATCAATGCAACTTTCATGAAGTAAACTTTTACTAATAGCCTTCCGCCCAAAAAAAAAGTACCTTACTGTGAACAGCAACAGAAGTTACATTATTACGCCATTAGATGGCGGCAAAGACTGTCTTTATGAGTGTGTCAGTCAGTAGCGAAGACTTTTACATTGAAAAGACTGACTTGTTGTGAACACGGAACAAGACACAACTAACAAATGCTTTGACTAGTGCTGTCAGTCACGGGAAAACCCCTTAACTGTTAAAAGGACAAGATAATACATCGGACCTTTAAACAGATTTTTTATTATGAACATAGGACTGACCTGAAGGAAAATGCTAAAGAGAGAGAGAGAGAGAGAGAGAGAGAGAGAGAGAGAGAGAGAGAGAGAGAGAGAGAGAGAGAGTAATAATAATTCAATATGTCATGTTTTTACCATTTTCATTATATGAAAAATGCAGCCTGTGAGACTTCTTTTAAAAACATAAAAAAATCATAATTATTCCAAACTTTTCACCAGTTGTGTATACACGCACACACGCACGCACACACACACACACACACACACACACACACACACACACACACTTGTATATGTGTTTTACGGGGACTCTATAGACATAATGATTTTTATACTGTACAAACTGTATATTCTATCCCCCAACCTTAAATCTACCCAACACAGAAAACTTTCTGCATTTTTACATTTTCAAAAAAACATAACTTACTATGATTTATAAGCTGTTTTCCTTATGGGGGTCAAAAAATGTCTCTATAAGGACAAGGCTTTTGGATATTACCATCTTTATGGAGACATTGTGTCCCCATAACGTAGGGTTAATCTGAACCACACACACACGCACACACACACACACACAAACACACACACGTTTGTGGTATATAATATGCTGATAATATTCCTTTGCAGGCAAAGGATACAATATATAAGCGCTGACAATCTTCAGCTGCTAAAATCTCTATCCCTGAACAAATCACTATTACACTCGTATGATGTGGCAAATCTATAGCAGCTCACACAATTTTACCTCATATGAGATCTCAGGTTTTCAGCATATGAGAATTCAGCTTAAATTAAAAGGCAGACTAGTTTCATGGCTAGTAACGCTGTCAGCGTGCAAGACGGTGGAGCGCAGTGACCTTTACCCAGAGCGCACACACTGCAGAGGAGAGCCAATAAAAGCCGGTAAAGAAAAGGAGAAAGACAATTAAAATGCTGTGTGCGTGTGTGTGTGTGTGTGTGTGTGTGTAAGCGGGTTATGATGTAGTCACCTGTGCAGCTTTATATCCAACTCTAATCCCTCTGTGATCCCACACACACACTCAAATAAGATTCTCGACTCATCAGTTTCTTCAATTCACACCTGATTTATAGACGGGGGCTGAAGTATATTTGCAAACACACACACACATACACACACACACACCTCACTGTAATCATAGCACCTCTACCAACACACACACCATATGAATACACAACCTTATGCAACCATAATTATGTGCCAGGCAGACAAACACACACACAGAAATGATAGCCGCCTTTATTCTCGCGTCTGTCTCCCCCCGCTTCCCCTCATGCTGCGTTCCACACGACTGGCGAGAATCATTACTGGCCTTCCTCTGATACGGCTGCAGCACCAACAGCAATTATTTTTAAAAGCCAGAGCTGAAAACAGACAACCGATGCACAACACACGCATAATCATTATTTCTGCAGTCCGACCGGTGGCGCAGTGTGTGTATGTTTGTGTGTGCATGTATACATTAGGGCCTGGACAGTGTGGAGACACTTTATTTTTTATTTTTCAGTTTTATTGTTATCCTGCAGAGTTTGCTGACCATAAAATGACGAGGATGGTTATCCAAAACCAATTAGAGTTACCCTACAACACTGACAGCACTTAAAGAATGAGAGCGAGTGGTTTAAATAACTACACTGGCCCTACTGTCTGAAGGAGCACTGCAGTTCTGCACATATTTCAGGTACTTCAGGACAAGGTGTCACGGAGGGGTTTGCCAAAGTCAGAGAACTCCCTACTTACAAACATCACTGCATTCTTACCAACGAATCAGATTTTGGGATTAGGTTTGGGTTTGTGGCTTCAATAATTTTTATTAGCCAACCATTTCCCTCTGAATTTAAGAGGTACTTAAAGGGTTAGTTCACTCAAAAATGAAAATTCAGTCACCATTTACTCACCCTCAAGGCATTTCAAACTCAAAAGACTTTGGTTCAGTTTTGAAACCCAAATTAAGACCTGAGAGGTTTCCCTACCACTTTTGAAAGTTCAGTAACCAAGGGCGAATTCCAAACGGCGTTATTGTACCCTTGAAGGGCACTTCGGTAAGGGGACGCCATTTGTAGGAGCATTCCAAACGAAAGCGAACAACTGAATCCCTTCACGAAGGGCCCTTCCACAGGTCCGTTAGCGAAGGGAACAAGAGATGGTCACTTCAAGGAAGTAATTTAATCATTTATCGTCATGTTCTGCCCTTTGGAGTGAATAGGGAATAGGGATGCTCACGTGGAATTTGCCACAAAACTTCCGATCCAAAAAGGTCATAAAGGCGTGTGGTGAAACTAGCGGTTTAATCCAAATCTTCTGAAGAGTTACGATCACTTTATATGATGAACATATTTAATATAGGCTTATATCTACATCTAAACAATGATTGACACAAATAAACAGGTCAGATCACACAATCAAAAAAAATAAAATAATTGTTGGATTTACTTAAAAAAGCAGTTTCAAGTGGTTCCATGCAACTACATTGAGTAATTTGTACAAATAACAATTTAGTTGTATGACCAAAATGACAAAATATCTTTTAGTAAATACAAATCATTTGAATTTGTCACTTTTACATAATATTTGTATGTGCAGTTTACTTCAAAATGTAATGTTGAATTTATAAAAGTTTGTTACGTAAGGTGAATACATTTATTGACTTAATTTACCTTATTTGCTCTATGAAATGCACTTAAAAAAATAACTCATTGAACAAACTCAATTGAATTGAGAGCAGGAATTCCATCCTATAAACATGCATATGTAAGCGCTCAACCTAAACACAGGCGCCACTCTTCTGCATAATGGTAACCAAAAAATTAAAAAACATTACAGAAACTCCTCTAAATGTCCAACATAAATGAACATTAAACACTAACATAAACTAACTAGCCCTTTAATTGTCTTCTTGGAATGGATTTACAAATCCACATTGAATTTTGGTACATTCATGGTACAAAATGAAGATTAATATGAATAAATAAATAAATATATAAAAGCAGGTAACACTCTATTTTAGTGTCGTTGTTACACGTTACATGTACTTACTACAGTAATAACAGTAAATTTCACATAATCACAAGCAACTAACCCTAAACCAAAACCAAGTACATGTTGTTAATTAATATTACTCAGTATTAAATTGTATAATTACATTATAACAAGGACACCTTAAAATAGTGTGACCTAAAAGCAATTACAGGTGACTTTACAAGTGTTAAGGATAATAACTTTTTAACCATAAAGTTACCATTTTATATATATATATATATGTGCAACATTTGGTGCAAAATGACGATGTCAGTTGAAATGCATTAGTGGATTGCCACTTTACATATTACACAAGCATTTTGCGTATTCCATTTCTAATTGAATAAAGACTATACATAATCATCTACTGTACAAAGCTGCAAAAAACAGAGATAATGGCTTCAATTCCAGGGACTAATAAAAAAAAAAAAATGCGTACAATGTTGAACGTAATGTAAATTGCTTTGGATAAAAACGTCTGCTAAATATGGAAGCTTGTTTCCGCCACTAAATAAAAAAAATTAAAAAGTAATTGCAACTTTTTATCTCACAATTGTGACTTTTTTTCTCGCAATTGTGAGAAAAATTCTGACTGAGATATTAACTGAATTCTGACAGATATTAACTCACAATTGGCAGTTATGAAGTCACAATTGCGCGTTATAGTCAGAATTGTGACATATAAAATAGCAATTCTGACTTTTTTCTTGCAATTGCGAGTTTTAATAACATAATTTTGACTTTATAACTCGATTCTGACTTTATACAGAATTGCAAGATATAAACTCACAATTGCGAGTTATGAAGTCAGAATTGCATGATATAAACTAGCAACTGCATCTTATAAAGTCAGAATTGCGAGATATAAACTCTGACTTTACAACTCACAATTCAGACTTTATATATCGCAATTCTGACTTTATTTCTCACAATTCTGAGAAAAAAAGTCAGAATTGTGAGATATAAACTCACAATTGCGAGAAAAAAAGTCAGAATTGTGAGATAAAAAGTCGCAATTACCTTTTTTATTTTTTATTTCATGATAAAAACGAGCTTCCATAGCTAAATGCATAATGTAACATGTAAAAGTTTTTAAAATATGGATGGAACAATGTATCCCAATATGGCAGGCAGGCTGCGCTCTGCATCAGTCTCACCTCCTCTTGAGAGCACCTGCTCTCACTGTGCGCTCTCTGTAGATCTGCACTCATCTGTCTGACTCGCTCCTCCTGAGCCGCCCTCTCCTCTGTCAGCTGGATCAGGCACTGCTGCAGACGGGCCTGCTCACTCCTCTGGGCCGCCACCTCTCGACTGTACTCTGCCAGCTAGAACACACAGAACGGATGTGTATTTTTGTCTCCAGTGTGATAGGCACGATTCACATTGACTGTGTCAGTGGAAGAGAGCGTACCAGCTCCATATACTCTTTATGAGAGGCCTGTGTTGAGCTGAGCTCCAGTCTCAGCTCTCTCCCTCTCTGATCGGCCTTGGCTGCCTCTCGTACCCCCTGCCGCCACTTCTCCCGCTCCTGCTCCAGATCCAGCTTCAGCTTGGACACTGTAGCCTGCAGACTGCTCATCTGAGCCAAAGAGCAGCAATAATGCAACATTTATCATACACTACTGTTCAAAGGTCTGGGGTCAGTAAAACTTTTTATACAGTAAGGATGGAATTCATTGATCAAAAGTGACAGTAAAGACATTTATCATTTCTATTTCAAATAAATCCTGTTCATTTGAACTTTCTATTCATCAAAGAATCCTGAAAAAAAAGTATTACAGTTTCCACAAAAATATTAACACAAATGGTTTCAACATTGATAATAATAAAGTTCGAGAAGATTTCGATAGCACTTATAGTATTTATTAATCTTAGTTAATGAAAATACCACTGTTTATTGTTAGTTCATGTTAGCTCAGGTCCAATAAATATTATTAACAGATACTGTACAACTTTTGATTTTAATAATGTATTAGTAAATGTTGAAATTAACATGAACTAAGATTATTGTTGTTAGTTCATGTTGATTAATGTAGTATTAACAAATGAAAATTTATTGTAAAGTATTATAAACCAAGATTTCTATTTCAAATAAATTCTGTTTTTAATTTTATTTTTACTTTCATCAAAGAATGAAACTTTCATCCTTTCTGAAGGATCATGTGACACTGAAGACTAGAGTAATGATGCTGAAAATTCAGCTTTGCAATCACAGAAATAAGTTACATTTTAAAATATATTAAAATAGAAAACAGTTATTTTAAATTGTAATAATATTTCACAGTATTACTGTTTTTTATATTTTTTGGTCAAATAAATGCAGACTTGTGAGCAGAAGACTTCTTTTAAAAAACATTAAGAAATCTTACCAACTTCACACTTTTAAAGGGGACCTATAATGCCCCTTTTGCCCCTTTTAAGATGTAATATAAGTCTCTGGTGTCCCCAGAATGTGTCTGTGAAGTTTCAGCTCAAAATACCCCACATATCATTTATTATAGCTTGTCAAATTTGCCCATTTGGGTATGAGCAAAAACACGCCATTTTTGTTTGTCCTTTTAAATGCAAATGAGCTGCTGCTCCCCACCCTCTTTCCAGAAGAGGGCGGAGCTTTAACAGCTCGCGCTTCGGTTGCTCAACAACAACAAAGCTGGAGAATCTCACGCAGCCAAAATGAAGATTGTCAGTAACGGTGTTCAGCCTTACATTGTTCAAACCGGAGTCGACACTGATGGAGAGACTCAGGAAGAAGTTACAACTTTTAGATCTGGATGTTTCTGAATGGTTAGTGGATAAATTTATGTAGTTGATGTGGAGTTGATTCAACTCATTGACTAGCATGTGCCGTCATGTTAATCTTTTGTGCAAATCCAGCGATGAATTGACCCTCGTTTGTGAAGCAGTCCGGCGTAAAATGACGGCATGGCAACAACACTCTACTACAACAACTCTTCCTCTTCTCTAAAGTAGCCCAACATGGCCTCACTCCTTTTGTTGCATGTTCTCGGGGGCAGGGTTTATGTAAATTTTGGGGTTTGTGATGTCACCAACCCGGGAAGAAGCTCATTGTAGTCCCTACCAGCCTTTTGTTGTAGTCCTTAAAAAGCGATTTCTGTAAAAGAAAATATCTCCCTTTGCATTGAACTTTGAGCGTCGTAACTTTGCAGATGTTGTTTATGCTCAAACAGCAACATTACACACTAACTAAAGTTAAAAAAGTGAAATCATAATCAACCACCCCTTTAACATTAGTGTACAACATCATAATTTGACATAATTTGCAAACTTTTTCTTTTCCCAGGTTAACCAATATGGCCAACTTTGACCCAACTAACTCAGTCCAATGATCAACCACCAGTTTGTACCGAAGCTAATGACTAGCTTTGGACGGGTTAGAAACCATGTACAATCAACAGCAGTTTAGGCTTTCTTATTAATATGTGGCGTTCCCATAATACCTCTTGGTGGTGTTTTTGCTCTTGGTCATCTCTGGTCTCCAGTTGTCTCCTGCACAGCTGCAGCTCAGAAACATGATCCTGGTGTGTGTTTATAAGCTTCTCCTGTTCACACATCTACACAAACACAAACAGAAGGCCAGCTGACAATCACATTCTTTAATGATATTCATAATCTATATCTAGATTCAGCTTTAACTTTAATTAGTTTTACTTTATTTTATTGCCATTGTGAAAAAAAATCTTGCATTTTGTGAGACAACAACAAAAACAAAAAAATTTTTCCTGGATGTCATGGATGATCTCAAAGCTGATTTGACTCTTGAGAAAAGTCTTTCAGTCACAGGTAGTGTGATCATTATCTTTTACAGTCTACTCATGTTTGGGAAGACATCAGGTGTCCAAAACTTCCATGAGGGAAGAGAAACAGTGACCATCTTCTATTTTTCTATGCAGAAGTTGAAAGAAAATGTGTTGTTCTGCTTCTTCAAATGAAACATCAGTGTTCACATGGCATCCTTGACTTTTTGAAAAAAAAAAAAAAAAAAAAAAACAATTCAGAACAGCAGGCAAACACGCAGCTACTGCACGCATTAATTCGTATTGATATTTTCCTGGAAAGTTGAAGTGAGCTTTCCTGATTTACTGAAAAAGCGCACTATGGAAATCTGTGCACCCTCCGTCACCGTGTGTTAATTAATGAACTCTCAGGCATAAAGATGATGACAGCGTAGGCCACGCTTGTCACGTATTACCTTTGTTTCACTTTCATTTTCCTTATGGATGTTTAGTCCGCTTGTCTTTGTTCCTAGGTTCCCGCCATCATTAGTTGTCATGGTTACTCATTATGTTACTAATTAGAGCACACCTGTTTTGTATTGAGTTCGTTTGCCTGTGTATTTAAGTTCTTCAGTTCTCTCCGCTCATTGTCTAGTTCTGAATGTGTTTCAGTACACGCTGTTGATTTGTTTCTTTCCATTATGTTGTTGAATTAAAAGCTAATGTTACTATTTACTCTAAACCTTCCTCTTCGTTATCCTTTGCGGACCAGCAATTCAGAAATCAGAAATATAGGGGGCCGGACATGTAAATGAGGGGGCCTAGGCCCCTCCACAGGCCCTGTTGTGGCTTCACTACTGCATTAAACACTTTTTAATTTTCAAAAGATCAAGGCAAATTTTAATCTTCATGATATAACCCCTAACAGTGCAGAGCATCACAGATAAACTGGAAAGGAGCTCCACGGCTGACATATTCACTCAGATGGCTGGCTAAATTAGAGATGACAGATATTAAACTGGGATTAGGGAGATTAACTTAAAACTGTTACTGAGCAAGAGACTTTTGCATCAGATCTATGAAAGTTTCTAAAGATAGAAAAGTAAATTTACAACCAGATGAACAGAGTGAATAGCTTATTTGCTTCAGACTAACATCTCTTCAGCACAGAGAGGAGCAATAAAATCATATTTCCTCCTGATTTGTACACGTTTACATCATTTAAACTATATTCTGGGTGCTAAATACATTTTCAGTCGAAAACAAAATGATTTAGTTGGTACATTTTTTTTTTTTTTTTTTTCAAAAAACTATTTTTTCTAAAATGTTTACCATGTTCACACCACAAATGAAATAAAAAGAAAATTAGGGATTCAAAGTCTATTATGCCCATTTTCACAAGATGTAATATAAGTCTCTGGTGTCCCCAGAATGTGTTTTTGAAGTTTCAGCTCCAAATACCCCAAAGAACATTTGTGACCCTGGACCACAAAAGCAGTCATAAGTCACATGGGTATATTTGTAGCAATAGCCAACAATACATTGTATGGGTCAAAATATCGATTTTTCTTTTATGCCAAACATCATTAGCATATTAAGTAAAGTTAATGTTCGATGAAGATATTTTGTAAATGTCCTACTGTAAATATATCAAAAATTTATTTTTGTGAATGGATATGCATTGCTAAGGAATTCATTTGGACAACTTTAAAGGTGATTTTCTCAATATTTTGATTTTTTTGCACCCTCAGATTCCAGATTTTCGAATATTGTCCTATTGTAACAAACCATACATCATTCAGCTTCCAGATGATGTATTAATCTCAATTTCAAAAAATTGACCCTTATGACTGGTTTTGTTGTCCAGGGTCACATTTATTATAGCTTGTCAAATTTGCCCCTGTTTGGGTGTGAGCAAAAACACAGCATTTTTGTTCGTCCCTTTAAATGCAAATGAACTGCTGCTCCCGGCCACTTTCCAGAAGAGGGCGGAGCTTTAACAGCTCACGCCTGGTTGCTCAACAACAACAAAGCTGGAGAATCTCACGCAGCCAAAATGATGATTGTCAGTAACGGTGTTCAGCCTTACATTGTTCAAACCGGAGTCGACACTGATGGAGAGACTCAGGAAGAAGTTACAACTTTTAGAATGAAACTGGCTGTTTCTGAACGGCTGGTGGATAAATTTATGTAGTTGCTGTGGAGTTGATTCAACTCATCGACTAGCATGTGCCGTCATGTTAAGCTTTTGTGCAAATCCAGTGTTGAATTGACCCTCGTTTATGAAGCAGTCCGGTGTAAAATGACGGCATGACAACAACACTCTACTACAACAACTCTTCCTCTTCTCTAAAGCAGCCCAACATGGCCTCAACCCCTTTGTTGAGTGTTCTCGGGGGCGGGGTTTATGTAAATTTTGGGGTTTGTGATGTCACCAACCCGGGAAGAAGCTCGTTGTAGACCCTACCAGCTGTTTGTTGTAGTCCTTAAAAAGCGATTTCTGTAAAAGAAAATATCTCCCTTTGCATTGAACTTTGAGCGTCGTAACTTTGCAGATGTTGTTTATGCTCAAACAGCAATATTACACAATAACTAAAGTTAAAAAAGTGAAATCATAATCAAGGACCCCTTTAAACCTAACAAATTAAGTTTTAGAATTTAAGGGATTTTTAATATTTAGCAAATTTAGCAAATGTGAGACATTGATCATATGAATATCTGACCGTCAGTTGTTCTTTTCTCTACAAGATGGATTATTCTCAAATCATGCTGGATATCACGATCATCAGGTTTTACACAAACGTGCGAAGCTCGTGCTCTTCCATAAACCCACATACACACATGAGAATGCATCCACCGCATACACGCATGCAAGCTTGCTCCGTTCCTCAGGCACACAGTCATCAATACAGATCAATACAGGGGATCATGACCTTACAGAGGGCTTTGTGAAGCACTTTTGTTTAGTAATCCTGCCGTTTAAAGCCCTGAATCGGTGCAGGATGAGTGTGAAATGGCTCTCACCTTAGTCTGCAGGGCTGAGAGGGTCTCTCTGCTGATGTCCAGCTCTTCCTGGATCTGCCGTTTCTCCTGTTGGAGTCTCACAGCTTCCTGTTGAGCGTTGAGCACATCCTGTCTGCTGCTGCTGGCCTCTGCTCTCAAGCGCTCTACCAGCCTCCTGCAGAGGAGAACATGTGTTTATTTTACCAAACTCCCTTCTCCATCGGTCCTGACATGAGTGCACTATAAAGGAGATAGATATGAGGATGAAATCACCACACCATCCTGCTGGAAATATGCTGGTGACCACTTTATGGTGTGTTTTTCATGTAGATCACTAGGGACGACTAAAAGGAAGTAGGATCATCCCAAACCAGCACTAACCAGTATAAAGCCCAAAGTATACTACAATTTACGCGTATGCGAGGGTCAGCGTACAGTGTGCGTGACGCGAATTTCATCATAAGAAGAGTATGCGCCTACTCTATGCGCACCGCCGGATTTTTATAACCGTGCGTACTTGTAAGCACAGGTCGCACATGCACATTTAATTTTTTTTTTGCAGTAATTAGTTTATCCACAAGGTGGCAACCGTGCCCTGGGGGCGTTAAATCACAAGGTAGTCAAAGAAAAACAGAACAGACTGGAACACCTGCAAGCTACGACAATGGAGGCCTATATAGAAGATTGTGCGAAGAGGTTAGAAAGTACCCTCATTGTGCAACTTTAGCATGAAAGAATACAAAGATATTTACATGGGTTGTATCTCGTGGTGAGAGATTGCTCAAAACTGGCCATGTGTCGAACACCTGTGTATGCGTACAAGTCATATGAAGCATACTTTGCAAGGCTTTGATTTTGACTGTGCACGTACACTAGCGTACGTGTAAAAAAAAGGATACCCAGGGCTTAAACCAGACTGGAATTTATTCTCTTTTACAGGGTTAGGGTTTCAAAATTTAACAAAAGTTTTATGGGTTTGAAATGACATCAGGGTGAGTAAATGATGACAAAATTTTTAATTTAAGCTTAGTCTCGTGTAGCCAGCTAGTATAAAGTCTGGTACACTTTCAATCTTATTCTGGCCAAGAGCTGCTAATTACAGTGGAAAAGTCTGACTGTCATTTAAAGCAATCAGTCACAGTTTATGATGTTGTTTGAAGCCATTAGGCAGATAAATCTAAAATAGTTGATACCATAATAAAAGAAAAAAAGTAATCAAATAATTACACAACAACAAACAACTGCAAAAAAGGGCAAATATGTGACTTCGTAATTATAATTTCAAACCTATTAGTTAGAAAGTCATTATTTGACAGATAGGCCTACAGAAAATACAGTCTTGCATGTGGATATCAAATCCTCTTGCTACCAACAAAATCCCCTCAGAAATGTAACAAAAATCTTTGCAAGTAATTTTAAAAATTAGATGCTACTTACAAACATTTACAAATCCAGTGGTTAGTTCTCCCTCAAAAATACTTATTATATAAACCTTGTATTTGTTTCTTGTCATGTTCCTGTAGCTCAAACAGTAGAGCTTGGTGGAATCATGGGTTTGATTCTCAGAGAATGTGTGAACAGATAATATTCAACATAAGCTTCTTTGGATAAGAGTGACTGCCAAATGTGTAAAGTCCATTGTGAAAAAGAAGTGCACACATTTGTATTGAATGCACACTTGTAGTGTACTTTAAATTGTAAAAGTGTATTAAAAAAAAAAAAAAAAAAAAACTGTACTTGCAAATAATATAAATAAATAAATAAATAAATAAGTGTACTTAAAGAGAGTACACTTTCATGACTGTTTTTAACACACTTATGTACAATTTTAAAATGTGCACTTAAAGCATCGTGCTTTAAAGAAGTACATTTAATTTGATATGTTGACTAACATACTAAAGCACAAGTATTTGTTAATAAGTTTAACTGTAGTGTGTTATTTAATTATACATTTAAGGTTCTTTTGTTTTAAATGTGCTAAATTGCAATTCCATCATTACAATGTGTAATTGCAAATATATTTAAATACGGTATACACATTTTAATAGAAATGATGGTTACACTTTATTTTAAGGTGTCCCTGTTAAAGTGTAATTATACATTTAAGTAATATTAATTAACTACATGTACTTACTATAGGGTTAGGATTAGGGTTTGGTTTAGGGTTAGATATATGTAATTATGCATAATTCATAGTTATAACTATAGTAACTACATGTAAAGTACATTTAAAGTATATTATTTCCGTAATAATTTCTCTTTTTAAAAGTATGCAAAAGTGTCCTCCTTCCTCAAGAGGTTGTTTAACAGCCAACCATTTTTGTGTGCAATATGCATCAGATGATTATTTGGGCTGTCTGAGGCCAAGTCTAGTTAGGTATGGAGTGTGGGATTTTTATTTACAGAAAAAAATTGTGTATGGGCATGAGAGAATGGGACACTTCGGTCCACAGCAAAACATCTTCACCTTGACTAGTCAGTCAAACAGACCAGAACGCATCTTAATTGAGGCATGATAACATGCAGGAACGGTAAGCACGAGAGAGAGAGGTTCGATTTAATTAGAGAAGGCAAGCGTGAATATTTAATGAGCGGGGCTGAAACTAATTACGAGAGCAGGGCGACGATGAGCTCATGCACCGTTTCAGCATGGATCAACAAATCACACCCAACTACAACAAATCATACCCACCACGGCGTCTCAAATCACTCCCAAAACACTGGAAATCCAAGAAGAATTGAGAGGTGTTGACCAACCCAAACCTTTAGAAGAAACCCAAGTGAAGGACAGTCCTAAAGAGGGTGTCTGGGCACTGAAGCAGGCTGTTGACTAGGTGATGTGTCACTTTTTCAGGAGGTGAAGAGCGTGGGGAGATCTCGCAAAAGCCCCACGTGGCTCTCTTACCTCTTTCTCTGCCATTGGCGAAGCGGCCACGGTAACAGCTAATCGATCACTCGCGAAATCCCCCAGCACGCCCTCGCCGGGAATGATCAATATCCCTAGCAATTAGAATCCCCTATCTGCATGGCTGCAGGGACCTCGGGGTAGATCTGTGGCCCACAAACACCCAATTTAGTCCTCAACTTACCACTTAATTACTAAATCCTCTGTAATGTGTATTGGCAGATGGGAAGTTGTGCTGCGCACCAGCGGATGGCTGACTGAACAAGAGACCTTTGGCAAGGTGCTAGTTAAGATGCGCTTGCTCGTCTTCTTCCAGCCAGTTAAACATCTGATTTCACACATGGATCCAGACCCACAGTGATTACTCCATTGAGCGGCACACCTTCTCATAGGAGGGCAGCGCGGGAGGTAAAGGTAGCACATCAAGGGTCATGTTGGCAAAAACACACTCTGAACCGTCCTGAGAATTGCAGCTTTGCTTAATAAAACTCAGTTAGTGTCAGAGACAGTGACGCAGACTGTGCACATACTCAGAACATGTAAGAGCTGTTGCCTCATTGGGAACATGGTTTAAAGAGATGAAAATTATCCCATGATTTACCCACCCTCAAATGATCCCCATCTTCTTTCAGACGAACACAATCAGAGATATATTTAAAAATATCCTGGCTCTTCCAAGCTTTATAATGGTAGTGAATGGGGGGCATCTATACGGCTCCAGGGGGTTAATAAAGGCCTTCTGAAGCAAAGCAATGGGTTTTTGTAAGAAAAATATCCATATTTAAAACTTTATAAACTAAAATAACTAGCTTCCGGCAGACGACTGTACGCATACTGCACTTATATCGAAATCCTCTGACATTTCTCTTTAAAATTTCTCATTTTAGACTTCTAATTAGTGACCGGTGTTTTGTTTTGCTCTATCCTCTGAGCTTCCGCTTTCATCATTGCGTCATGCATCGGGCCAGAGGATACTCTTCCACCACAAATCGATGTGTACGGCCGAAATGAATGGGATTTTAACTTCTGGAACTTGACAGTTACACTCTATTCTCATTCTTCCATAGAGCATCATGAGAAATGTAGTTTGAAATTCTTAAGTTTTAAATTACTAAATTATTTTCTGTGGTTATCCACAGCTGTCATCCATAAAGATTAGCTCGCATTTAACCTAGAATATTTCTACAATAGACCTGCTCCAAACTCGGAAAGTCAGGGCTCAAAGAAAATCCAGAGTTCCCCACTGGTAATACTGGCATTGTGGTGGTGTTCGTGTGCGCTCATCTGGTAAATATGATCATTCAGACATGACTTGAAGGCAGTATAAAGATGAGAAATTTGGATTAATCGGCTCATAGCTTCGCTAGCAGCCTTAATATGAGTGTTATATGAGAGTGTCATCAGAGTTTGGAAAGCTGTCTGCTGTACTATGTAGTCCAAATAATCACTCAAACTGCATTTGAGCACACTGGAAAAACAGGCCATGCTGATCTTTGCTCATAGGTGTTCAATTCTGGACACTGAACCTTTTTTAAAACCTTGTTTTAGTTATGGTGTAGTTATGGTATCTACAAGCAGGAGCTAACTGGACCAAGCAGACCCCCTCGTTTGAGCTCACCGTGAGTCCTGCAGCTCTTGCTGGCAGTTTTCCAGACTGTCTGTTATTCTCTTGAGCTCCGCCTGCAGTCTCCTCTGGGCTTTCTCTGCCCGCACCACCTCCGCCACACGCTCGGAGAGCTGCTCCTGAGCCAGACGCTGACCTCCCTCAAACAAATGCACCTTCTCCTGCTGCCGCGTCAGCTCCTGGGCTGAAACACACACACATATAAAACGTGATATCTGTGAAGACCTCACCTCAAGAGTGTCAGAGTTTTGGATTTGTATAACAATATATATACACTACTATTCAAAAGTTTGGGGTTTGTTAAAATTTTTTTAATGTTTTTTGAAAGTCTCTTAAGCTCACCAAGACTGCATTTATTTGATCAAAAATACAGTAAAAACAGTAATACAGTTGTAATATTGAGATATATTATTACCATATGAAATAACATAATAAAAGTGATTTATTCCTTTGATGGCAAAGCTGAATTTTCAGCATCATTACTCCAGTCTGCAGTGTCACATGATCCTTCAGAAATCATTCTAATATGCTGATTCATGGCTCAGTTATGATCACTTATTATTGGCGCTCAAATATTAATAATGGTTCTTATTATTATCAATGATGAAAAGAGTTTTTGTTGCATAATATTTTTGTGAAAACCGTGCTACATTTTTTCAGCAATCAATAATAGTTCAATAATTTAATAACTTCTATTTTAAAATATATTCACATTATATTACTGTTTTTACTGTATTTTTCATCAATGCATCCTTGGTGAGCATAAGAGATGTTATAAGCTATATATATATATATATATATATATATATATATATATAGCTAATCCCTTTCCAAGGTATACAATGGCCACATCTGCCTCTGTTCACTGGGATGAGGACATTGTTTCTAATGAGCATCATTTCCACAGTGGTGTGAGTTAAAATGTGTATGTATCTGATGGCTGGAGGCGCTGAATTGATGGCCTGTTTCATTTCAGACGGGATATTCAGACCGCTGGAGAACCCATCAGGTGCACACACATACTCTGACTAACCCACTATCACACAGATTTAAATGCAATTGTTTTTCTCTTGCAAAATCAAGAGAAAATCATTGCCCTGCTGAAATGACCAACTCGGACCAGCATGAATTTTCATGGTCGTCAATCAAGCACTTCTGAGATTCTGTTTACAATATTTGTTGTGCTCTTTGTATGTACATTGATTAATGTTTACATGTGAATTTAATCTGTTTGTCATATAAAACGATCACGTCTCTTCAGAAGACTTGGATTAAAGCACTCGTTTCATATGGATTACTTTTACTCTCTTTATTAACTTTTTCAGTGGAGGGACAGAAATCTCTCAAGTTTCATTAAAAATATCTTAGTTTGTGTTTTGAAGATGAACAAGAGTCTTATGGGTTTGGAATGACATAAGAGAGAGTAAATGATGACTGAATTTTCATTTTTGAGTACTATCCCTTTAAGTTACACTTAATGTATGAATTTCAAACCAAATGGCACCTGCACACATACAAGCTTTCTCAGTACCAACTTCACATCTCTGAGCCATTTTAGTTATGCCTTTTAATCAACAGGTCCCAAGGGGCCAGTTGTTCAAAAAGTTTAATCTGGATCAGAATGATCTGGATTTGGAAATCCCATGTTTTGCTATCCAGGATCAGGTTATCCATCTTACTTTTGTGCTGGTTTTTCAAAGCAAAATTGGATTGGATCTCCCTGATCCAGATACACACCTTTTCAGATTACCAAATCTGGATTACTAGTGCTCTATGGAGCCCCTAAAGGGACATGGTGATAGAAAGAATATGAGATGGGGGAGAAAAAAAAACAAAAAACATTTCAATGCTTTTGCATTCTCTCAGAATTCCACGTGGCATTCACCCGAGAAACTTTTGACTGGTTCATCTCTTATTATTGTGCCAATGTAGTCTACAAACAGTGATTAAAAAACACTTTGAATTAAATATAATATTTTTTGTTAGATATTTACAGCTGTTTGAGGATTATTTTATTGCAACAAATTCTCTTTTTTACTATACAGTAGGTTATCGAAAGGCTAAATATGTAGTCTAATGTCTACTTCTAATTTATTACTTTAAAAGTTAACTAATCAAGAGCAAAATAAAGAATATGTGTGTGTATGCATATTACATGATACAAATGTTGTATTTTTTGACCAGTTTTAAAGTTTTATTACATTTTTGTTCCTGAAATCCACCCTTCTGATGGGATCAGTATAATCCAGATTTTTTGGATCAAAGGTATCCCAATCTTACTAAAAAGTTTTAAACAACACAAACTGATGATTTTATCCAGATCAAAACCAAGATTGGATTTTGTGATCTAATCTGATTTCAGAATCCTTTTTTCCTTTTGAATAACCCCTTTTCAAGATTTGATCCAATCCGATAGCCGAAATCCGATCAGATTACTTTCGAACAACTGGCCCAAGATGGTTTTTAGTGCTTGTGCCCTAGCAGAGGAACCGCCTGTGTAGTTCATGACATAAACTATAAACATGATCCTATGGAAGCTTGTTTCCGCCATGAAATAAAAAATAAAAAAGGTAATTGCAACTTTTTTTATCTCACAATTGCTAGTTATAAAGCCAGAATTGCATGATATAAAGTCAGAATTGCGAGTTATAAAGTCAGATTTATGAGACATAAACTCACAATTGCGTGTTATAATGTGGAATTGTGAGGAAAAAAAAAAACTGATGTTCTGACTTTATATCTCACAATTCTGAATTTTTTTCTCAGAATTGCGAGATATAAACTCAATTCTGAGAAAAGTCAGAATTGTGAGTTTATATCTCGCAATTCTGAGAAAAAACATCAGTCTTTTTTCCCTCACAATTCCTCATTATAACACGCAATTGCGAATTTATGTATCATAAATCTGACTTTATAACTCGCAATTCTGACTTCATATCTTGCAATTCTGACTTTATATCACACAATTCTGACATCATAACTCACAATTACAAGTTTAAATCTCGCAATTCTGAGAAATAAAGTCAGAGTTGTGAGATAAAAAGTCACAATTACCTTTTTTTTTAATTTAGTGGTGAAAACAAGCTTCCATATGATCCAGTAGTGTGTGGCAACCAGAAAGTGTCACAATCATTTTTTATGTGAAATGTTTTGCATGAAAAGTGTGCTACTTTTCATTAAAATGATTGCCAATTGGTTTGATATTTGTTGGCTTAGGTGTCTAAATACTTTTTGGGGTTGCTGTATTTGCAGTTTCAGGTAAGAATCTTCTAAGAGATTCATAAAGTATACATTTACAACTATTCACATCATGGCAATCCACCATGTAAACTCTACAGGTGTTGCACTCTGTGTTACCCGTGTCTCTGCAGGTGTCGTGAGCCTCCTTCAGTTGTTCTCTGAGCTGAAGCAGCTGTGTTTTGAGTGAGGCACACTCCTTCTCCCTCTGCCTTTTCTCTTTCTTGGCTCTCTGCAGATCAGCTTCCAGCCCTCGAGCAGAGATAGCCTGCTTCTCTGCCTCTGCCGCCCTGCTTCGGATCTTCTCCCGTGCCTGCAGAAGATCAGCCTCGGACTGTCTCAGTAGGGCGTCTCTCTTCTGGATAGCCTGAGAGAGAGCGGCTGTGAGAATCTGCCATTGGCAAAGCGTTTCTGATCTGCACCTGTGAGTGTGTGTGTGTACATGTTTACCTGGTCATAATGCCTTTGAGCTGCCTGTAGTTCTCCTTCCAGATTGGCTACCTTCTGCTCCAGAGTATCAACTTGTGCTCGTCTCCGGGCCTCATCTGCTGCATCCACCTGGAGCTTCCTCACCTGCTCCTGCAGTCGCTGCACCTCTGCAGCACACACAGCTGATTGGAATCAGTGGTAGAATGGAGTGAGAATGTGAGTAGCGAGTTCACTCACCTGCCGGACTGCAATCTCGGTGACGCGCCAACTCCAGCTGGCAGACCCGCAGCTCTTGGCCGCTCTGACCGCAGCGCTCCAGTGACTGGAACAGCGCCTAAGGACAAACACACACACACACCTCCACTAACACGCGAAGTCGTCACATAGCTGTCAAACTTCAGTGATTTTGCCTTGGGGGAGTCGTGTTGATGCCCGTGGCGCTGGAGGGGCCAACCTAAAGCGGATACGAACCTCCCCTCTTCCCCCAAGCTGTCTCCATCCCTAAGGCTATCGCTACGCCCGCTGCTTCTGCTCGCCTCTTCGACTCCATTCCACCCCCGTCTGGCCTTCATTTAGCATCCCCACTGCAGCACGTACACACACGAGGTTGCGACACAAGGTTTGTCCCTGACAGGTGTCGCCTCCAATCCGGCAGCTTGCGCTTTTGACACGCTAACCATTCAATTAAGTCTCTGGGATGCTCTGTGTGTGGGTGCCATCGCTTAATTACCCTGGCAACTCTGTTGTGTGCGCACGTCAACCTGACAGGTGAAGCGGTGTGTCACAACGGTGCGGGGAACACGTACCATGCTCTCGTCTGCTGCATGCGAACGGGACAGGTTTTAGCGAGTTCTGATTGCGAAACTAATAAAGTAGAGGCATAATCTGCAAACACGGGCAAGGTTGGGGGCCCTTCGTTTGGCACCATTAAAATAACGAGGTGTCACAAGGCGCTGGGACTCGCCACTCCAACGCGAACATGTGTCAAGACAAATCTATATTTCATGGCCACTTACAGATGTATAAATAGCCAAACGAGGTGCTGGAATCATCTATAAAACGCTGCTAAAAGGTTGCCAGAAGATGGCGGGCACTGTCAGCGGGACCGGAGGGTAATCAATCTGAGAACGGGGAGCGGGTGGGCAGTGGCGCGAGGAGGGCACTAAATCACGTCGCCGTTTGCGTAGAGTGCGACGAACCGCTGACACTTCGGCTGACGTGCGAGCTCTCTGACAGCCTGATGGATCGCTCCACTACACTCCATTAAAGCTGGATGGCTGGCTGCCACGCTGACATAACAAACAATTAGTCACAAAGGTGCCCATGAACTTGCACGAAGCCTCTCTGGATCCAATCAAAGCCTCAGCTCATGACTGATAAATAGTCTGTGAGTTGCAGTGTCAATGTATACAGTAACGTATGACACGGGGAGCAGGTGGGTCCATTTAAAGCCCATTTTTGTAACAGGCAGAGATTACAGTGATGGATCCATGCAGATGTGAGTGTAGCATGTGGCGTTTTTCTCAACTAAAAGACAAACACTGATATTGCTTTACTCACGTGCTCTAGTTCCTGGACGCGGGACAGCTGGGATTCGTAGTCTGAGTCGGAGTGAACGTGAGTGGCCCGGTAGATGGAAAAATCAGCCTGTGTCTTAACTATCGTCTCTTCTTGCTCTTCAACCTAGAAGACACACACATACACAATCTGTCACACTCGGCTCTCACAAGTTCTTTAGATTTACAATCCTGCTGTCACAGCAACAGGCAATTCACACATTCAAGTTTGAGTGGTGATAAACGTGAGAATTGTCTTTTTGTAACTATGAGTAAAACATGGTGCTAGAAACACCATGGTAAAGGGTTTCATTCCTAGGGAACACATATACTAAAAAGAATATATCTTGAATAACCCGAAAGGCCACTTGTGGCTTTTAATTAAAGAGGACCTATAATATAAGTCTCTGGTGTCCCCAGAATGTGTCTATGAAGTTTCAGCTCAAAATACCCCACAGATCATTTATTACAGCTTGTCAAATTTGCCCCTATTTGGGTGTGAGCGAGGGGAGGTGTCCCTTTAAATGCAAATGAGCTGCTGCTCCCGGCACGCTTTCCAAAAGAGGGCGGAGCTTTAACAGCTCACGCTTCAGTTGCTCAACAACAACAAAGCTGGAGAATCTCACGCAGCCAAAATGATGATTGTCAGTAACGGTGTTCAGCCTTACATTAAAAAGAGATTTCTGTACAAGAAAATATCTCCCTTTACAGCAATATTACACACTAACTAAAGTTAAAAAAGTGAAATCATAATCAAGGACCCCTTTAAGACTACTGAATATTAATTAGATGACAAATGATCTGTCGTCTAATTAATATTCATGAGCCATGATCATGCGGTTTATTGTGTGTTATAAAACAGGGAAATAAGCAGTAATCTGGACAGAAAGACTGGGTAGTCATTATTCTGAACTGTAAAACAGCATGTAAAACCATAAGCAGCTCAGTCTCGATCTAATCTTGATTTTCTTCAGTCAGAGTATGGTCTGATAACAGGACATGCCTGTTAAGTTCTTAACATAACATAAACATAAATCAGTCCATCACAGTGCTGTCAGAACTGAAGATTGAATATAAAACAGTTCCAAATGGGCTCAGGCTTAACGAAGATAATATTTCATTATGTCATGCTGCCTGTTGCTCCCTCTTCTGAGAAAGACAAAGTCAATGATGAGCTAGGAAAAAACAAGAAAAGCAAGAGGTTTTATATTGAACATATCGTACTGGCAATTCAAAGTGCCTTACACATTAACAATACAAACAAGAAATAAACAGAAAATATAGACAAAATATTAAAAAATAAATCTTTAGTTAATTTGAAGGAGATTAAAACGAACAAAAGGAAATAAAATAAAATAAATTAAAGGACTTAAAATACAATTAATGACATGAATTAAAACAAAACTAAGAGTAAATGCTTAAAGCGGTAGTTCATCTAAAAATATGCTCATGTCATTCCAAACCTGTATGACTATTTTGAGAAATGTTTTTTCTTGTTTGTTCATATAATTCTACAAAATATATTCTTTTACGTTCTGCAAAAAAAGAAGCAACATGAGAAAAGGAGCGATGTCAAGTTTATGAATCAAATGTTCATTTGAGTTCACTGAATCGGCTGATTTAGTACACAAAACCATCTGAATGATTCATTGACTAATTCCATTCTTCAGCTGACTAAATGAGCAGTCACTGGAGTGGAAGATTATCAGTGAATAATGACTTAAATCTCACACAAAGCTATTATATTAATTCAGAGGTCACACAGGCTACTTTTAGAATACTTTTATGATGCTTTTGCAACGTTCTTAAAACTTGAAAGCTTCAGTCCCTATTTTATAATTCTATGTAAAGAGCAACATGTGCATTGTGTTCCACAGAAAATACAAAGTAATACCGGTTTGATACAACATGAGGGTGAGTAAATGAGAGAATTTTCATATTTGGGTGAACTAACGCTTACGATAGTAGTATTATAGTACTTTATACAATGCATTGCTTATAACTAAGCAGCTTTACAGTATTAAACAAAAAAAAAAAACCAGTGTCAGTGTCGCTTTACAACTTCAACGTCAATTACAACTTCAGTTTCTACTATAAACAACTCTCCAGTGTGTTCATGTTTTTCGCATCTGACTTCAATGGACTGAACAGAAGAAACGAACCAGAGAAAATTTCCACATCAAAGAAGACGGAGCCGCAGAGCCACACCTACCTATTACATAATCATCAGGGACCAATGGTATTTCAAAGGTGTTTAGCAGCCGAAGAGAACTTTTCCGGAAAGTTCACACTGGTAAGCTGTTTCGCACTCCTGAAACGAACTTTGGCTCTGTTTACACCTGGTATTAAGATGCGTTTTGGTCGATCAAATCACAAGAAGACGAGGGAGATACATGCCCGTTTACACCTGGTGTCTTAATTAATCTCTTTTCTCAACTTTCAACCATGTCTGTCCTGATTTCTTAGAGGGGAGGGTCTATAGGCAGGTAAATGTATGGGCTTTTTCAGATCTTTTGATCTAATGGACGAAATAACGAAGACGATGGAAAAACACAAGGAGAGCAGCAGCTTTCATTTCTGCTCTGAAAGCCGCAAGACCACGCTGAACAAGGGTTGTGTCTAGAAGGGATACAGCTACGGCCGGAAGTGAGGCAAAATTTCATAATAAAATAACAGTAAATAAATTTGCTACTTATCAGATTGCTTTTATTAACGACTACACCTACCCCAACCCTAAACCTACCCTTACAATAATGCAAATACAGTAATTAAATGGCCCAATATTAATTTTGCACATGCCCAGTGTCCGTAGCTGTATCCCTTCTAGTCTTTACGCCGAACAAGTGCATGAAAGAAATCAGGAATGGTGAGAGAACATTGTGCTTGGTACGTTTTTCGTCTTCAAACCAAACTCTTCAGCCGACAAAGTTTAAATCTCATCTGGCTAGAGCCCTTCCCATAATGTTTATGCATTAGGTCAGTAGGCGGAGAGTAGGCGGAGAGTAGGCGGTCTTTTGTGGAGGTTCGAACACATTTGAGAGTTTCCACTACGAAAGCAATCCAGTCGAATGCATTTTTGACTACCTCTGGAAGTGGTAGAAAGTGGACAAGCTCAAAACATTTTAGACCCCATTTACACCTGTATTTAGCATTGTCCACTTGTGATCCAATCGACCAAAACGCATCTTAATACCAGGTGTAAACAGGGCCTTTGTTTTGGCCTACTTTTGTTTGGAATGATGTCCCAACCAATTTATTCTTCGATTTTGTTTTTTGGCCTTAAGAGTATATTATTGCCAACAGCTCCCACTGAGCATGAAAAAAGTGAGGTGATTAACTGATGTGATGTTTTACATCACAATCAAGGATAAAGGAAACTTTCCTTCTCACTCTGTTGAAGGTTATGTGCTGTAATGCGGGGGCACAGACAGCACAGCAGGTTCTGAGTGAGCGGAAGCAATTAAGTGAAGCTTACACATACGGGAAGGAGACATGGGCAAACGGCTGAAGGACGTGTGTGTTCTGAGGTCCTGACTGAGAATGGATCAATATAGTGTGCATGAGTGTGATGTTTAGGGATTGCTAATGGGACACTGGGCATCATATACATCTGAGAGGAGAAGCCGGAGGTGCTAGAGGAGAAAAAGGCACAGGAAGGAGCGGGAAGGTATGGCAGGAAGGTCCTCACACCTAGTGTGCACTGTATCCGACAAATGTGAGTGCACCGCTGGGCTGTAGACAAGGCCTGTCCCTCTACCGCTGAGAGCAATGCCCATTATTTCAACCAGACACCACAGACCCAGCAGGCTTTTCCACTTTACGCCACCCAGCCGCCCCTCCCGGTATATGTACACGCAAATCAAAACAACTTCAGGTCCATTTAAACACCAGTCGCGCTGTCTGAAAGCGTCACACACGCAATCTTTACCCAACAACTACAAATCAATAACAACTTCAACTCCCAGAATTCCTCAAGAGAGCCTATCACAGCTCTCTCGCTGACACTGTGGGAAATGAAACACCTGAAAATGCTCTCTCCACACATAGCGTGAAGCGTGAGGGTTCTGACCTGGATCGATACAATCCAGTCAGAACACTCAAACGTATCTGAAGCTCAGATTGGCTTTTGCACCCGTAGAGTGGCATAGATTCCCTTCCCCATTGTGTTCACACCTCAAGCTGCACTAACAAGCCACTTTCCACCTGTACAACTAGGTTTCATTTGGCTTGATATGCAATCTAAACCCAACAGAATTCAACTCTAGGGAGGAGATGAGCGTGTTTAGTCTGTTGCATTATGGGGCATTCATAGTGCAAATCTGCAGCATCTCTCTGGGACACAAAATACTCAATTTAATAGCTCTCAGGTGTAAAAATACAGTGATTTAGCCAAAGTAGGACACATTTCTTGGATCAGCATTCCTAGAGCAACATTCCTGGGTCAATGAAATGATGCTCATAGTTTTGTTTGGATCTAATAATTGTTTCAAAAATACATTAAAAATGCTATTCATACATACATACAATGTCTTAAATACAACACTTCTATTGACCAATTTGGAGCAGGCGTCACAGTTACATCACTTCCAGCTGCGCATGCATAGTGGTGGCAGAAAAATAGCAGTAACAAGTGGAGGACAATGGGTAAAATCCACAGAATAAGAGAAGATTTGTTGTGCCTTTGGATGTCAGAATCGAAATGCAAAAAATATAGTCTTTATTTTTATAGAATACCATCGTTGAAGACGCCCTTTGAAGCTAAACACAGACGTTTATATGGCAAGTCACAGACTGGACTGATGAAACCTGCAATGATTACTATTAAAGCATGAATTTGATGTAAACAGTAAGTCTAATATTCACATATGCAGTTCATAGGGGACATACATAAATAGCAGTTACAGCATGAAATAACATTTAAACCTATAACATTTTACATAGATAACTTTTCAACATAGCCTATAACATTTTTATTTCACAATACTGACTTTTTTCTTGCATTTGCGTGTTTATATCTCCCAGTTCTGACTTTATAACTCACAATTGTGAGTTTATATCACAGTTCTGAGGGGGAAAAAAGTCAGAATTGCAGGATATAAATTTGCCATTATGAGGAAAAAAGACAGAATAACAAGTATATCACACAATTCTGTTTTTCCTTCTAAGAATTGTGAAATTTAAACTCAGATTTGCGAGAAAAAAAGTCAGAATTGTAAGATATAAACTCGAAATTAACTTTTTTTATTCTTTTATTCTGTGGCTTCCACAGACCGATACTGCAGAACTGTCATTTTCTGCCACCAGGCAGGCTCCGCCCACAGAGACGTCATCGTTCTATAGGTCTAATTATGAGCATGTTTTCATTTTCTGAATTAATATTCATTTCAATGTTTTTATTTTTTATTTTTCATGTCTTTATATCATGATGAAAAGCCGTAAAGAAAAAATATTAAAGTGCCCCTGTTATGCTGTATTTAAGTTTCCTAATTTTATTTTGAAAGTCTCCTACAATAGGTTTACATGCATCCAAGTCCAAAAAAAACTTTCATTTTCTCATAATATACATTGCCGTATCATCTTTATTTTTTCTCACGGTGTCTGAAATGGTTTGATATAAAGGATTCAGTCTCTCTACATTCCTCCTTTCCACGAGCCTACTCTGCTCTGATTGGTCAGAAGGCCCAGTCTGTTGTTATTGGTCTACCACTCACAGCATGTGTCTGAAACAAAACGCACATTACCATATATGAATTTCACCTCCGGAGGCATCCTCAGCATTTGATACACAGTGATATAAACGGTAATGATGGCATCAGTTTTACCATATCAATTCCAGTGCGAATCCTCATACTTTTGAAGTGCATGCAAAGTGCTTTGCTGTCGCAGTGCAGAAAACAGCGTCTTCTCAACATGTCGACAACACAAACCAAACTCTTCCAGTCTCAGCTACAACTACAGTGTTTGAGGGCGGGTCAAAGTAGACGTCATTCGCAGGCAGCCAATGAAGACCATAGGATGGCCTTATACAAATGTGAAGAATATGTCAGGAAGTTACACTGGAATTGCTGACATCTCTAGCTCAGAACTGATTCTTTCTTTCAGGTGACACTTAGGTGAACTTTATTTGTCGTGCACTTTTATCCTTAAAACTTTGCAGACGTTTTATATTCACAAACAGCTGTATTACACACTGCATGAAAAGTAATATTTAAAACTTTGATGATGATATTGTTCTAGTTTTTTGTTTGAGACCCACCTACCAACCAGTCAGATTCCTTTCATTCTCTTTGATTTTAGTGGTTCTTAAAGGGATAGTTCACCCAAAAAATTCTGTCATTATTTACTCACCCTCATTGTTGTTCCAAACCCATAAGACTTTTGTTCATCTTCAGAACACAAATGAAGTTCATTTTGATGAAATCTGAGAGCTTTCTGTTCCTTCATAGACAGTTTGACACTTTGATGCTTCAAAAAGTTCATAAAGAGATGGTAAAACTAATCCATATGAATTGAGTTGTTTAGTCCAAATTTTCTGAAGAGACACGATCACTTTATATGATGAACAGATTAAATTTAGGCTTTTATTCACATATAACATTTATCAACTCACACATCATTTGTGGTAAACATAAGCTCAAGCATGTTCGCTTCACATGCAAAAACCAATAATGTTCATTCTCGTGTTACGCAGCACGTTTGAGCTTCCAAAAGAGGTTTGTTCTTGCGCGTCGAACTTTTGTTAATGTTCGCTGATCAATGTTTATATGTGAATAAAAGCCTAAATTAAATCTGTTCATCATAAAAAGTGATCGAGTCTTCAGAACATTTGGACTTAAAGGCTCGATTCATATGGATTAGTTTTACGATCTCTTTATGAACCTTTTGAAGCGTCAAAGTGTCAGCTGCATAGCTGTCTATGGAAGGACAGAAAGCTCTCAGATTTCATGAAAAATATCTTCATTTGTGTTCCGGAGATGAACAAAAAAGTCTTACAGGTTTGGAACGACATGAGGGTGAGTAAATAACGACAGAATTTTCATTTTTGGGTGAACTAACCCTTTAATGTTTAGGATGTTCGATCTTACTTGGAATCATGGTCACTACGAAGAGGGTTAGTTAATGGAGTGTTCGGTTGGGCTACCTGGTGACGAAGGCTTGCAGCAGTGTCTCTGAGTGTGCTGATGAGCAGCTCACACTCTTGTGCGTGATTACGGCTGTGCTCCAGGTCTTCCAGTGTGTCTCGGAGCTGCTGGCTCAGTGCGGCAAGGGCATCGTCTCCACTCTCCAGCTGGGTGCAGTGTACCTGCAGATCCCCCTGCAGAGCTACAACCTGAGCTCTCAGACGGAGGACCTGCTCTTCCCTCTGTGCCACCTGAGGAGACAAAATGAGTCAGCCACATATCAGTATCACCACTGATGTCTGCTCTCAGTAATTTCATATACAGCCTCTAGTTTCAGGGTAGCTCAAAATGTTGCACAAATTATTAGGGATACATTTTTATAAATCAAGTGCGTGACTTTTTGTCTTTGTTGACACCAATATGATATCTGTATTTATAAATAATGCTGATACTAAGTACAGTAGAAGTCTTTGTGCGGTTATGTACTACAATTTAAAAGTTTGGGGTAGATAAGATTTTAAAATGTTTTTAAATGTTTTTGCTCACCAAAACTGCATTTATTTGATCAAAGATACAGTAGAAATAGAAATAATACGCACTATTATTTCTATTTCAAATAACTGTTTTATATATATATATATATATAAAATGCCTGATCGTGTATATATTGAACTGACCCCAAACCTTTGAACGGTAGTGTACGTTGGATGGTAGTGACTCAGATTTAAGCATTTTAACAAGTAGAACTACAACTACATAGCACTGCATTGGGAAATCCCTACCAAATAATTACTTTCATGTTATGGCTGATTATTAAAAAGATGGACAAAGTTTTATTGTACAGTACAAAATAAACCTTTAAGAAAAAAAAGGGTATTCTGTTCATCTGGAAAGAATATGAGTCAATATCAATATACTGTGCATCATTAGTTGCAATGCAGACTTCATTCTAAAGGTAACTAAGACTAATTTATGTACCAACCTGATGGTGGGCCTCTTTCAGGTCCTCCTCTCGGCTATGCAGAGCGTTCTCTAGTTGGGCGATCTTGCTGAGGCAGGCCTGGTACTTGTGTTTGCAGAGCTCGAGGGATTCACTAAGAGGTTGTAGTCGGGCCTCTGCATCTGTGGCCAGTTTCTCAGCCTCCAGCAAACCTGCCTTCAGCTGAATCAACTCTGCATCCTGACTGGGGAGAGCTGCTTCCCTGCAGGAGGCCTGACACACAGAAACACTTATATTTAGAAACAGAAGTTGTGATATAGTGAAACTGAAGTCGGCTGTGCTGTCTCACCTCGTCCTCTGTGTCTCTCTGCTGTCTGTGGGCCAGCACTCGGTGCAGACTCTCCAGGTTATCTCTGTGCAGCTGCAGGCGACTTTGTGTGCTTTGCAGCTCTCTCTTAAGGTCCTGCACCTCCTTAACCTGTCTCTCCTTCTGCTCCTGGGCCTCCTGCTGCCACCGCTGCATCTCTTCACGCAGATCACGCAGCTCTTCATTCTGGCCTTCACACTGACACAGAACCAACAACAAAAAACAACTGAGTGAGCTGCCTACCTAGCTAGCATTTTTTTACACTATAAGTGTGTTCAAATCAATCGAACAACCCAGAGTCATTATAGTTAACTAAAACTGAAATTCATAAAAATTATATAGACATAAAAAAAAAAAGAATAAAATGACAAAAACACAACAAAATACTAAAGCTTTAACTAAAATGAAAATGAAAACGTAAAAAATAAAAACGAATTCAAAATATTAATAAAAAATATAATAGTATCTCAATGATATGGAAATAGTTAATGCCAGTATTAAAGTTCCGTATGATTATGTATAAACAACTGAACACTAATTAATAACACTAATACACTGTTATTACACTAATAACAAATAAAACAATAAAAACTAAAATAATGTAAATTTAGGAATCGGAACATTATAATGTACAGTATAAAAAAATGGACATTCATTTTGTGAAACCACGCAAGAGAGACAAGGCTGCACAAGTGATACATCTTTGTTTATGTTTACACTGTAAACCATAATGCTCAAAATACTTAATTGGTTTGAGTAGGACAAACTTAAATTGGACAAATTAGTTCAGTTAAATGAACTGCAATGAGTATTTAGAACTTTCTTTTTCTTTTGAGTTCACAGCACTGACATATTTCAAGTAAACTGAACTGTTTCATTGTTTTGAGTTGTATGAACTCATTTCTTTTAATTTAGACGAAACTAAGTTTAACTAAAACTGGGCTGGGATTTCTGGGAAATCCTAGCATGCTTTGCCCATGGCACTCGAAAGGGAGATTAAATGTTCAAATTAAGTGTTATATAATGTTTTTTTGTGCAAAATTAATGGTAAGGGAGATTTAGTAATGATTAATGTTTTGTTAGGCTAATTTAGAAGAGTTTCTGTTATTGTGGGTTTTTGGAGAGTTACCATGGTGACAAGTAGCGCATGCGGCTTGGTTTGAGAGCAGGTAAGTTACATGTTTTAAGTTGCTGTACTCATTCAGTAAGCGCTATACTATGCTATTGTTAACATGTTAATTAGCAAGTTGGCATTTTCTGAATTTTCTTATTAGGGTGTAAAGTGAAGTAAATAACTCATTTGATTTGGAAGAACTCAAAATAAAAAAGTTAATTAAATAAATATTTTATGTCAATTGCTATCAAAATGTATGAGTTAGCTAACTCAGTACATCAAGTTAGGAGCAATTATCATGCATGAGTACTACAAACTCAAAACTTGATAGTTCTGCTTACTTAAAATTGGGAACATCATAACTCAAAAAAATTTGATGTAACTGATTACCTAAAATTTTTTGAGTTAGCCCAACTTATTCGGGTTTACAGTGTATGTGTTAAATGTGTGGGACGAAATAATAGTTTCTAGAGGTTTAATGATACTATTAAACTACTATTCAATGCAGAATATAATGTATATTGGGGCAAATATTTGCTATTATTGCTTACTTCATCAATAGATTAGACATTATTTTACTGGCTATGCACTTTTTTAATGTTTCAAGTTGGATTAAAAAATACAAAACAAAACATTAGGTTACACTTTATTTTACAGTGCTGTAGTTACATTGTAATCACTCAAATAAGTACTGAGTACTATTAATTAACTACATGTACTTACAGTTAGGGTTAGGGTTTGGTTTAGGGTTAGTTACTTGTAATTTTGCATAATTTACTGTTATTACTATAGTAAGTACATGTAGTAATGTGTAACTACGGCACTGCAAAATAAAGTTACCAAATATTACAACAAAAGACAATTTAACTGTTCAATTGCAAGAGCATGAAATAATATTTTAAAATATATTTATAATATATTTTATTTAGATGAGTTTCTATAATCAGTGTCACTCATTCCATACTGTACTCAGTGGCAGTGTGCAAGCTATTGTCTCAATTCAGTATTTTCAACAAAGTAACCATTTCCAGCTATGAAAATCAGAAAAAAAGTCTTACGAAATCGTGGTGGGACTGGTTGACACGCAAATTTGTAATATTTTGTTGGGAAGTTACTCACTATTAATTTCTTGCTCAGAGACAGTGTTGGCAAAGTTACTTTTAAAAGTAATGCATTACAATATTGCGTTACTCACTAAAAAGTAAGTAATTGCACTACTTTTTATGGAAAGTAATATGGTAATGCTACTTTTGCGCGACTTTTTCTCACCTGGGCTGGGCTTGCTTGTTTGTTTTTTAATAACAAAATAGTTCTATTTTTGGCAAATGTTAAGACCCTTTCACACCAAAAGTGAAATGAATAAGCCTCAAGCTGAAGGAAACGCAAATTCAGGAATACATTTGAGGAATACTGAATCTGTTTTTCTACAAGTGAGATGAGTAAATGCATGTTCACATTTAGTCTAGAACTACAATAAGCATCATGTTCACACAGCGCACACAACACCTCTGCACAGAACTGTTGTATAAAAGCAACATCACACTCACAACAATCACCTGTTCTTTTATTTAGTACAACAGCACTCTTGTGTGTGATATTCCTTAATTAGTATTAGTACACCTCAAATGCAGCTCATTGAATATAATTTAGAGTCGGAAGCATCCTGTTATAACTCTATATTTACAGACTCACTTCTACAGTCACACGCTGGCATATATAATGAATGCTAGAGATTCTCAGACAGAAATCACCGAAGCCTGTTTGCTCCCTGAAGCGTGTCTGTGGTGGCTCACTGATAGCAGCTCTACATTAGATTATTAGACTCCAGAGAGAGCCGATCCCAGATTGGATAATATTATTTTTTCCCCTGGCTGATGATGCATTACAAAAATAAGGAGCACTGTAACAGATGTCTCGCAGGGTGAAAATAATAAATCACACAGACTACTGTGCGCACACACATGCGGTATATTAGTTTTGTGAGTTAACTTGCGTGATTTATTAGGTTGGTGAAGGCCCTGGATGGAGTCTCCTCAGTGCACTGAACTTCCCTTTGCAAGCATCATTAAGAATACAGCGCTAATTGTGTTGTTTTAAACGAGTGGAACCTGATAATGAGTCCATTAGTGATTCACCTACGCTTCTGTTTCCTTGGAGCTGAGCCGGGAGGAGGCACACGGACATGCACGTGGGAAAACTGCTGACAGATGAATGGGATAAATGAAGCAAGAAAGCAGAGGAAAGGAGAGAATATGAATGTTTCTTAAGTTGATGAAAGCTAGAAAAAGGTGGTAAAGTTGAGAAAAGGCTCGACAACCACAAAGAAAAATGTGGACAGTTGAACCTTTGAGGATGCCTGATTGGTCAAATAAATTGATTGCAGTTATGGCACAGAAAAGGTGCATTCACACAGACTTTTTAAATGAGGCACAGATATGACATATAAATGCATATAAACAGGAAAAAGTATGGTTAAATGCTGATTCTCAATTATTAGGGATTCAAGCGCGTAGTGCAGAAACCCTATTGTAATTGTTAAAATTTCCAAGGATCAGTGTTCTCCACTAAAAGTGATCAGGCAGACCAAACCGTAAGTCGTAGAGACTTTTGAAACTTTGATTGCTGGTAGTACTCACACCGTCTACAACGTCACTAAAGCTCACCCCGATTGGCCTGACGGGGGCGCTACAATGGTGAAAAGTACAAAATGGCTCATAACTCCTAAACCGTTAGGTGTAGGTCTAGGTGTCTTATATCGTTGGAATCCTTGACTCAAGATGGACAAAATGCATGCGATTGGATTCGATCGTCAACATTTTCTTGTATTTTGGATTTTTTGAAAAACCTACTTTTGCGAACTAGTCTTAGGTTTTTGGCCCAATCTGAACCAAACCAGCGCAGTGAGATTCTCCGGAGTCTGATTATCAAAAAAAGTTGAAATTTCAATTTGTCCAAGATGCCATGAGGACATTGGTGTATCTCAAATAAACATGTCCGCCGTCGACCAATGAAGTTTGAGCAGCTATCAGACAAGGATAACGAAGGCCGATCGCAACGAAACTCGCTGTGCCTGTTTGACTCACGGCCTTAGAGGCCTGTGACAAATTCAAAAGAAATCGGCCACTGGGGGCCCCTTCACGTTTTTCACGTGCGTAAAGGATTGTGTATTGCGCAATTTTTTGCACACACCTATGACATTGTTCGTTAAATATCGGAGATTATTTCAAAAACCAACTTTGGTGAACTAGTGCTATGTTTTTGGCTCAACCTCAATAACTGTTAAAAAGCTTGATAAACCATATATTTCCTGAGTAAATTACTTGTATTGGCTGTAAATGGTCTTTTCCATCTATGATCGAGATGGTTACAGGCTTGCTAAATAAAACATACCTTTTTACGCATGTGCTTAAAGGCCTTAAGGTGACTGAACCCTAATAATTGCTGCTTGCAGCTATATTTATTATTATTATTGTTATTATTATTTCATGGTTCAGATTGGTTAGCTTATAATATACATTTTGAACATAATTCCAAATATAAATTTAATCTAACATGTGGCAATGATTTTCATTCAGTTGCATTTAATGAAATCTAGAAGGTTTAACCAGTCAGCCTTGCAAAGCCATGTAAAACTGAATACATTAGGGTGAAAAAATTGTATAAAAATATTGTTGTTATTATTATTATTATTATAGCATTATAATTATAATAGCATTTAATTGTCTCTTATTGTCCCTAACACCAATTACATAAGTACATCATGATTATTGGTGGGGTTTTTTACCAAAAAAGTACCAAAAATGACAACAACAACAACATTAAATAAATAAATAAATAAATAAATAAATGTTTTACTGTATAATACAATTATTATTATTATTAATAGTAATAATGAAAAGTAGACAATATTCTGGATTACAGATTTCTGTATCACTATGTTGTTGAAATATTTTGAGACAACTGAATGACACTTACGGAGAAGTAAACGCAAGTTGGCTTATATAATAGGACTTTTGAAAAATGAGCTGAAGACTCCAGTTACAGTATATCAGTAGCCGAATAAAATGTTTTATTTTACATGGAGCGGGTCGTAGGCGGACATGTTCACATGACCAGCTATCTAACCCCAAATCTACCCACTTTATCTCTCTAACCCCTCGTTTTGGACATGTTCTCTCGCAGAATAAAAGAATCATGACTGGCTGAGAAAAGTGCATTTCTACAATAATGGCATTATTAACTAAAAGCTTTTGCGTGACACTGCATCCACACCTCTAGGTGTCAGTATAAGTCCAAGATGACATATGGGCCAAGGCAACAAAAACAAAAAAATTACTGAGTGCACCTTGCTGAGTCCTTGGAGGGAGTTGACAGCAGTGTGCTGCATGGCGACATTACAGCATGAATCAGTGCTAAACTCAGTGTAATTTTCTAAGACCCTATTTCGGTCGCAAACTCATCACACAGACAACAGCCCATGGCTATTTCAGATGAGACTCAGACAGACAGACAGAGAGAGGGAGGGGAGACACACTTTTTATGGAGCTCTCTCGTTCTTTTCCGCCACTGATTAATTTCGTACTAGATCGGTTGGCCAGCAGTGTTATTAGCATAAAATTTCCATGGATCAGGCCCTGCAATAAAACCCTGTCATCAAGTCACTTGTCAAACACACAATTTCAAATCTCATTTAGTTTCTAATATCATTTTCATACCAGGCGGAGGGGTGCTGGGAGAGGTGGAGGGGTAGAACAGAGATGGGAATGTGTTATGTAAAGGATAAACGGAGTCATCGATCAAAATTAAAAGAGCTGAGCTTCGCTTCATGATTAAAAATTCTACGGATCAGCATCAAGTGTTTATCAGGTGAAGCAGACAGCAGAGGTTGAGATGCTTGCTGTGGCAGCACTGAATCTTCTAGAGGACCTCAAGTGTTACACAGTCAGCGTTTGCTGTTACAACAATCTACTATGATAATCTAATGCCACCACGAAAGAAAATACATTTTTACATTTTGTAAAGAAAAGCAGTGTTGATTTCCTGTGCAAAATTTGCCAGAAAGACACTAAAAGCCCATTCACATCAAGTAAGTTAACTATAATGATAACTACAAACTTTTAATAACCGTTCTATATCTTTCAGAACAGAGTTGTCCAACCCCAACTATAACAGACAAGCTACTTCGTTGGAATCACTTCCAGAATGACTTTTCCAGCCAACAAGAATCCACCCAGCTTTAAAGAGCACAAGCATTTAAACTGTGTTGGGGAAAGTTACTTTTAAAAGTAACGCATTGTAATATAGCGTTACTCCCTAAAAAAGTAACTGATTGCATTACTTAGTTACTTTTTATGGAAAGCAATGTTGTGTTACTTTTGTGTTACTTTTTCTCACCTGGGCTGGACTTGTTTTATTGTTTTTTTATGAAAACAAAAGTTCTAATTTTGGCAAATGTAAAGGCCCTTTCACAACAAAAGTGAAAACAAAGTAACTTGCGTTACTTATTTGAAAAAAGTAACTCAGCTACTTCGTGTAAAAAAGGGGGCAGTAGTGGCAAAATGGTTAGAGAGTCAGACTGGTAACCTGAAGGTTACAGATTTGATTCTCAATACCGGCAGGAAATGACTGAGGTGCCCTTGAGCAAGGCACCTAACCCCTAATCGCTCCCTGGGCGCCACAGCAAAATGGCTGCCCAATGCTGTGTGTGTGTGTGTGTGTGTCGAAGGTTTGCAGTGTGTGTGTTCACTACTCACTACTCCTAATGTGTGTGCACTAACTTCATGGGTTAAATGCAGAGGACAAATTCTGAGTATGGGTTCAATATAGTTATTTTCGTAGTTATTTATCGTTCTATCGTTCTTGATGTGAACAGGCCTTAACCTGTTGTAGTTTGAGGATTTTTCAAATATTTAAAGTAGTGTAAACCAAAATTATTATTATTATTATTATTATTATCATCAAACATTCATTTTTCATTTTAGAATTATATTTATTATTATAATTAATAAAAGTAATATATTTGTCTTCATCATTTATTCAACATAATAAATGAATAAATAAATAAATAAATAGATTAATTAAAAAAAATTATGTCTAGCTACAAATCCAAAATAAAATACTTATTAATAATAGATCAAATATTTTATCTATTTACTTGCATGACTACTAAACAACAACAGAGAACAGTGAACATGTGAATGTGTTGTTACATTATTGAAATATTAACTTAAAATCAAGTAAATATTGTGGTAGTGTATATATGGTAATATATAATGTAATAATAGTTGGTAACGAAACAAATAACAAATACAGAATTGTTTTGTTTAATGTAGTTAGGACCAATTCTGTAGGAAACTGCAACTAATAAATAGCACACAACCTTCTAATAAAACTTCCACTGGCTCATAAAGTGGTTGCCAATAGAACAGTCTTTCAGATGCTGTAATAAAGTATGATAAACATTATTTTCATAACACACACACAGACACTTAAAGCCAAGCTGAAGGCACAGCCACTAATTATGAAAAATAACACTGGTTTGGAGAGGGAGAGAGGGAGAGGGAGAGAGAGAGGGGGGGGGGGGGGGGGGGGTATTTTAATAAGGACAGAGAATCAATGCAATTTAATCAATCTTCCCTAATTAAAAAAATCTATATTGTGAAACAATCAAGGTGCATAAACAAGATTAAAATAAATGAAGGAACTGTGCCATGAGCAAGTGAGGGCCTAATTAAAGGGAGTTAATTGGAATTCCATGCCTATGTGTGGTTTGTCGATGCAGCAGACAGGAAATATTACACGTGAGAGCGCTCACCGGAGACCTCACAAACACCCTTCAGCTAAACACACAGAAACAACATGACCAAACTCATGCTTACTCCATATTTTATTTCAGGTCTCAATACCCAGACTGGCCAATTTGTGATTTTTAGTGTGTTTACCTGTTTGTAAAGAGAGTCTGTCTCTCGCTGGAGCTGTGTCGTGTTGTGTTTGTTCTTCTCTATCACCTCCTCTCTCTGTTTCAGGATCTCCCGAACACTGTTCAACTCTTTCTGCAGGGCCACAACCTCCTCTCTCCTGGACGTGACCTCCAGCATCTGCTCTGCGAGCTAAACACACAATGACAATATTAAATGCATGTTAATGGCCAAGTAATATGGGTTTTTGAAAGCCAGTGCCAGTGTCTAGAGAGCAGGATGACTTATCATCGCCTAGATGGAATCTCCGGATTCTGCTTTATGCATTTTCTTGGTCATGGTTTTGGGGAAAAATCTGTAAACATATAAATCTGTATTTAAATATTACTAAACTACATAGTAAATGTGTTAAATTTAGCTGAGATTCCTTGGTATTATGATTACTGGTAGCTGATAATAAAGTATAGTAAAGCCATTATGTAACGATTTTATTTTTATTTTTTTTAATAAATATATACACAAAATATATATAACGTATATACAATACTGGTCAAAACTTTGGAATAATTAATATATTTTTTAAATGTTTCTGTAAGTTTCTTGTGCTCATTAAGGTTTCATTTATTTGATCAAAAATACAGTAAAAACAGTAATATTGTGAAATATTGTTATAATTTAAAATAACCATTTTCTATCAAAATGTAGTTTTTTCTTGTGATGCAAAGCTGAATTTTCAGCATCATTACTCCAGTCTTCAGTGTCACATGATCCTTCAGAAATCATACTAATATGCTTCTATATGTTTAGGTAAGTAAGTATAAAATATATATATTCAGCAAGGACACATTAAAGGATTAGTTCACTTTCAAATAAAAAATTCCTGATAATTTACTCACCCCCATGTCATCCAAGATGTCCATGTCCTTCTTTCTTCAGTTGAAAAGAAATTAAGGTTTTTGATGAAAACATTCCAGGATTATTCTCCTTATAGTGGACTTCAATGGTCTCCAAAGGGTTGAAGGTCAAAATTACAGTTTCAGTGCAGCTTCAAAGGGCTTTAAACGATACCAGACGAGGAATAAGAGTCTTATCTAGCGAAACGATCGGTCATTTTCTTAAAAAAAAATGAAAATGTATATGCTTTATAGACACAAATGATCGCATCACAAGTGCTTCCACCAGAATGCGATTCCGTATTCTTCAAAAAGCTTACGCTAAATGTCCTACAACTTCCCCATTCAACTTACGGAACGAACGCGGCGCCAGTTCCGTTTTTTCCATTAAAGTCCACTATAAGAAGAAAAATCCTGGAATGTTTTCATCAAAAACCTTAATTTCTTTTCGACTGAAGAAAGAAGGACATGGACATCTTGGATGACATGGAAGTGAGTAAATTATCAGGAAATTTTTATTTGAAAGTGAACTAATCCTTTAAATTGATCTAAAGCAAGAGTAAAGACATTTATAATGATACATAAGATTTCAATTTCAAATAATTCTTCTGAACTTTTAACTTTCTAAATTTAAAAAATATGAAAAACCTGAAAAAGAAAAAATGTATCAAGGTTTCCACAAACATTTTAAACTGTTTCCAACATTTATAGTAATAAGAACCATTATTAATAATTGAGCACCAATAATAATTTATAACAGAGCAGCAATCAGCATATTAGAATGATTTCTGAAGGATCATGTGACCCTGAAGACTGGAGTAATGATGCTGAAAATTCAGCATTATCATCTCAGGAATAAATTATATTTTAAAATATATTAAATTAAAAAAATTTTTAGATTGTAATAATATTTCACAAGATTACTGTTTCTACTATATTTTGGATCAAATAAACCCTGCCTTTGTGAGAATAAGATACTTCTTTCAAAAAAAAGTATGTAATTTATTATTAAAAGTTTTAACATATATATATATTTTTTATAAACAAATATGGCCAGAAAAAGCAGGAAAGCACAGAAGCCTGAGGGAATTCAGCATGAAGCATGGCTGTGGCACAGAGACACGTAGAGCCGTGGATATATACGACCTCTCAAATTCATCCCTCTTTCATTACATGCCTCTCTATAATCCTGCACCATCACCCCTACAGTTTTTTTTTTTTTTCTGAAGGAGTACTCTCTTTCTCTTTCTCTCTGTGTCTGTCTCTTCAGCCGTCTGCTTGGATTAAAATGACATCTCCCCTTAAGTCTTAGGAAATGCCACATGAAGCAGTTACTAACAAACCTTCATGCAAGAAGAGGGGGAGCGGATTGAGGTGTGGTGGGGGGTTGGATGTGCCCTTCAGCAAAAATGAATTTTCCAATTGCAGTTAGTTCTGCCATGAATAAATAAACAAATGAATAATTGAGAGGGCAACATAAATAAATAACATCACAAACATTTCACAGGCACTCATAAGTTCGGAAGATAACTGAGGCTGAATGCTAATGATAAAAACAGTACATGGAGCAGAATCCAATGCATTATTCACTGCTCGCTCGCTCTGAAAAAAGTCAAAATAAATTAATAAATATGAAAAAGAAAATCTCTCAAAGAACTCAAAACATCCAGTCAGCACTGAAGTGACAGGTTTGTCCCATTTATAACGTACAAGGACACTCTGCCAAACAAATAACTGACCAGTCTGAGATGTATAAATAAACCAGCACAGGCTTCTACTTCAATTGACAGGTTATGCAAAAGTTTGGCTCAGAGCGCACAGGGAAGCGGGAGACGAGCGGGCGTCAGGTCCATCTTTAGTGTGTGAGTGAGAGTGGATGGACTGGACGGCCCGTGTCCTTGATCCTGCCCGCATTCGGCCCACAGAGGCCTTCACATGCAGACTTCTAATCTAAGGCCACATTTACACTGCAGGTTTTGATGCCCAATTCCAATTTGTTGACTATATCTGATTTTTTTTGACGACCAGCTTACATCTTCTTTTAAAAGTGACCCATATCCAATATCTGCATTTACGCTATACACTTGGCAAAACAACTCAAGGTCGACGTAATGACCCAGAAAAGCTTAGGCCGAAGAGGACGAAAAAAACGGCATGATCTGCAATGGACGCAGATGAAATAATACAATTTTCTGCTTTCCACACCATCTTTAAAGTTCAGTAAAACATTGGGTTGAGCCTTCGTCCTCCGTTGCGCCATCAAAAAAAAGAGTCATGTGACCACAGTGTCCACCTCTGTTGACGTCATTCGCCACTGTCGCTTTTTCAATGACGTACGACTCGTATTGACAGGGGAATATCCAATTTGTCTGCTTACATGGAAGACGCAAGTGCACATATGCGATTCATATCAGATTTATTTCCACATATGAATGAGGCCTGAAACTGAGTATGTCATAATCCATGTGCTTTATTCCTGCTTACACGTTCGTGTGCCACATGGGAGGAAAAAAATGAAATTGGGTCACGTGAACCATGTAATGTAAATGCAGCCTAATAGTAGTTGTTAAGACATAGTTAGATTTTTTACCTGAATTCAAACTGAATGAATAAAATAAACTTAAAATCTTTAAGTTGAGTTTACTCTAATGATTGACTAAACCAACACTAAAATATAAGTGAATTTAACTCAATGTATATGAGTTTACAGTACTCATACTTATTGGTTTTAAAACATAAATGGTTTCTGGCAATCGGTTTCCTCAAATGGTTTGTAATTTACCATTTACAAACCAACTTATATGGTTTGTAAATGGTTTGTAACTTACCGTAACTTATCAGGTTTTACAGTGTATATGCATCTTAGCACCAAAATAAACGCTGATATGATCAAGGTAAAATGAAACACTGCTTACAAGCATGGCTTCTGTTTCTGCCACAGACCCTTTATATAAACTTGCAATATCCTTAAATTACAGTGTGACCGACTACGTTCACTTAATGTAAAACTAATAATTTTTCAAACTTGTAAATAAAACACATATTATTGGAGTACTTTTTATAAGAAAATACTATTTCTGTCTTATAGTCATTTAATTTAATGTATTACTTGCCATTTGAAATGTGCTAGCAATTTCTGAGTGAAAATAGTTTCAAAGTAAATCCTACACCATTTTTTAAAAAGTGCTATACATATCAACACATGCTCAGTTTTCTCTGATCAGTGTGTGAATTAGGGTTGGGCTGATAGACGATGATTTTAATGCATGTATATCAAAGATACCTTTACAAAAGGTGAGCGGACCAAATGATTGACAGGTTTTTCTCACCTCCTCTTGTGTAGCAGTCAGACTCTCCTGAGCAGTCCGCAGGTCTGCCGTCAGTCTCTGAACCGTCTCATCTCTTTTGGACACCTACCACACAGACAGGTTTTACACTACAGGATCCTTACCAGACACTGTTTTACCAAAGTATGTGGTGCGTTGTACCTCGTCCTGCTCTGCTCTTTGTTGTTCTGTGAGCCTCTTGTATTCTTTCTCCTGATGCTGGATGTCGCAGTTCAGCTCAGCTATTCTGGAGGCCAGAAGATTCTTCTGCTGTTCTGCTTCATGTAGCTCGCGCTGCAGCCTGGAGACCGTGGACTCCTCTTCAACCAGCTGTTCGTGCATAGGAAAAGAGATGCAAGATATCTTATTGTAGGTCAGGTTGCATCATGCCGGTCAGGAGAGGGTGTAGCAGGTAGTGTATTGATGCTGATCAGTCTTAAGCTCTCTCTGATCTCTCTCTGATCTAGACCTGCTCGTGGTTTTATTTACACAACACATTATACAGCACTTGTTTATTCCAATTGAGCAGCAGACTACTGGATAAACAATCAATAAAACTAGTGCAAAGTAAAACATGTAAAAGTGAACAACAAGTACTGAAGATTTTCTGAAGAACTTCTTATAGCCATACACATTCGGCGTACGACCACAAAGCGTTAACTTCCGCAACGTGGTACACAATGCCATGACATTCTACACTACGCCATGACATACTAAGCTATAACGCGTAGTACGTCATGTCATTGTGTACTACGTCGCGGAAATTAACACTTTTTGGACGTACGTCGAATGCGTATGGCTTTCGCGTAGGAAGCTCGTTATTTTACTTTATAAAGCTTTAAATAAGGATATTTGTCTTACACAAATGCATCGATTCACTTCAGAAGGCCTTTATTAACCCCCTGGAGTCGTATGGATTCATTTTTTTATGTATGGGTGCATTTTTTTTTGTCTTCAAAATTTGGGCAGCCATTCACATCCATTACAAACCTTGGAGGACTAAGGATATTTTTAAATATATCTCTGATTGTGTTCATCTGAAAGAAGATAGTCATCTACACCTAGGATGGCCTGAGGGTGAGTAAATCATGGGATAATTTTAATTTTCAACTATCCCTTTAAGAATTCTGCTTCCTGGCTCAAAGCTTCCAGTTTGTCCTCATGCTGACCAGGCTAAAAGACCCTGAACAGGCGTCAATTAAAAACAGCAGGGTTCAGAACAAACAAAACAAAGAAGGGAAAAAAAAAAAAAAAAATCATCTTCCGTTTCTATATGAGGACAGTACTGGAATATGATGTTCCATTCTTTCTGTCCTCCATGCATTCTGGATGCAGGGCAAATTGACGATTTAAGGAAATGGTCCAATTTTTAGGGAGCGAGCAACAGCCTTTCTCACATTAAATGGCAAATTGGATAACGTGGGCTCAAACCACTTTGTCTGTTATTATTGGAAATGATTGTGGATTACACATAATTATCTGCTAAAGTACCATTCCCCCCTTTATTCCAAACAGAATGATCCAACTTCAAATAAAATATGATTTTAGTGCATTTCTGTGAGTGGATGCAGGATATAAAGCAGAGGATAGGTCGACTAATCATATTGCCTACGGTAATCATGAAGGAAGACACAACACAAATTCAAGCAGCAGGGGTCCTTGGAGCATTTTGTAAGGATTTGTGGTGAGTCAGTTGTAAGGGTTGGTATTTGGGGTCATGTGAAGGTTATAAGCTTAAGTAACAGGTGAATTCCTAAAGTTTAACTATTGCACAAGGACAGCAGAATGCTTAAATTCATGATGTAACAGAAGTAGCAACAGATCTTTTCTTTCATACATCTGAGTGAATCAGGTTATCGAAAAAGAAAAAAAAAATAAGGCGGGTAGTTCTATTCATCAGCTTTTGATTGGATGGAGGCAGATCTGAATGCGAACTTGCTGCCAATTGTAAGAAAAGGGCGGGGTTTAAACTGACTTGATGATTGGATAAGTCTGGAATATGTCAGTAGTGTTGTCAAAAGTCGTAGCATTATTGTCACATTTTTATATTTTTATTTACCAGCATTTACCTCATAGCATTTTGAGCGCTGTTGATCAACGCTTCAAAATCATGTTGTAAATAGACATCTTTGACACACTTCACTGAGCGCTTACACAGATACACACGGGAGCGTTTGAAAGCAGGCGTCTATCAGCGGATCCCTAATATATCCACTGATAGACAGATCCGCTGAGAGACGCCTGCTTTTTAAACGCTCCCGTGTGTATCTGTGTAAGAGCTAGGTGAAGAGCGTCAAAGGTGTTTATTTTTGAAGCGTTGATCATTGTAGCCAATCACAGACATTTCTGTTGAGTGCGTGAACACAATCAGAGGTGTTTACGAATCCACTCAACAGTGCTCAAAATGCTACGGGAAATGCTGGTATTGTCACATTTTTTAAAGGGGTGATTCATTGCGATTTCACTTTTTTAACTTTAACATAGCAAGCAAAGCGCTCTCAAGCACTCCCAAGCTAGGCGTTTTCAGCAGAGCACCTAGTGTTTTCAGCTGGCTAAAAATGTTTTGGTGGACACACGGCCTAACTTACTGGCCATCATGAGTAGACTGCTTTTCTTCTGTTCCTTCTACCTGTTAAAGACTGGAACTAAACTATTGTGTAGGTGCAAAATGATGATTAAAAACCCTGTGCTCATATACATTAAACATGTTTTAAAGTGTGTGTGTGAGGGGAAGGGGCGGAGCTGAAAAAGCTCATTTCCTTTGCTGGTCTGCTGATTGGACACTGGTGTGGAGCTGAGCTTAATTGGTCCCCAGTGTGCTGATGTGTGAATGAAGAGAGGTCACGGGGCCACAGTCAGGCGGCCTGTCGACCTCTAGTTATCCACTCGCCACTGTTCTTCCTCATTTATTTCCTTCAGTCTTTTCTCTGGTCTCTATCACAGCTCTTCACCTCCCACCATCCTTAGCTTTACATTTATAATCTCACTCCTCTTCTACATTTCCCTCTATAAATTTTGTATTTTGAGTAGGCTGTAAAGAGTTAACAGGTTAAAGCATGTATATTAATTAAATGTTTAATGCACTTTTTTTTATATTTTAAATGTCATTAACTCATTCCCCGCCATTGAAGGCATTGTCCGTCATTTGTGAGACAACGCTTCCCCACCATTGACAGAATTTTGACCAACTGTGCACCATTGACCTTTGACCTTGATTCTTTAATTCTACTCTCTGCTTTTTTCCCCTAGTGTTTCGTATCCCTGCCCTCACCGCTATGTGTAGTTTGTCCACATCATCCTGCAGGCTGCAGTTGTTCTCCTGCTGTAGTTTCAGGCTGCTGACGGCCCGGTCTCGGTTGTACTGGGCCTGCTGGAGCTGTGTGTGTGCGTGCCGGAGGCTCTCTGAGACAGAGTACCATCGCTCTTTCCATTCCTTCAGCTCTTTCTCCTTCTGGTCAAATCCTCTCTGCAGCTCTGCAGTCAGCTCTTCCTGATGCCTGATCTGCACACACATGTACAGGAAGCTTTATACATGGATGCACAGTGGCACCAAATCTTATTTGGAAAATGTAGCAAAATGTATGAAAGTCATTGGACTAGAAACAAAAATATCAAACCAAGTACCAGTTACTTTATATCTCACAATTCTCACTTTTTCTTAGAATTGCGAGATATAAACTCAGTCTTTTTTCCCTTACATTTGGACATTATAACACACAATTCTGACTTTATATCTCGCGATTCTGACTTTATATCTCGCAATTCTGACTTTATATCTCGTAATTCTGACTTTATATCTCGCAATTCTGACGTTATAACTCGCAATTCTGACTTTATATCTCGCGATTCTGACTTTATATCTCGCAATTCTGACTTTATAACTCACAATTCTGACTTTATAACTCGTAATTCTGACTTTATATCTCGTAATTCTGACTTTATAACTCGCAATTCTGACTTTATATCACGCAATTCTGACTTAACTCGCAATTCTGACTTTATATCTCACAATTCTGACTTTATAACTTGCAATTCTGACTTTATATCACACAATTCTGACTTAACTCGCAATTCTGAGAAAAAAGTCGCAATTACCTTTTTTTTTTTATTTCATGGCGGAAACAACCTTCAATAATATATTAGTTAGATTTTAAATTATAAAGGGTTTCCATATGTTCCGACCAGTAACTTTCCATGACAGAGCGAATTTCTGTCTCCAAAAAAAACACTAAAAAACATATCTACTCTGTTGGAGCTTAGGCCCAGTGGTTAGTCCATGTGTGTTGACACATTGATCCATGGTGTTCATGAGGACAAATCAAATTTGAATCGGGCTTTCAACATTTACTGATATCATCCATCTTTGCCATAATTTCCTGTCCTATCGCTCACTGTCTGTACAAATAAAAGTAGCAAAAAGGCCAATGCAGCTGAGACAGCTGAGACCATATAGAGCATGTACATCACATCTTCAGCTACAAATACACAGAATCCTCAGTAAGATCGTTCTATATTATTTACATAAATCTTTTAATGAATGTTGCACTACGTGACTGACGTCCACACACGGATGAAAGCGAGTTAGTCTAGAAGTAACCTTGTCCATCAGCTCTCAAACACATCTAGAATCTTTAATGAGTTTTCGCAGACATCGTCTCAAAGAGCCGTATGTTTTTTATGAACCGGCGGCCTCCTGCGGTGAAGGGATCAGCGCATGAAAGTCTATGCGAATGAAATGAGCGTAAGTAAGTGTGAAAATATACTGCGGCGGGCACCTCGGCGGACCCCTCTATTAATCAAGCTGTCTGCGCTCTGTTTGGAAAGTAATCTTGTCCGAGGAGCAAGGAAAGCACAGCAGTAAGTGGCGGTTGGTCACACTTTGAAGCAGCTGGTTTACTAAGGTCCCAAAGCGCATGGAGGCCAAACTGTAAAAACAAGAGCGGCTGAGCGCTCGCCCTCAGGTTACCCTCCTCACGCTTACATGGGTCCAGCCCACCTAAAGCCAAAAGTATGCTTCCCTTGTCCTTGTCTCACAGACAGTCCGCATGATGTACTTTTCGGCACTGATGTCCATGCACACCGTCTACATGCAGTCCAATTTTTGTGTCCGTACGGACTTGTGTGTGGAAAACAACACACCTGTGCAAGTAAATTGAGCGCTTAAAAAGAAACGTCTATTAGATGGCCCAAATGCGTCCATCTGCTCTCAAGGTCAATGGGTCAAAGGCAGAGGCCAAAGGCTTGGGTCTTAACACTTTCTCTGTGTACTCAGAGTTTGATGTGATGTTTATTATTATTATTATTATTATTATTACTACAACTCCATGAGTTTTCAAACTGGTGTCCAGTAAAGGTTGTAAATGTTGTTAGGGGTCCGCAGAAAATTCTGAGAAAAATAAAAAAATATAATAAAATAAAACTGACCAAGGTAAATATTACATTCAATCTTCTTTATAATCTCCCTCTGGACTAGTTAACAGTTAGCACGTCAGTTTTTTCAGAGCAGCTTTTCAATAGTGGCCTGTTGAGCGTGACTGCCGTCAACTGTACCTCCTGATGCTGAGATCTGGCCTCTGCAGCACATTAATATTAGATCTTATTTTAGGGCCAGTCATAATATTAGACGTTGTTTTGAGCAAAGCCATCACTGGCGATTGTGTAGGCGAGTGTGTGGCTGTGGGGTCTCGGTGTTAAAAACACGTGCTGTTGCAGCTCTAATTCAAATTATGGCAAGGTTATGACTGGCACTTAACTGCGGTGAGGAAGACATTGCTTGGAAGCTAATAGGCAGTGGATTGTTCAGAGACCTTGTCCTTGAGTTGATCTTCTCTCAGTCGTTCCAGCTCCTCGGCCTTTACACAATCCTGCATCAAGAGAGAGGGAGAGATGAAGAGAGCAGAGAGGTGCTGAGGGATGAATGCATAAGAACAACAGGAAAAGAAAGTAAAGAAATGCACAGTCCTTCAGAGTGTGTCCTAGAGAAGATGATCTATCTGATCTCTGCTGAATAGGTAAACTACAGGAGAATGTAACAATGGCTTTTTGTTGTATTGCGTGCATCGATTGATATCCTCTATCGTTCTTTTGTAGGGAAAACAAGGTCTCATGCAAGGTGTGAGTGTTAAACAAGTGATGAAACAATCAATTCACATTTATTGTCTGGCTTTTTTTTTTTAAATAAAACTTAGAAGTGCATATCTTGTGTTGTGATTATTACTTTAGCAGATAACTAAGGATACAACATGAAAACTAAGATACACAATGAAGCAATAAAATGTAACAAAATGAAAGGCCATCATTATAGGTTATACAACAAACTGAACTAAAACAAAACACAACATACTAGAAAATTAATGTTACCAGGAGATGACTAACTGTTAATCGTAACACTTTAGTACCGGGAACACATATTCACTATTAACTATGACTTTTCCCTCAATAAACCCTTAATTTACTTATTAATAGTTAGTAAGGTAGTTGTTAAGTTTAGGTATTGGGTAGGATTAAGAATGTCACGCAGAATAAGGCATTAATATGTGCTTAATAAGTACTAATAAATAGATAATATTCTAGTAATATGCATGCTAATAAGCAACTAGTTAAAAGACCCTAAAATAAAGTTTTACCTTTTTTTGTTGTCAATATTCTACAACAAATGTAAATTGTCCCTACAGTTACATTTGTGTCTTCAGAATGTTATAAAGTAGTATATTTATTTAATAATAATAATAATAATATACAAATAAATAAATGATTTAATATAAATAAAAATGAATTAAATTAAATCATATTAATAATAAACAACGCATTACATCATTGTGCAAAGGATCAAATCTCATTTACATCATTACTAAATTTGATAGTTCCTTTCAATATAAATTGACTATGAGAGAAAGACAACTTCAGACCTGAGATAGTCTTGTTTGGATTCTAGACGTTACTGAAAGCAAATGGAGAGTAAAAGCTCTCAACAGGTGCTTGAAATGACATTGCGCTCCTGTGCTCAGAATACTTGTGGCATAGAAACAGTCAATCTTCAGTTTGAAGGTCAAACTGAGAAATCAGACAACAAAAGTATGATCCCTGAGCCTCTTGACAATACCAACGCAACCAAGCAGCAGATGTTCAGAGCTCAGGAGAGCTGAGGAAGAAAACGCAAATAATAAAGCGACGTGTCAATGTGGCAAACTGTTCTATTTTATCTCAATGTGCATAACACGCTGAGCTTTGAGCACTATCAAGGGTACGAGGGCACAGCAAGAGTCTTGAGTTGAATAAGGACTTGTCAAGGATTTCAGAAACCCAGCAGGCCCAACCTTCTGGGACCCTTTACTCTGAAAAAGAAATAAAAAATACAAAAAAAAGAAAGAAGTATGAACTGCAAGTGCACGGCGACCGGAGATACATCCTTACGTTTTCGCATGGCACGCGTAAAAGTGCATGTGAGCGCACAGGAGGCTATTAAGAAGGGTTTGCTGACCTCTCTCTCCTTTTCAAGCAGTGCCAGCGTCTTGTCAACCTCTCTTTGGAGTTCATCAATCTGCAGCACTTTCAGCTGATGCTCCTCTTCCTACACACACACATGAACAAAGGCAACTGAAGGTGAGACGCATAGGGAGGAAAGACTTCGTTAAAAGTGTCAAGTGGATGCCTTTGCATAATGCATATCACACCTTTGAGATGATCCATTAGCAGGTTGTGGTGTGGGAGCCGCTAAATAAGCTGACTTGACTCCATAGAAAAGACACAATATCCTCCCTTCCTTTCTTCATGAGTGGACAGTGGATGAACAATCAGAGCCCGGTGGATTTAGATTAGCCCTAGTCATGAGGGGACCTTTAACCCCCGCCCCCCATCCGTTCCTTCTACCCAGACAATGATTTATAATTTTAATATCTCTAATTTCCACCGCAGCGGCGCTTTCCAAATGTCATTTTCCAATTTGTGTCAAACTGCGTGACCATTTTTCTTAATACGGCTTATGACAATCTCAGCGGCAGGGCGGATATGCAATTCAGATGGAGTGTTGTACAGGCACGGACGCAGCCGCCGTGGCCTGTTTGTGTGTTTATCATTATCAACGGCTCGACGTTTTGGGAGGGGGTCGCAGACTAAGAAGCAGCCTGTTTACGACCGAGGAAAAATTAGGTTTGCTAAGCAAAATGGCTTCAGGGGACGAAAATAATATTCTGCCGTAAATCTGGTAATTATGTCTACTGTAATAAGAGTTACGATGGCGGTAATGATAATGTATTAAAATATGCATCAACATTAAGAGCTGGGAATGGAATGTGGGATGGTCTCATGGTCGTTATATGAATATTTATGATAATTAAAACAAGGCCTCCCCATTTTGAGCAGCATGAACCCTTTTTACTGACTTTTATGACGCGTTTCCACAGTTATTAACATTGTAAATCTAGCAACTTTTTTATATATTTTATAAGACATTATATATATATATTTATAACACTATACTTTGTGTTTCCTTACCTTGGCATTAAAGGGGACCTATTATGCCCCTTATCCCAGGATAAGTCTATAACTATAAGTCTCTGGTGTCCCCAGAGAAGTTTCAGCTCAAAATACCCCATTGATCATTTATTATAGCTTGTCAAATTTGCCGCTATTTGGGCGTGAGCAAAAACACGCTGTTTTTGTGTGTGTCCCTTTAAATGAAAATGAACTGCTGCTCCCAGCCCCCTTCCCAGAAGAGGGTGGAGCTTCAACAGCTCGCGCTTCGGTTGCTCAACAACAACAAAGCTGGAGAATCTCACGCAAATGGGAATGCAAAAATGATATTTGTTGTAGTTTCCGTTGACCACTATAGAAGTTCACCCAACTATGACAACTTATTGATGACTATGACAGTTGTGAAAAGGATCGATTATATGTCAGGCTAATGGGAAGAAAGTTTCGGCGGCAGTACCCTGATGGTGGCGCTGTGGAGCTCCTTTCTGACGCTGCTGAGCTGCTCCTGAAGGGAAGATCTTTCTTTCCTCCACTCCTTCTCTCTCACCGTCAGCTCCTCTCGCGCTCTCTGGAGCCCACATGATTCCTGGAGTTAGACACACAAACACATTATGGGTCACACAAATGTTTTAGTGCACAAAAAATGGATGACACCACGTTTTGATCAAATTCGCACCTCATGGCAGTGCTCCACATACAGTAAAGACCCTCAGTAGTGCAGTTCACTTCTACTGACCTCTACCTTCAGCCTTCATGAGGCTATTGACCCACGCTGAGCGACGCTCTTACTTCTCGGTCGAAAAAAATAAAAAATAAAATAAAAGGAACAAGTTGTCGGAAATGAAATTTCAATTCATCCAGTCCCTTTATACACTGGTGCAAGAGCTGGTGAGGAGAGCAGGGGGATCAATAGTGTTTAGACAGCAGAGCAGATTTTCTAAGAGCCGAATCAATAGGAAGGAGAGAGGGAAAAATACCTCGGCTTTTCTTTGGGTGTTGCAGTAAATACGAACAAATCAGTGGCCTTAGGCTAAATGGATTGACCAGCCGTTTCCGACTCCTGTGCTGTAAATAAAGATCTATTGGGAAAGCTCTGCCCGGGTCCCTGAGAGGGGGGAGAGACGGCCACCGTGCCGAAGCTGTCTCACACACACCTGCACTTAACCTGGTTGAACACGCCGATCTGACACACGAAGGAACGTGACATCACCATATTCCTCTGGCCAAATATATTAATCATGCGCTGTGGTGATTTTAACAAAACACGTATTGAGTGTTTCTTTAACTTTTGCCACTTTGATTAAAACTAACACATTTACTTCTTTTTTTTTTTTTTTTCTGTATGATCACATTAAAAAAATCTAAATATATATATATATAGATATATATATATATATATATATATATATTCATTAGCCCAGATGAGCAAGATGAAGGGTTGGCCATGATTTTATATATATATATATATATATATATATATATATATATATATATAAAAAATTAAAAAAATTAAAAAAAATAATAATAATAATAATAAATATATTATTATTTAATTTCTGTCACAGAATACATAATTATGATGTAGTGAAAATTTTAAAATAAATAAATAAACAAACATTATTAAATAAAATATTAATTTTAACTGTCATTTCCTTACCAGAATGCCATTAAACACCCTACTACACCCTACTACAACCAGTGTTACATCACTAATGAAAATGCAATTCAAATTGGTTCATTAATCTAATATCAGCATAAGAATATTAGTGAAAATTTGAAAAAATGTCCATGAATTTCAGAATGTTTTTAATTCAAATCAATTCATCTCATAATATTTATTTCCAGCTCGAAATTAGATTATGAATCCTAGAATTTCAGTGAGGTATCAGACTTTTGGTTCCCACTGTACATTTATTTTAAATTTCCACACAGTACCTCTGAATGATAGTTCTCTCTCCATTTACAGCTGTTGCCGTGAGGAGAGGAACCTTAATGAAGAGGTTGAACTTGGCCACCTCTGTGACTTTGGTCTAATTACTGACGAACACCACGGGCTAGCGAAGGCAAACTGTGCAGAAGTGTATGATATATGAGCGCGCTCCGCACTCCTCAGCCAAAACAAAAACATATCACAAAAGCCAAAGCAATAAAAGTACCGTCTCGCTCCGAAAGAAAACATTAATCAATAAAATGGAGAGAAATGTGGAAATAAAAGTATGAACTGTGCTATTGACCCTCCCAGCAGGACTGAGGGTGGACTCACTGACTTGCCCATGTTTGGTCAGGTTACATGGATTAAGATGAGGTCGTCTTAAGTGTCATGATCAGACTATTCCACAAAGAGAATGAGTGAGAATGTCTGAAACATAAAATAAAATTAGTGTTACATGGCTTAAGATGAGGCCTTCTTCTACAGTGTCATGATCAGTCCATTTCACAAAGAGAATGAGAGAGAATGTCTGAAACATTCTGAAACATGAAAACAAAACAAAAAATAAAAACATGTTTGTCCACTGTTGGGTACGGAGCCCCTAAAGGGACCTTTGCAAAAATAAAAAATATACAGACTTGCGTGTGCACACGAGAAACTTTTTGTGTGCTCACGAGAAAACATTGCATGCACATAAATTAACAGATATTAATAGGGATCTTTTTGCTTAAAATTTGGCTTTTGTTTGGGCAGTACCTCTAATATCAAGGCCTTACGTCTGCTTTAAAGCATCCTTTATGGCGGCAGAGAAACTGCGCTGTGAAATGGGCTGATGGCGCAATACGGCTGTGTGCATTGTCCTATTTGCCAAGTTCAAAGGTCCATACAATAAAAAGTGCTCAAAATTTGGCTTTCATTAGAGCAGTACTTCTAATTTTGAGGCCTTTTGTCCAATTTAATGAATTTAACTCTGTGGTGGCAAAGAAACTTCGCTGTGAAAAGGGCTGATGGTGCAATATGGCTATGTGCACTGTCCTATTTGCCAAGTTCAAGGGTCTGTACAGTAAAAAGTGCTCAAAATTTGTCTCTCATTAGAGCAGTACTTCTAATTTTGAGGCCTTTTGTCCACTTTAACGAATTTAACTCTGTGGTGGCCGAGAAAACATGCTGTGAAATGGGCTGATGGCACAATACAGCTGTGCACATTGTTCTGTCTGCCAAGTTCAAGGGTCCTTAAGAAATACTGGTACAGTAAAAAGAGCTCAAAATTTGGCTCTCATTAGAGCAGTACTTCTAATTTCAAGGCCTTATGTCCGCTTTAACGAATTTAACTCTGTGGCAGCCGAGAAAACGCACTGCGAAATGCTGCTGACGCAGTGGCTCAGTGTGCATTGTCCTACAGAGTAAGATCAATGCTTCATAAACAAAGACTGGCACGATAAAAAGTGCTCAAAATTTGGATTCCGTTAGAGTAGTTAGTCTATGACTTTGAATCCAGCTACTTATTCGTTTGTTACTTATTGATGCGTGAACCTCCCCTTTTTATATAACACAACGCTTCCTAAAGTCCTCTGCATCTATGGCGCTGGTTGCAATAAGCGCTGTTTTGAATGAAGAAATTCAGTATTTTTCCGCCACCTGTAAGGATGCATTAAATCCGACAAAGGGGCTTAATAAAGGGTGTACTGATTTTTAAGCACATTTTACCGTACCAATATTTTTCCATTGGCCGATGGGAACGTAATCCAAATTTTGACCAGTTTTTGTCTGCACCAATCCTTTTTTATAAACTATTAAACTATTATGGACCCTTGAACTTGGCAAATAGGACAATGCACACAGCCGTATTGTGCCATCAGCCCATTTTGCTGTGTGGTACAAAGTACAAAGTTGAAAAATTCAACTTTCCCAGCTGAAATGTATGCAGAAATGCTAAGAAAAAAAAAAAAAAATGTTAATGAATAGAATGTAGAAAGAGGCTGTGCATATAAACAGGTCTTTTTTGACTTTGTGAAGAGTCATTTGGTTTAGGATGCGTTTGCATATTCACTGCTGATATATTCTGCTGCAAAGGTCACTGTAGATTGGGCTGTGACTGCAGCTGCTGGAGGAGCAGACGGACATCACAGTTCAGCTAAATGTCCTCTCAAGAACATTACCTTAATGATACCATTCCTCACACTCTAGCAGAGGGAGAGAGAAAGAAATGAGTCAAAAAGGACATTCTTTGACCCAGATTCCTTGATTGGAGAGAGGTGTTAAAAAGCACCCTTTCAAAGTCTGGCTTAACAAACAAGGAAAGTTTAACTTTCTTTGTAAAAAAAAAAAAAAAAAAAAAAAAGATGACATTTGAACTAAAACTCATTTGGACAAAAAACACCCAATGTTCGCTGCCTCAACTCATGCGTGTACATGTTCAGGATATATATTAGTTTAGTAATGACTTCATTGCTAAATCAAACATCACTATTAGTAGCATTGCTCTTGCTAAATATTACAAGCCTCTCTGGAATATATTTAATTCTGATTCGTCGATCATGGAATTCTGTGGTTTTATACAGTATATTTGACTGCTGCTCATGGCCACCAGTTTCCTACATACTGTAGTTGTGACTGTGGTCTCTTTCTTGTCACATATTAAACTAATTATCTTTAATCAATATTACATGTCCATTTACTTATTTCACATAAAAATATTCAGTTAAATGTTCACTGTCGCAACATAAACCACAATAGGATGATATGAGGCCTCTCTGCTTCATGTTGGGGTCCTGATCTCTCTGTCTGGGTTTATTCTGTGATATTGACCAGCTGATGGTACATTATTTCTTACATAATAAACTGTTAATAATAATAATAATAAAAAACAGTTAATACAATTTAAATAAATGTATAATAAATTGTAATAAATTGTTGTGTAATTTTCCACCATTTGTGCTACGGACATTAAAGATTCTCGCTATTAACTAGGGTTATTATTGCTAAAACTAAAACATTAAAAAACATTTTCATTACTTGAAATAAAATATTTAGTTTAAATTGAAGTACTAAAACAACTAAAACTAAATAAACAAAATTAGATGTAATAAAAAATATATAGACATTAAAAAATACTAATACAAATGATAAGAAACAGCATTATAATACTATTATGTAAACTATTATGGTATTTATGAATATTTTAAATTAGCTTTTTCTTTTTTTTTTCATTTTAATGTAAGTTTTTAAAGTAATTTTATGTGCTTTCATTTGCTTCATTTTTTATTAGTTTTTATATTTCTATTTAGCTTTAATTTATTTTAATTAATTAATTTATTTCAACACATTTATTTCAGTTTATTTTATTTTATTTATTTATTTTTAATCTAATATTTATATATATATATATTTTTTTAAAAAACAAATAGTTCTAGGCCCGGTTTCACAGACAGGGCTTAGTCTAAGCTTTAGTCTATGTCAATTAGGACATTTAAGTAGCTTTTATAAACGTATACCCTAGAAAAAATACATTACTGGTGTGCATCTTAAGACAAAACAATGGAACTGACATATTTTAGGTATGTCAGCCCAAGTTGTTTTCAGTTAAAACAGCTCAAACATGCATTTTAGTTTAGGGCTAGCTTAAGCCTTGTTCTGTGAAACCGGGAGTTAGTTAACAATAACAACACTGTTTTGAAGTCTAGCTTAGTCAATTTTGCATATTTAAAGTGATCTTTTCTAAAAAATTGTGAATAACATGATTTGTGCTGTTTGCTTTGGTCAGCATCTTCTGAAACATTCTGTGCACTTTATTGTCACGGTTGGATAAAATCATAAAAGGTAATGTTACGTAAATGCTTGACAGATTTGTATGGTCTATCAGACACTTTTGAAATACAGAAACACATTGGAGACAGTGATTTCATCCAAACAGTCCTCACTGTGAGGTCCGTCTGCAGATGTTTCCTTGGGTCTGGACAGTAGCGTGTGTCCAGAGGCACTGCGGTACATTCAGTCGCCCCGGGCCATTCTCTAAGTGCTCTTTACTTCGAAAACACAGGTGGTCTCCGGGGGCCAGGATGAGTGGGTCTCCTGGCCCCACACAACACTTTGAATAATAAATCCATACATCATAAGGACACGTCAGAGCTTGATTCACGGCGGTAAAGCGCTGAGGTATTAGCTTTAATAACACAGGCTGGAGTCAGGCACTTGCTCTTTCCTGACAAATACGGGCAAATCAATTAATTCCACTGACATTCCCCCCGAAAGCACACAATATAAATTCCATGTGGCCGCAACTTTCGTGTTTTTGTTTTAGGAAGAAGGGGCGAATGTGTGAGCCATTTCTTACTTTTATGTCCTAATTTATGAAATATTCCACTGGCTAGCACATTTGTTTTTCTTGAGAACTTTCTCTTAAAAGGTTACAGGAGAGCAGGAGAAAGACAAGTAGCTCTAGCTGAATCTCTCTGTTATCAGAAAGCATAAGGTGCTCTATTCTCTTGCTGTTGATATTCTGCACATAATGATGGATAGAAGCATCAGCCTGGCCTATCAATCCCTGGAGACTTATGCAGCACTGCTTCAAGGGTAAAACATACCTCAGACTCTGAGCGCTAGTGCTAATGGCTGTAGTAGGGAATCAGGGGAGTCTGCCTGAAAACACTGAAGGATGACAATAACAGTGACAGGAGAACAGAAATTTTTTTTAAGATTTATTTTTGGCGATTTTTGCCTTTATTGTGATGGGATAGTATAGAGTGGACAGGAAGCAAGGTGGGAGAGAGAGGGGGGATGGGATCGGGAAAGGTCCACGAGCCAGGACTTGAACTCGGGTCGCTCAAAGCGCAACAACGTTATATGTCGGCATGCTGCCCACGAGGCTATCGGCGCCGACTAAACTAAATGTTTTGACGTCATCAGTTCAGGTCGTACACTACCGTTCAAAAGATTTGGGTCGTTTTTGAAAGAAGCCCCTATGCTTACCAAGGCTGCATTTATTTGATCATAAATACAATAAAAATAATACTAATATTGTGACATATTTTTACAATTTAAAAGAAATGTTTAATATTTTAATATGTGTTAAAATGTAATTTATTCCTGTGATCAAAGCTGAATTTTCAGCATCATTACTCCAGTCTTCAGTGTCACATGATCCTTCAGAAATCATTCTAATATGCTGATTTGCTGCTCAAGAGACATTTCTTATTATTATCAATGTTGAAAACAATCGTGCTGCTTAATATTTTTGTGGAAACTATGATACATTTTTTTCAGGATTCTTTGATGAATAGAAAGTTCAAAAGAACAGTTTATTTGAAATAGAAATCTTGGTTTATAATACTTTACAACAAATTTGTTAACATTTGTTAACATTAGTTATCTACATTAGTTAACATGAACAAACAATGAAAATTTTCTAACGTGCCTTTGTTATTGGACCTGAGGCTAGCATGAACTTACAAAGAACAGTTGTAGTTTCGTTAACTAAGATTAATGTAATGTTTAACTTAAGATTAATATATACTGTAACAATATATTGCTCATTGTTAAAGTTGGATCTAAATGGATCTTACTGTAAACTGTTATTGAACATTGTTAATGTCTTTACTGTGACTTTTGTTCAATTTAATGCATCTTTCCTGAATAAAAGTATTAATTTCTTTCAAAAAATAATAATAATAAAATAAAATAAATAAATACATTTTTGAACAGTAGCGTAAGCTTAAAGGGAAAGTTCACCCAAAAATGAAAATTACCCCATAATTTACTCACCCTCAAGCCATTCTAGATGTATATGACTATCTTCTTTCAGACGAACACAATCAGAGTTATATTATAATATATCCTGGCTCTTCCAAGCTTTATAATGGCAGTGAATGGATTCGACTTGTGTTGGAAGTCTGCCGGAACGTGTTATTTTAGTTTATTGTTATTTTAAAGTTTTAAATATGGATATTTTTATTACAAAAACCCATCGCTTTACTTCAGAAGGCCTTTATTAACCCCAAAGAAGAAAGTCATACACACCTAGGATAGCTTAAGGGTGAGTAAATTATGGGATACCTTTCATTTTTGAGTGAACTATCCCTTTAAGGTGATGGAGTTGGTTTTTGAAATTTGCTTACTGGTTTGTTGGTCTAAGGTAAAAGATACAATATTATTATTAAAATGAACAATTTAGTCATTATGGACATTATCATTGACTTAATTGTAATCACAGTAGGCTAGATTGTGTTTGCTTTAACCTGATGTTAACCTTTCCAGTATGGCAGTGCTGTTGATCTAGCTCAGGGGTGGTGAACTCCGGTCCTGGAGTGCCACAGTCCTGCAGAGATCAGCTCCAACCCTGATAAAATCTCACTCCCTGTAGGTTCCTAGTACCCCTTCAGACTTTGATTAGCTTGTTCAGGTGTGTTTGATTAGGGTTGAAGCAAAACTCGGCAGGACTGTGGCTCTGCAGGACCGAGGTTCGCCACCCCTTATCTAGCTGAATGCGGTCTCTTCTGTTCAGCTGATCAGTCATCTACACCAGTCACCATAAATGTTCAGCTTGGACCACCATGTAAAACCATTAACCATCTGCATTTGTTTTCCAGCATCGTTTCCCTTTGAATTTTGCCTCTCTATCTGCTGTCCACTAATGCACAGTTCATAAATATTGTCTTATCATTCTTGTCATCATCATCATTTTTTCCCAATACTCTCCGAGACAGGGAAATTCTGAGGCAATTACCGAAGTGACAAGTGAAATGGGAACAAGAAGCACTAGAAAGAGAGGGTTGCCATGGAAACCATGTGAGGGGATCAGATTACATGCGCAGTGGTCAGGTGAACCTCCAGCCTTACTGCATACAGCGGCCTGGCAGCACACGACAGACCAAAGGGCACTTAACCTCAATCACTGCTTACAATCGTCAGCCAATCAGGCTGAATGTAATTGCTATTTTTGTCCAAAGGTCAGATGGTTGTGTGCATCTGGGGCTGTGAAACACACAAGACACTTTCCACCCAAAGCAAGGGATAAAACTGATGGCATTTGCAAGGAGGTAAAACCATATTATCTTACACTCTGTCTGCATATATGTATATATATATATATTATATATATATATATATATCTATATATCTATATTAGCGCTGTCGATTTAACACGTTAACTTAATCAATTAGTTATGGGAAAAAATAATGTGTTAAAATTATTAATGCATTTAACGCATCCTCCCCACAACAGTACGAAATAATGCCCGGAAAATCATGAGTGCAAATGTGATATTGATTTTATACAACAGTTCAATAAATAAGAAGTTAATATTGTGTTATATTTTAGACACAATAGTGTCTGCTTTTGCTCAATTTTACCAACGAAAATGTTACCTATAAAGCGAGAGTAGAACTGTTGTGCATCTCCGAGCAACACAGTGGTGTTTTCTTGAATGAATCCACGCTTTGAGTGAATCAATCAGGTGAACCAGTGATTCAATGGTCCATTCATAAAGAGAGCCATTTACTTCATTCCTGAATGAATCAGCCGTTTAAACAAATCGAATGAATGAATGACTCAATAATGCGCCATTGACTTTAACCAAGTGTTTGTTGGTCAATGGCGCAGTCATTTTCAGTTGCCTCAAAATAGCAATACGCCAACAATGCGCCTGAACACACCTCGTTTTCAGACCAGCACGCTCATGAGCGAACAGATGGGCACTAGTGCATTTGCTATTTGAACATGGGTGCTGGACGTGAAAATGATAACTGCGTCGGGCTGAAACTAGCAGAAAAACACTTTTCACATTTTGCCGGGTGTATGATGGGGCCAAATTACTTACTCATTTAGACATTTACCACCACCTACTGGCAGTTTTAGTTTATTATTTAGAGTATAATTTCATAAAAAATTATTTCATTTTTCCATATTAATAAAAAAACCATTAAAGGTAATAATTAACCCAAAAATGATAATTCTGTCATAATTTACTCATGGCCATTGAAGCCTAAAAGATTATGTTTAATAAATTCTATGTTGAATCAAATAAAATATTTTTTTTTCTAAAGCAAATTTTTGTAATGTCTATTTGATGCTTTTGTCATTTAACACAATAATGACTTTAAATGATCTTTTGGGGATAATTTCTCAGCCAAATTTGATGTGCGATTAATTAGATTAATTAATTGCCACATTGTGTAATTAATTAGATTACAATTTTTAATCGCTTGACAGCCCTAATATATATATATATATATATATATATATATATAGTTTGGTGTTACCTGATTTGATTCCAATTCACATTCTCACACTCTCAATTATGTCCATTTTGTCCAAGCTGTCTATGCTGCATGTTTCTGATTTACTAAAAAGAACCAGCTCACAAGAGTCATTTGTGAAATGGACTAAACCGAATAACTCAAAATAAAGAGTAAAAAAATAAAAGATAAATGTTTTTACCTAGCCCTATCATTCTTGTCTGTAGCACCAGCAGTACTGGACAAGTTACCTGCCAAAGTATAAAACATAGGGTTAAGGGTTCGTTCAGATCTTCAACCCTGAGATTGAGCAACAGTAGTGATGCTTGTTTTAGCAAATCTTGAAGTTTGATGGTCGGATGTCTCTTTTACCCAGCAGAGAGGAAAATCTTCCTATTTACATTATCTACACATTTACATGCTTCATTCCAGCCCTGATGTTATTTAATCAAGATTTAATTTCATTTCATCTAGAGCAATCTACATTTAATCAAGCACAGCTAAATGTGAGACGCATGTGCTAATCAGGCAGAAGAGCGAGCGGTTAGAGTTTAGGCTTTCATTAGCACCGCTATTAACACGTCACCTCGGAGTGTTTTGCAAACATCTTCAAACCTGTGAGATTGTCTATTCACCGTGAAACGTTTGTATACGTGCAAGCGGCGTGCATTTTCAATAAGACACCTTAAAAACGCTCGTGTCTCGTTTACAAGCCTCCTGTTATTATTCTGTTTCATTTTAAAAACCTGTTCTGACTAGAATGTGTGACAAACACCTTAAAGGTGACAGCAAAGACATTAAACCCCCAGGACGAGCGTCTCCGCGCCACTGGCAAATTACCGCTGATTAGCATTGATTTGAAAACAAAAACCACAGCGTGACACAAATCAAAAGTGCAGTCAATGTTGATGCATAAGTGAAATGGCAAATCTCAAAATAGCTCAATAAATACGTCGGAAAGTTACGAACGAGAAAGACGGAGGGCGAGAGAGGGAAAGAAATCAGAGTGAAGCAATTACAGATCTAATCAGAGCTTTCTGCATGAAGGTACGGCTCTCCTATCTCCCTCCCATTTGCATCATAACACAGCGTGCAATATTAATTTCCGAGTTTACTGCTTATTGGAAGTGCAAAGTATGAAAAGCCATTAAGGCTGCAAATGGGAAAGCAATTTGCTGTCACACGGATTCGGCTCTATTCGGCTCTTGTTAACCATTTGGAATTAGAGTCATTTGGCGAGAGGCATTCTACAGCAGTCCACTAAAATAAGTAATTATGCTTGCCTTCTCTCTCCCTCCATCTCCCCGCCTCTCGCTCTTTCATTTGCGCGGGCGAGGAAAGCGGGATGGGTGGATGAGGTTGAAGGGCGTTAGGGGTGAGTAAGTGGATGCAGAGGCAATTAAAGTTGGTAGCTATCTGTTTGGCTAATGCAGGCGCACACACATTGTATAACGCTCGTACGCTGCCTGAGGGCCAGGAGGAAAGAGGGAGAACAGATGCTGGGCGGCCATCTCCTTTTACTGCCAATGTAACTCTTAATCCAATCTCACGCGCTCGAGAGTGGCGCGCCTCATTTCAGCCCACTGTGTTTCACGCGCCAAATCACGACTGTGTGTTCTTACTGCGAAGCATCTTGAAGGTAAAAATCACTTGTAATGATTCACGCTGGGACTTGGAGAACCTCTTCAACTACAAATGCTTTTCGTCTTACAAACATCTCATCAACAGTCAAGCTTTCCCTGCTGAAAAGATCAGCTTAGACGGCATGAATTTTAGCGACTGTAATTTCACAGAGTAGGATGTGATCAACATCTTTTGTTGGTCCAAGAGCAACATTCATGTCTAAGAAAAATAGAACTAACCACTAAATAACCCCTATTACTAATTTAAATCCCACAGAAAACTCAGCAACGACTTAGCAACCGTGATGTCCTGGCAACTACCAGCAACAAAGTATAGGAATTGCAAGTCAGTATGAAACGAAAGTTGCGATAGTTTTGTCTTCCCTACTGTGACGTATGTCTGAGTGAAACAGCTTCTCGAACAAGAAAAAAAATGTAGGACGGGACATGATTTTGTCTATCGGGAACTGACTAGATTGTTGGATAAAGATTACGGGGGAACATACATTTACAAAAAAAAAGAAAAAAACAAAACAAAAAAAAAAGATGTGCACAGGTAAATAATTTATAATAAATATATTCAATAAAATGAATAATTATCCATTTTGATTTCATGATGACTTAAACAATTACTCTTAATAATTCAAATTCCTTAATTGTCCCATTAATGATTCTTTTAAATTTTAAGGAAGAAAAAAGAGACAACATTTAGGGCTGCTCCATTTGGGGGGGGGGTATTTAATTGCTATTTTCCCAAATACAAATTGTGAGTTTGCTGTGCTTGTTTGCAAGGCTGTACAATTTGGTCAAAAATTGTGTGATTATATATCAATATGACTATAAAATAATACTAATACGCATTTACTGAGAATCGAGCCACTCTGAAAGGCAAAGCATATAATTTAAAGGGGCTATATGTAAGAATGTATTAATGTATTAATTTCATGTATTAATAGCTTTTTTAATTGCCAATGTATGAACAGCTTGTAATGAAACTTAAAAAATGAGACCTTCCCTGACTTCCTAGGTTTTCTATGAAATCCTGTAGATGAATTGTTATGTGTAAGACTCGAGACATTTTTCCCAGAAAAAAATCAAAAGGATGTGACTTTTATATACGCTCCCGAGAGCCTCTCTTCCATTTTGTGACATATGAAACGAACGCAATGTTCAATGGGTAGTGCCGAAAGAGCTTTTCTATACTGTAATGTCAATGTGTCATGCAAAGAAAAGAGATTAATTTAAACTATAGTCTCACATAGCCAGGTCTTTATAGTCTTAAATATACTTTATAATGTGTGGCAAGCAGGGCGGGGCTGAGAGCTGTGGGAACGGAACGAGGCCGGTGGCGCAAGTTCTAATGAGTACCTGTGCACCTCGAGTAACTCACGGAGGAGCTCCAGGAGGATAAAAGGAGGAGCGACGACAGTGAAGGACGAGAGAAGACCAGGCCTGGACTTTACGTTGTGTTTTGTTTATGTTTGTGTGGCAGTCGTCCGTGAGGGGCTGCCACTTTACTTTCATTTTCTGTTTGTTTATTTTATAATTAAAGTCTGTCTGAACATTCGCTGGGTCCCGCCTCCTTCCCTGAAAGTGAACTTTGCCACACTAGTGCAGAAACCCCGGAGGAAGGGGGAAAATGCTGTCAAAGAGCCCTTGCCGCTGTGGGAACACTTTCAGAGTTTTTTAGTACATTTTATACATTGTCGGACGAATGAACGTTCGAGAACAACTCACGAAACCAAAGGTCATGAAATTCATTCGGTTACAGTATTGATATAAAAATGGAACTTGTCTTGCTGGTTAAGCTTAAGATGGCAGGTGGGAAAACAAGTATCCAATGCTAGAGAAGGAAACATATTTAAAACAAGTCTTTTTATAACAGTCCACTTCAAAAAACATTCCCAATCCTTTCCTTTCAAGCTACACGCTCAAACCTGTTCAGACGAGCCCTTGTGCCACCCAGCATGACTCTGTTTCAGCCCCAACCCCATGCGGCTGCATTCAGTCCCACTCCATCTTGCAGAGACAGAGAGAGAGAGAGAAATTTATGAAGCCTCTGGTCCTCAGGTCTGTAGAGGTGTTTTATGGTAGGACCTGCAGGACCTATTAAGGCAGTGCAGATCTCTCCTATCCGAGCACGGGTATTGATCGACAGCAGCACCAGGCCTGGGCCTGCCAGCCTAGTTAAAGCCCTGTGTATGTGTGTATGTGTCTGTACGCAGTAGGAAATGAAAATGGGGTCTTGGTGTGTAATGATCTGTGTGTGAATAAAATGAGCAGACTGGAGAGACAAAAAGGAAGATAAATTAAATTATCCCTCTGTTCCTGCAGGAGCTGCACTGCAGCCGCCCATGCTTAGCTGCTTCACCGAGGATCTGTTAGGGAGGAGGAAATGAAAGGAAGGCAGATGGGGAGAAAATGGTAAGGATGTGAGAAAAAGGAGTTGAGGAACTTATCGGTAAGCTCTGTTACCAAACCTAGTGAGCTGACATAGGCAGCTTCCCTCTAAGGCAGCATTCTAACTCAAATGGAACTTCATAAGTGACTGACGTGGAACGGTCTAAATAGGCAGCGAAACCACACGTTGTACATAAAGTGCATGGGAGACTCAAAAGTAGCAAGATAAGCTTTGGAACAGAGCGACACACTTGTATCCCGTTTAATTTAGAGAGGACACATCTGCATGCATCTAAAAGATTAACATGAGCACGCTAAACAGAGAAAATGCCATGTCTTCATCAACATCCTTAAAGATTTCTGCCTAAAAAAGGTGTACAATAGGGTTGCCATGATATCTTAATCATATTCATGATACTACACCAGCTAAAGTATCATAACCCCAAAGTTTAATTTAATTCTATCAGGAGCTGAATCATGGCTATTGTTGACAAATGTTGCAGTCTTTTAATATAGCTGTTTATTATTTTTTATAATCGCAAATAACAGTAGCCTTTACAACAGTAGTTATGTGGCCTTCATTATGTGCACGTCATATCTACCAGTTGGAAACTCTGAATTTTTAATATTCTAAAATGAAAAGTATCCGAAAGTATCGATATTAAAGATGGCGGGAGGCATATACAGCAGAAAAATAATATGAATTTTCTAAAGTTAATCGATTTTCAGGGCTGTGTTTCAAACATTATTTCAAAAATTAAAATTCTGTCATCATTTACTCATGTAATTTCAAAACTGTTTTACTTTCTTTTTGTGGGGCATAAAAGAAGATAATTTGAGCATATTTTGAGTTTGGTTACCAACAATCTTCAAAATATCTGCTTTTGTGTTTTCCACAGAAGAAAGAAAGTCATGCAGGTTTGGAATGGCATGAGGTTGAGTAAATGAGGACAGAAATTTCATTTTTGGCTGAACTTTCCATTTGAGGTTTTTTGTATGACAGAGCACAAAGTTTAAAGCATTTGGCAATTGCTTCAGCTGATATATTAGCCTGTCACATACCATTGCACCATGTTATGGTAATACCATGGTATTCGGATATGCATCATTGTATTCTTTAAAGTACCTTGGACAACTATGTAATACATTGGTATAAATATGGTCATCAAAGACATATATCAAAGAACTATATTACCATCTGATACAATCCATGTATCATGGTACCACCATTTTTTGTACTGGCATTTTGGATACTACAACACTACACACAGAGCCTCAGAGCCCACAGCAGCTGGAACAAAGCAAACACATGAAGAGAGAGAGAGAGAGAGAGAGAGAGAGAGAGAGAGAGAGAGAGAGAGAGAGAGAGGCAGGGAAAGCTTTTGGGGGTTAGAGTAAAGGGGGGTCTAAGAGTGGTCCTGGTAGGTCCAGACCCCCCTGAACCCCATCCCCACCCCCACCCCCACCCCCACCCCCACCCCCACCCCCAGCTCCTCTCCTTCCACCTGCTCTCATTAACGCACACCTCGCACATCATTAAGACGTTTGCTGTAGAATTAATAGAAAGACAGATTAAAAATAAATTAAGAAAAATGCGTTGGAGAATGCCTGCACGCACTTCATAAATCACCCGGGCAAAGGCAGGCGCTGGCTCCCTATAATTAACTGCAGACTATTTATTTTATCCTGACGGTATAAATTAGAATTCAGACACACAGATTATATTAGGGGTGTCTGTCATGCGGAACTGCAGCGAGATGTGCGGAATATTTTAAGGATACAAAGAGGAGAGCAGAGAAGAGGAATGAGAAAGAGTAAAGGGGGATGGGGAAAATAATTCTCTGTACTCTGCAAAGAAACACATTTTTAGTTTTTCAAAAAAATACTATCAAAATAATTGCATGAACTATATATATATATATATATATATATATATATACTCACACACACACACACAGACACACAGAACTCTGACTTTTCTATCGATTACTGGCAGGTCAAATGTTGTCGTGTGAAGCTGGACTCAGGCCACACACTGCCTCCTCGTGGGCACCCTGCCCGTATTGGCATCAAACTGGGCTCTGTGTGCCACACAACCACTTCACATAGTTTGAAGTTACACAATACAGATACATACGTCCTGTAACTGCTGTGTTACAAAACACCAGTATGATAATGTCACCAAAAGAATGGCATATTTAATTGCCTGCAGCTCTCTACAAGATACAAACCCCTAATCTTAACTTTAACCTTAAAGGTGTGATCACATTTACCATTGTTCAGTGAATTTTCACTGGCGAAATCATTCTGATAGAGAATTGCATGAGCAGATTTCACTCATGTTCAAGATGTTCATGCGAATATGCCGGGCTGATCAACAGAAAGCTGCTTGGTTTGAAAGTGCTTCATACTTGCTAATGTGATCATATCCTAACATTTGCGCATTTGCAGTCCAACACAGGAACACTGGCTAAACCAATGGCATATAGAGGGAGTGTTTGAAAACAATCATTATTTTTGCAATCACGTTTGGTGATGATAGTCCATCACGGTGGTGCAGTAAAAAAGCAGCATTTGGCTAACTTGATCAGGCTTTCAGCTATAATAAAAGTGTAAGTGTATGATTGTTACATTTTGGTATTCATGGACTTTTAGTTTGTATTTCCTTGTTTTGCATGTGTTCAGTTTCCCTGAGTTTCCTTAGGGCCCCGTTTATACTCCTCGTCTACACTGTTTCCATAGTGTTTCAGAACGCGGATGTCAAGGATTCACAAGGATTTCGTTTTCAAAAGTCTCAGTTTTTGTCAGTTTACATTGAAACGCAACCCTGGCATTATCAAACTAAAACAGGGTTTCCGTTTCCGAGGGTCTAAAACACCGGAATACGAAAGCCAAAGTTATGCGTTTTAAAACGAAAACGCACTAGTGTAAATGGGGCCTTAGTTACTGATTATGTTCTTCACCCATGTCTTGTTTGATTGCTTGTTTGCTCTAGTATATATTGCCCTGTGTGTCTATCTTGAGTTGTCAATTATTGTCTTTGTTTAAGCAAAGCTGTTACACTGCATTTTGATTTGATTTTCCTGTTTGAATTGTCTTTATTTATTAAAACCGCTGCAAAATATCCTCTACTCAACTCTCCTTTCATCATCCTTGCTGCACAGTGACAATGCTAAGCTCTGTTATATTTTAATCTATTGTATCCTGAAGACCAGAAGAAACCACAGTGCCAGATCTCGCTCAAAACTCATACACATAATCAAACCTTATCAAATGGCTACACTTTGTAGACCTCAATGGATCAAAATGAGCTTAAATCCAACTAATCACACAATAGAATGGGCTACTTACAAACAGTGTGGAAAACAATCAAATAAACATATATGTTGTTCAGAAGGTCAAATATGAGGCATCATGGGAATAAAACTAGATGTGACATAATCAAGTTATAATAGTTAAAACTAAAAACTTTCTTTAGCTAGATGCCAAGGCAACATAGCTCATTTTCATTTAGTTTAACTTGATGTACTAAAATAACTAAAACTGAAATAAAAATTAAAGGGGTCCTTGATTATGATTTCACTTTTTTAACTTTAGTTAGTGTGTAATGTTGCTGTTTGAGCATAAACAACATCTGCAAAGTTACAACGCCCAAAGTGCAATGCAAAGGGAGATATTTTCTTTTACATAAATCATTTTTTTAAGGACTACAACAAAAGGCTGGTAGGGTCTACAACAAGCTTCTTGGTGACATCACAAACCCCAAAATTTACATAAACCCCGCCCCCGAGAACACGCAACAAAGGGGGTGAGGCCATGTTGGGCTGCTTTAGAGAAGAGGAAGAGTTTTTGTAGTAGAGTGTTGTTACCATGCCGTCATTTTACACCGGACTGCTTCACAAACGAGGGTCAATTCAACACTTGAATGAACTGAACACCGTTATTGACAATCCTCATTTTGGCTGTGTGAGATTCTCCAGCTTTGTTGTTGTTGAGCAACAGAAGTGTAAGCTGTTAAAGCTCCGCCCTCTTCTGGAAAGGGGGCCGGGAGCAGCAGCTCATTTTCATTTAAAGGGACACACACAAAAATGGCGTGTTTTTGCTCATACCCAAACAGGGGCAAATTTGACAAGCTACAATAAATGATCTGTGAGGCATTTTGAGCTGAAACTTCACAGACACATTCTGGAGACACCAGAGACTTATATTACATCTTGTGAAAAGGTGCATATTAGGTCCCCTTTAATAAAAACTATAAGAATATTTTAATCGCTACTTTTAAATTAAAGTAGCTCCGCCCACTGTGAAATCTAATTGGTCCATAATCCCTCTCCACATCTGAATAGTAAACACTGAATATGTTCTGATTGGCTATGATTTGCATTTTTGCTTTTAGTGAGGAAAACTTGCAGCTGGAACCCTATCCAGTTGCATCTGGTTAGTGCATGACTTGAGCCAACTTCCCGTTTTGATGATTCTGAACAGCACAGTCAATCAACAGGCCAGAGTCACATCCACTACTACTGAAGCCACAAATACCCTTGACAACCCTGTGTTGTGACCCATTAAAAGCCCTCCTCTCTGTTTATGAATGTTTGTGTGCCTCAAAAATACTTTCATCCTCGTTCGCTGCCATAAACATGCAAAAAGGAAAGGATCCTTCTCAGGAAGCACGACACTTCCGCAGAGGCCTCTTCATGAAAGAGAAGTGAAGACACAGGCTCCTGTCCTCCTCGTTCACATTCCCCCGCTCTGCCGGTGCATTAAGTCAGTCCACTGAAGACAGGCATCTTAAAACAAACCCCACCACTCTCATAATCAATGACAAAAACAGACGCACCGGACCAAAGGCTTTTTACTCGCACATTTTCTTCTAAGAACACAAAAAGTATTTTTTCTCCATCTTTACCATTGGTCGAGGCCTTATGAGAGGATAATGCATTTGGACCCGTCGCGTCACAGCCCTCACAAAGATCAGCTGCAATTTCAGGCTTCCATCCCATTTTTGTATTTAGTCCCCTTAATCCTGCACCACAGAGACTTTGTTTTGCTTGATAGGGGTGTACAAATACACATACAAGCCAAAAACAGTCACAATGTAGTGATAAAAAGGATCGTACTGCAAAAAAAAACAGCATGATTCAATACATCAAGCTCATTTCTCCAGACTCCAATGCAGATGGTTGTTCTCCTCTCCCTCCTCCAAGACAGGAGAGAGTAAATCAGTCTGGAGGAAATAAATACACACTTATTACATTCTACGTGCTGCATACATTCACCTCCATAATGTATTGCAGCATTCGGTGTGGTGCATGCTGGGGTGAAAAATGAGAATGCAGAAGCACTGCAGAAAAAAAAAAGGATGTATAGGGAGACAGAGCTTGGTTTCTACACACTACAGCAATGAAGTGAGACTTTACCATGGTAATGAGCAGCTACAGACATACATTTAAAAAAAATAGCATTGGTTTTATTAGAGTGACCACACGTCTTCTTTTTCTGGGAAGTGACTTCTTTTCAGACCTTAAAAAAGCAATTTATAAATTGCCTAAAATGTCTGCGTTTGAGGTTTGTTTAGATATTGATGTGCTCTCTAGAATCCTGACATTCTGTGTACACATATTTGCTTTGCTTTAACTGTTGCCTTCTTGCACACTACAATTGGTCGAGTAGGTACAATGCCTGTACGCTATTGGTCAAACTACTTTTCAATCAGCAAATACGACCGTATTAACATTACAGCATTCACACTGTCATGTCCCAAAATTTGACCAATTCACTGAAATGAAAACACCTCACTCAAACTGTGAAACCGGCGTAAAAAGCGTGACAAAGGTTCAGGTAGAGTAGCAAATGGCTCTCTCCATCTACACTGCCCAAACAAAAATGTAAATTCATGAAAAAATTACACAAGAATTCCTGTGATCTCATCCCGGTGCATCTCAGTGGCAAAAACACACACACACACACACACACACACACACACAAAAACAACACACAAAAGATACAAACCATTTAAAAGTCCAGAAAAACACAAACCATTAGCCAGGTTTGTGAGCAAAATTAAACACTTTTTAATTTGTTAACATTAGTTAATTCATTACACTGTAAAAAATAATTGTTGGTTTAAACTTAAAAAAGTAAGTTACCTGGTTGCCTTAAAATTTTGAGTTCATTGAAACTAAAAATTTGAGTTGGCGATGGTTTAATCAACAGAAACTCAAAACATTATGTAATCTGAACCACATTAATTATTGAAGTTGATTTGACAAAAGAAAAATTGTGATAAATCATGAAATAGTTTTGATCTAACAATAAACTATATATTTTTTATAAACATATGAATAAAAATTAATATTAATTTATGCATATACCAATACATTTTTAGTTGCACAAATATTATATTTATGACTAGTTTAATGATTGCTAATGCATGAAACAACATATGAACTAATGCTAACATTTCAGTTTCCTTTTTTTTTTTTTTTAAAGTACATGGTCACCCCCTAGTTTTATTCATTTTCATACAGTCTGGCTATCTTTTACTGTGCTGTACCATGAACAGTACAGTTGATAAAAAACACTGTGGTTCTCAGAGTGCCAAGTTCCACCGTCGCAACCACGTAAGCTATACGGCTTACACGCAAGCCAATCACACATCTGTCATGCAACCATCAAACCCCCTGCACAGCGTCCCGGCAGTTCTGCCCGCAACCAGTAGGTGTCTCTCTTTCACTGTGCATGGACCTCACCCTGTCTCCCGCCCACTGCCAGCCCCCTCCCCTCCCTCAAAAACCCCATCTCCACATAATATATACACCATCATTTGAAAATGGCAGCTTTTTGAAAATTCACCTTGATTATCAGACATTAAAAGTGACTTGAGCAGCGCTGAGTGTCTGGCTGGGGAGATGGCTGCAGACAGCCGAACAATGCGGCGGGCGCGGCATTAACGCCTCGCTGGGCCATGCAGCCGCACAAGGGAGAGGCAGCCCTTTGTTCTCTCCCTCATCCAATTATTTTTAACGTGAGCCTCTTTCACAACAACAAGAGAGAATTTAATTTTAATGCACTCTGTAAGAAAAGCCCCCCAAAATACATCTATTCTTAAAAGGAGGAGGAAAGAATACGGACAAGGGTTAAGAATTAATCAGGGAGCGTGCATGAGGCTGTGAAGTGCAGGCATTGCAATGTCTGCAACTGTAACCCTTACAAAAACTGGATGCATGTGATCATTCTCCTCTAAATCGAGAAACGAGGCGCACGGCAACATGCTGCGAGGGCAAAAACACACGTGTCGTATTCATGGAGCAAAAAACAAACAATGAAAATACCACATAAAATGGGTTTGAGAATAAAAAAATAAAAAAAAATCCAGGGACTCTTGCAGGAAGGTATGCGCCCAAATATTTTTCTAATTGGACGAGCACTTTATCTTGCTGTCAGTGAGGTTATAAAAATGCGCACAGTTCCCAGAAGGAGAGTAGCAGCTCTATAGCCGGCCCTTTATTACTGCACGCTAGTGTCTGATATATGCTCCTGCGTTAACCTTTCATCTGAGCCCAACACATACACACACACACAGGCATGTGTTTTATGCAGAAATGCACTGAAATTTTGTGTTGTTGTGAATGTTATAGTGGAACATGGTGATTATATACTGGAAGTGCAGCAGAAAGGCATTTAGTAAATCATACGTTACATTAATATACTGTAGCCGTCTGGATGCAGTCACGTAGATGCAAGCACACACATCAGAAACACGATTCAACCTGACAGAAAAAGCAAATTAGAATCCGGCATGTTCTGCGCAAGGCTGTTGCCATCTTAGCTGCACTACGGCCAATTTTCTCAGCAGTATGAAATGATTGTTTTTTTTTTTTTTCTTATCAGCGTCGAGGCAGCATCTACAGCAGTGAGAATTTAAAATGAAAAGCCCTTAGTTTTTGTCCCCAGGAACACAAAATAGACAAACACCCGAACGTGTGCACGCACACACGCTCGCGCGTGCAAAATTAGATCTTCAGTTCTAGGCTAGACAACTAACTGTTTGTGTATAAGCCTCGCTCTGCGGCACAGCAAAAGCAATTCTCTGGAGATGCTGAAATTAAAGGGCAGAATCCAGCCTGTTTATGGTTGGCACTCCGCTCTCCTCTCAATCAAATGTTTTATTAGCAATCATTCGGCACTCTCCGGGCCCTAACACTCCTCTGCCGGAGGAAGGAGGGGGGCGAGGGAGGGAGCGAGAGGGGTTTCAGGATGGTGTGCTGATACCCGCTGACCCCCGCTTCCCCAGCTGCCTACAGATGCTGGACTGCACACAGCTGATTACTCCCACCTGGAGCCAGAGTCACCATTAACCTCCATGAAGGCTCAAGCGGCCAGCCGTCCCTACAGCTTCCCCAAGAGGACGGAGGGTTACGGAGACACAACCAGAGAGACGCAAAGAACAGAGAGAAGAATACAAAGAAAGAATTTAGGGGAGACGCAAGGCAGTTTGAACCATGGCTATAGTGCTCATGTGGGACATGCAGGTTCAATTCTAGCAATACTTCCACCCTGAAGCATACGATTTGAAATCTGCTACATTTGGAACATTTTGAGTCAATCACCTGAGCTCTAAATGTCTCTAATTGTGCTGCATCCCAATTCGCCTACTTAAACTATGTCCTAAAAGTAAGTGGTCTTTTTGTGAAGAAAAAGTACATACCTTTGAGTGTGTAGTAGAAGAGTAGGTCTGTTTTGCGACATACTACCACATCATAATTGTGACTTTAACGGACCGCATATGTAAACTGGCCTGACCTTGGAAACAAAAGAAGTAGCGTGTTGATCTGCCTGTCGAGAACTCTCCTCAAGTTTTTGCATGATGCATCAAGAAGTTGCATTAAAAGTTAATGGCCAAACACATCTTTATATTTTACAGCTGAAATAAATGTTATCGATTATAGTAAGACTTTATTTCAATGGTCCACTTTCACATTCCACTAACTATAAGTAACATTGCAACTACATGTCAACTTACTATCATTAGAGTATTGGTAGACTGTCTGCTTAATATCTGCTAACACTTTATCCAACAGACATTCTACTGACTATAAGTATCTTTGCAACTACGTCAACATACTCCACTAACACTAACCCTAACACCTAATCTTACACCTAACAGTCTACTAATACTCTAATGAGAGTTATGGTGTTGATACACAGGGCAACTTTTTGAGCAATGTTGCCAAGCGATGTTGCTTGAGCACTTTTTCCATTGAGAATGGGCAACAAATTTCTATTTGGATACTTTAGATCGAAATTTGTTGCCCATTCTCAATAAGAAAGTGCCCAAGCAACAACGCTCAGCAACATTGCTCAAAAAGTTGCCCCGTGTAACATCACCTTTAGTTTACATGTAGTTGCAAAGTTAGTAGAATGTCTAAAGTGGACCATCAAAATAAAGTGTAACCTCCGATTATTGATCATTCAAACTCCTTTATCTAAACCTCTCTACTTAACCATCAGTCTTGCACATTTGCAATGGTTTTTTTTTTTTGTTTGTTTGTTTTGTTTTTTTAAACACCTTTTATGCGTTTGTATTTTAACCAAATCCTCATCTGAAGCGCGATGGGTTGTGGGCAATATTAGCCCTTTGAAGTGTGTATGGATCTGCACTTCAACTTTTCATCAGAATTAGTAGACCACCCACGTACCTTTAGGATACTAATTTCAACATACTATGATTTGGGACACACTAACTCTAACTTTTAATACTATTTAGGATGGATAGTTTGCGAATTGGGATGTCATGACTTCAATGATGAATATTGACACCACAAGAATGTGCACTGTCCCAAACAATTCACTACAGCGACTATCTTGAGCTGTGACGAGAAAAGCAGCAAACAAGGAATAACATAAGTCCATTTTAAGATATAAGCACTTTTAAGAGCCTCCAAAAAGAACTGAGCACTGAATAAAAGGGGTCATGAATTGAGAAATCAACTTTTCCTTGAGCTATTGATATATAAGAGTTCATCGTACTATAAGAATATCCTGTAAGTTTCAGAACTGAAAACTTCCTTGTTAGTCCATTAAAAGCTTTTATTGACACCAGGCCCAGTGAACAACTCGTCCCGGAATGTGCCTATCTGTCATAGACAGGTGAAACGCCGCCTCCGCATAAGAAATCAACGCCTACTTCATCATTGTGACGTTAGTGTGTTAGTGAGATGAGGGGGAGAGAAGAGCGATATAACAGGTCAAAAATAACATTACCTTTCAAAGGATCGTTATGCTAGGAATATGGTTAATTATTTTCAACAACGTGAATATCTCAGTTGAGCTTTATTTATTTCTATTCGGTATTTCACTGTGGATTCTTTGGTAAATTAATCACATTTCGGCGCAGGCTTTACTAACAGACTTTTATGATATAGACTCGACAGTAATGCAACAACATGTAAGTAACTGAGTTACTCCTACTGTTCTAATGCCTGATCTGATATGTAATGATTCATGTACAGTCAGATGTTCTTTGTCTATGTGTCAAAAAATCAAACCAGTGACTAAACGGTCAACTTCACGTTGTTTCTCTTAGTAGGATGAAAATAATCTGTTATTTAAAGAGTGATTAAATTATAAAAAGAAAGTGTTCAAAGAACGCTCCCTTTACAATCGCTGGAGCTGTCAATCAAACAGCACAAGTTTATCAGTGACTGAGTTCTGGACACGCACCAAAACTCACATTTTATTCAACGAATCTCTTAGTTACATCGTGTTAGCACTATTAGTGATGATGAAAGCATTTGTTAGTGTACAGAAATTTAGTTACAGTGACGAGATCACTGCTTTCATGCGCTCAACAACATGTCTGTGATCGGCTACAATGTTCATCACTGCAACCTTTCATGCCATGATCTAAATATAATGCCACAGATCTAAATGTAATGCAGCACTTTTCACGATTAGTTAACCTTGAGAGTTGTAATAGTAAAAACGTGCTAAAAGAGAGGGTAATCCTTCGCTATTTCAAATAGAAAGATGTTAGCCAATCACAGCAGTGGGCGTTTACACTGAAGTCTCACAGCAGACATGCCCCTGCCTTAAAACAGAGCGTTCAAATAAGAGGGCTAAAATCAGGGTAAGAAAAATGCCTTTTATTTCTAAATTATGACAATTTTTAATGTAAAAAGCATACTAACATTATAAGTGCACACCAAGAAACATTATAAAACAATAAAACAATGCAGTTCACTTTTTATTTATTTTTATTTTTTAAGAATACACAGCTGAATAGCCATTAAATGGGTTAATATGTTTTTTGGGACCAGAAGGTTGCGCAAGGCTATCTTTTGCTTTTTTGTCAGATCTGAAATATTTACATGAACCACATCCTGAGGTTTTAAGTTAATATTTTAATCATTTAACAACACATTCCAATGTTTACAGTTTGCTGATCTTGGTTAATCATCACATGGCATGCAAGCAATGTTTTATTCAAAGTGTTTAATATTTATTGTTTTTATTTAATGTTTTTTAATATTTATTTATTTATGTATTTAAAAAAAAAAAAAGTGATTTTTTTTTGTGTTTAAATTACATGCACAGAGAGCTGTTACAAACCACAAACCGCCTGCAGTTTCCCCCGCAAATCCCCAGTTTTTTGCCAGTTTTTTTAAGCAATATTATTGGTGATTTTACATATAGTGGTGACCTCTATTATTTTATTTTTTGGCGTTTTTCCCCATTATTTTTCATTATATATATATATATATATATATATATATTATATATAACTTGTGAAGTTTATGCAGCTTGTGTGGCGCTGCCATTATAGAAAATATATATAAATAATATTTAATTTTATTTCACCTTGATTTTTTATTTAAAAATAAAATATATATATATATATATATATATATATATATATATATATATTTTTTTTATTTTATTTTTATTTTTTTCTATAATGGCAGCGCCACACAAGCTGCATAAACTTCACAAGTTCTGTGAAAACTCAGATCATGTTGTCTAGCATGTCTTGATCCAAAAAGCATTTACTGCTTCTATGAAAGCAAGAATGATCAGTGATCATGATCAGTGTCACACATTTGCTTACATTTGATTAAACTGTATTACTATTATTGAAATATAAGCTTAGCTAACTTGTCTAGATACTAAATAACTGCTTGAGGGCATTGCCAAAACCATACGACTTGAATTAATACCATACAACCTTTGATTGCCTTTCAATATTATAGTGGAGATGTGGCAGTTACAGTATGTTGACATGGTAACACTGGGAGGTGTGGGACAAGCCAAAAGGCAGAAATAAGAGTGTGGGGTAGTAAAGACAGATACCTGCTGACAGACTGAACTATGCTGAGATTTCAGCCTGGACACTTCTTCCTCCAGCCGCTGTATCAGCTCAGTCTGTGAACACACATGCACAAAGATTATGAAATTCACATCACAAATGTTTACCATCAAACACAGAAATGTTTTGAGAAGGAGACAATAACCAGAGCAAAGATGGTAGCTCAGAACAAACAAAGCAGTGAGAAAATGGCTGCACTGTTCTTTCATAATGAGAATCGGAGGTGTGTGTGTGTGTCATGTTCCCCTGCTCTGCTCTCATCACATCTGCTGTCAGTAATCTGTTCCTGAGCCAGCAGTGCTGGGATTAAGTGCAGGCTGCAGATAAAGGATGTATGCGTCATTAAAACACACAAGAAAGACACGTACACACTCACAGAGCCACCGGTGAGTAATAATGCGGCCACAGTTTCAATCACAAATGCAGCATCATTTCTATGTGAAAATCATGGCTGTTCAGAGCGTGAAAGTGTGTGATCTGTGGGAAGAGGGGCTTGTGCCGGGGGCTTATTTTAACCTCAGATGTGAAGTTCTTTCAAAAAGCAAAACTGTCCAGCTGTGCATTGGTGAAATACTGATTTTAAAAGGGATAGATCATCCAACAATTTTAAATGTGTAATTACACTGCAATAAGGACACCTTAAAATGAAGTGTAACCTAATTCTTTTATTTACTCATACTAATGTATTTATAAATGTTATTTCTTTCTTTTCAAAAAAGGACAAAATTCTAAAGTATAAAGTAGTCCATGTGATTATTGTGTGAAGAATAGATCAAAATCCATCTTCTTTCACTCTGTTGAGAAAATATTTATTAAAATTATTTGAAGTATGTATGGGATTTGAGTAAGATGATGGACTAGGAATTTTGTCCCTCACATCAAGCTATTATATGGCTTCAGAAGATTTGGAATATAGAGTAAAGGACTTATGGACCACTTCTATGTCATTAGTCATTTTTTGAGCTTGACAATCTAAAATCACAGTATGATTTCACAGTATAAATGTATAAATTTTAGGTCTGATTCTTTGCAGGAAATGCTGAAAAACACTATGCTTCTCAATAGAGGAAATTTGTTTTAAGCACCAGATCATGAACAAAAGATAATAGTCACTGAGAATAAGAACACACATTGATATTCTGACAAGGACTATTCCATTCAATACAAAATTCAGCCTTTCTTGGAACTGAAGAAAATCTGAAAGCTGAGAGGAAGAAACTAGAGGTAATTAAGAACAAAATAAAGAACAATAAAAATAAATGTATATTTTAACTATTAGACTGTAAATATTAAAGGTAGGGTAGGTCATTTTTGTAGAGGCTAGCAATAGCTAGCTTTGAAAGCATAAGATATCACCCTCACTTCAGAGCATCTCCACAGCCACGCCTCCTTCAAAACATATGAACGTGTACAGCAAGGAGCAAACAAAAGCGTCACAAGAGATGGCTGTAAACCATGTCTCAAAAGCACATAACATTACAATAATAATGAACACAAAAAAAGGTCATTTTATTTTATTGTCAAATTAGAGTTAGTACAGGCCTCCGATGTACTTCAAGCAAAATCAAAGAACGAACTGGTCTAACATCATTTTGAACAAAATCAGGCAAAATCAGGCAAAAACTGATTTTGTTTTGTGAGTTTGAAACAGCTTGCCAAAGCGATTTTTTCCTAAACGTTTGCTCCGGCTGGTAAACGCCTTCAAATTACCATTGGTGATTAAGTAACAGGTAGGTGTGCCCAGAGGCTCCACCTTCTTTGACATGGAAATCTTCTCCAGTTCATTTCTTCTGTTCAGTCCCTCGAGGTCGGACGTCCGCGAGTAAAAACATGAAAACACTGGAAAGCTGTTTTATAGTAAAATATAGTTGTAATTCTAATTGAAAGACACACTGACACTATTTTTCATGTTTAATACTGTAAAACTGCTTGCTTTAAAACAATCTATTGTATTAAGTGGTATATAAATAATCTTCACGGGCCTGGAGTGCCGAATTGCAGAGCTGGTGCAATCATCCACATCGCTATGATCAGATGCTTTCTTTACTATTTTCTCATCACTGTCACTTTTGTTGTGTGTTTATTTTATAGTAAGGAAAGTGTGCAGCACATATTTATATATTCATCTAAATGCCGCTCTCAGTAGCGTGGGCAGCGTCAGGATGTTTGCTAACAGTATGCTGCTGTTTATGTATTTCGAAGAATGAAAAAGAACTTCGCCGTGAGTATATCGGGGCCTTAAGATCTGTGTGAGTAAACCTCGCTCCCTTGGCCTCAAGAGGTGCGTTAGCGACTGACACTAGAGGCTGCAGTCTTTCGTGTCCTTGTTAGTGTGCCCACCTCCCATGCCAGAAACGCCGGTTCAAATCCTGCTCGGAGTGGGGCGAGTAGAACCTGAGGAGTTACATTGGTGCCGTGACCCGGATGGGAATGAGTTTAATGGAGACCAGCTAGTAAGAGCTGCACCTGTGCGAGTAAACCTCACTCCCTTGGCCTCAAGACGTGGCTAGCGACTGATGCTAGAGGCTGCGGTTTTTCCCATGCTGGAAACACCAGATCAAATCCCGCTTGGAGCGGGACATGTAGAACTGGAGGGCTTACATTGGTGCCGTGACCTGGATGGGAGTGAAGCTTAGGCCAGCTAGTAAGAGCTGCAGCTGTTCAAGTAAACCTCACTCCTTTGGCCTCAAGAGGTGGCTAGCGACAGACACTAGAGGCTGCCGTCTTTCCCATGCTGAAAAAGCCAGTTCAAATCCTGCTTGGAGCGGGACGAGTAAAACTGGAGGGGTTACATTGGTGCCGTGACCCGGATGGGAGTGAGGTTTAGGCCAGCTAGTAAGAGCTGCAGCTGTGCAAGTAAACCTCAGTCCTTTGGCCTCAAGATGCGGCTAGCGACTAACGTTAGAGGCTGCGGTCTTTCCCATGCTGGAAACGGCAGTTCAAATCCTGCTCGGAACGGGACGGGTAGAACTTGAGGGTTGCATTTATGCCGTGACCTGGATGGGAGTAAGGTTTAGGCCAGCTAGTAAGAGCTGTGCGAGTGAACCTCTGGCTTCAAGAGGCGCGTTAAAGGCTGTGGTCTTGCCGGAAACGCCTGTTCGAATCCCGCTCGGAGCAGGGCGAGTAGAACCAGAGGAGTTACACTAGCATGGATAAAATAAAGTAAAATGCAGTTTGCTAACATCTGCAAGAACATAAAAGACAGTACACTGGTAAGCATAACAACTCTCCCTCGTCTGCTCAGCCATGATACTTCTATTTTTTTTCTTTAACAAGTTTCTCTATTGTAAACATCTGTCAGTATAATGTGTATTCAGGGTAAAAACAAACTATTCAGAAAATTTTAAGTCTTTAGAATTGCTTAAGACAGCTCAGTAAAATGAGTAGGGGTCAACTGGATGAACAGAATAGCATTAACCGCAGTAATGACTCCCAGACCATGTGACATTATAGAGAGGTCAGAGACTATGAACAAGCAGCAGATGGTTTATAAATGACAGGAACTGTAATGCCATACAAACAAGTACTACAGTATTACCATGGTTTCTTGGACATATCCCATTGTAATAAATGGTATTCACTGAAGTACCCTGGAATACCATGTAGATGCTATGGTGTATGGATATTTATCATTCAGTACTATGGTATCTCCAGCTGATAGCATCACTGCACCATGGTAGCAGTGTTATTTTAGTATCACTGATATACTATTATATTTTTGTTAATATTTTAAATTAGATTTTATTTTTATATTTTCTGTTTTCACTTTAATTTTAGTTAAAGTTTTAGTAATTTTTTGTGTGTTTTGGTTATTTTTATTAAAATGTATTAACTTTTTGTAGTTTTTTTAATGCCTATATTAGTTTTTATTTATTTGTTTTAGTTTATTTAGTTTTAGTTATTTTAGTAGTTCAAGTTAAACTAAACAAAAGTGTGAAATCTTGCCTTGGCAACTAGCTGAAATAAGTTTGATTGGCTAGCTGAAAGTTGAATTTTTTTGTATATTTTATTTTATTTCAGTTAACGCTTATTTTGTTTGTTGTGTTTTTTTATGGTTTTAGTTTTAGTTAACAATAATAATCCTGTATGGTATCTCCAGAGTACTTCTCCATTCAGTACATTTCCATTCCTAGCACATCTACTCAAGAGCATATACAGTTGTCACCATCAGTGCGATTGTATTTGTAAATTGTGAATTATCCAATCTCACCCTGTTTTTGGCATCCTGCGTCCCTTCCTGGCGCCGGCTCAGGTTGGCTTGGACAACAGACAGCTCATCCTCCAGTTCGTGGCATTTCTTCCTAGCTTCTTGGGCCTCTTCGCACTTTTGCAACACCGTGGACCGAACCAAACTAAGCTCCGCAGAGACTCTGTCCACCTACAGGGCGGCGCCATACATGAGAAACATAATGCAATAGAATCTTCTTTCCAAGGGCACACACAGACACACTCATTCAATCTGACCCTTGGTGGAGGTGACCTCCTTGCAATCAGCCCCGTGGAGCACTTATTTCCCAGCTATAATCAGACTCGCTCACTAAGGCCTGACCTTTTCTCAGCAGCCCCTCAGCCATGGCTATGTATAACTCCAATAAAAAATCCAGCCCCCTAGAGAGAGACATCTGCTAGAGCTCAGATCCATGGCCATACAGGTTAATTAGGAAGAGAGAGCACAAGCACACCGCTGCACAAACAAGCTAGAAAGATCTCGGATGTTATGAAAGGTATGAGATATGTAAGTTGCACCTATCAAAGTATTTATTGTGGCACAGGGTTAAACTTTCTTAAACTTAATTTTTTTGTACCATTCAGAATCAGAATCAGGTTCTCATGGTAACAAACTTTATAAAAGAAACAACTTGGTACAAAAGTTCCTATAAAGCAAGGCGGCCTTCAAGTAACATCTCAAGCACTTATTTTCTAGTCATGCAAGTATAGCTCCTAAATTCTTGAATTATGATAGACCAAAATTTACAAAATTGTTGCCTGAGCTTACATGCCAATACCATATTTCAAAGCTCCAATAAAATATGACATTAAGATAAATGCTTAGTTTTTAGTGAATATTTGACATCAAAAATGGTACCTCAGTGGCCTGGTGCCGTTTAATTTCCAGAAGAGCTTCATTCTCCACCTGCACCTTCACCAGATTCCCTTTCACCTCCGAGAGCTACAAGAGAGCAATCACACTTCATATAGCTCTCATTTAGCATTACATTTTTTTTTTTTTTTTTTTTTTAAACTAAAGCAATACATACTTTTGACAGATCATGTGCACTCACATGAAATGAAGACAAGTGGCCTAGAATAGTTGTTTTATTCTACATAGAGTGGATAGCATGATTAGAGCACTACATCCTCTGGCTTCAGTTAGACCCGGTATTAACATCCTGTTCAGGTGATCTCACTTTGAAATGGTACAAGGCTAAATAGAAATATAAATTGCGTTACAAATGTTTTGAGATTAGTTTACTTCAACCACATTCTGAAGTGGACAAAAATACATATGACCACAATGCACTGTAAACCAAGGCCATAACCACCACTGACAAATAGCTTGACAAGCCAAATTATATTAATTTACTGTTTACAGACAATGAATATGGATTCCAGTGTGACGCTTCAGTTCGGTTTCGATGACAGAGTGAGTGTGATGTAAGATGTAAGTATATCTAAACATTTAATATTTGACAACTGTTTTAATGTTAAGCGAACGACAGTAATATCCAGTGATGCAAAACACTTTTTTTTTTCTTTTTTTTGTCAAATTATTCAAATGGATTACTTTACAAAAATGTTTAGTTATTTTCTTTTTCTTTATTCCCTTAAATTCCTAAACCCTTTAATTATTTAATTACTTTAAATAAAAAGACTATCCCACCAATTTGGTTTGGTCCCCCCAATGTTCAAGACATGGTTACAGTCTTGTTGTAAACGCTAATGCATGTTACTACCAGATGTAAACAGCAATTTTTCTCAGATGATCACTAGTGATTGGATCAACCAATACAGAACTAAACATCCAGATAGCTCTCCCCAGCCCATTTACTGCAGTATAAATGAATCAGTTATGCCTTTGAATATGATATTTATTTAAAATGGCATCGGTAACCAAAAACGTGATCCATACCAATAGGTGCCAGTATAAAGTGCAACAGCACTGACATATCAATCAGCGAATCATGAAGAAAAAAAAATACTTAGTGAACCTTTAATAATTAAATACTATAAATAGTTTTTGAGGTACTTATTCTTGCTCAAGTCTTTGGAACTGAAAATGTTGTACATGAAATTCAGTATCACAAAGAAATGAATCTGATTTAAAAGCGTTTGAAGCTGTGAACACAGACATAATAAAGGTGCCTCACACGATAACAAACAAACTGCGACTGGAGCGTAAAAAGGCCATGAACTTAACTGTGAGTGTGTTAGTAAACAAAGGCACTGTGAGGTTGTTCTCTGAGCAATCAGTGTAGAGCTCCCTTAATAAGTCTGCCATGATGCCTAGCGACAGGTGACACAGCCACTGGTGACGGACAGCACTGGCCTGAGCTCTGATTGGTCAGCAGTCCGATCCAGGAGGGGAGGGCTGAGAGTCTCACTGCAGCAAACACTAGCTTGTAGCAACATGTCTAATACAACAAACTGTTTTGTATGCATTTAAAGTATGCATGTATTACACTTACAGTCTAAAAGAAAGGAAAATCACATTCAATATCTAAATAAGAGCAGTGAGACTAAACGGAGAGTACATAGACAAGTCTCCTGCTTCTCAGATTTTTGTCCTTCTTAGCTATGTGTCCTTTTCTAGAGATTCAGTAGAGATCTCCAAAATGTCTCACACTGTGCTCAGATTTACAATGATTCCAAAAATCAGACTTCAATCTGAACTCTCATCAGATTCTCATAAGATCACACTTATTAATACAACTGTCTCGTTTTTATTTCTCCTGAGGAATTTGAGAAACATCTTAGACAAGGTTGATACAAAAAAGAAACATAACTTAGATCCCCATTAAGTCTCCTGAGCTTTGAAAGTGCAAATTTAGTAGGGTTTTGTGACATGTTTCAAGTATCTATCGGCATTTTTCCTTCCAGAGTAAACTGACTTCTCTGGGATCATGCTCTCTGGCATCTGGCAAGAAAAAAATTCTGGGACCCTCCTCACCTCAACAGGGGAGGGGCAAACACCTGTCTCAAAGTAAACTCTCACTTCAGTCGAGCTGCCAGCTGCTCAACACATGTACTGCACGGTCTATAGCAAACATGGAATATAACAAATTTAGCAGAGTTACCTAAGCAAACAAAGAGTTTACTTGATACATAAAAAACAACAGATTTCAGACCCCCAAAAACTGCATATTAAGTATTTCACCATCCTGTGCAAATCAAATCATTCGTCCACGTTAAAATAACAACTGCAGCTTACAAGCCGCTGCCATTACAGCAAGTACCACATTGTAATGTATAAAAACAACAGAAGCTTTCCACTAAATAAGGTAGCTTTGATTAGGATCATTTCATGTTTTTTTTTTGTTTTTTTTTCTCCCTCTCAAAGCCTTTTCAAAATCATCCCCATCTGAACATTTCCTCTTGGTAAACTTTGTGTGTAACAGCACAAGCCAATTCTTTATAATTACAGCTATTCTTCATCTTATGGGAAATCATCCTTCTTAGAAGAAGAAAAAAAAATACATAAATGACTGCAAATGCAGTGGTCTGAGATCAAAGTATCTCACAAAGAAGAGCCCTAAACAAAAGCATGGAGAATGAGAGAGAGAGAGAGACAGAGAGAGAGTGGGCCTGAGCAGCCTGGGCCTGGCCGTGAAGCTTTTACCTGAGCTTGTAGCTCTTGGTCTTGCTTCCTGGCATCTTGTAGCTGTCCGTACAGCTGCTGGTTGTAGTTGTGTCCCCTCTGGAGCTCCTGCTGGCTTTCTTGCAGCTCTCTCTGCAGATCCCACAGCCTCTGCTCTTGGACGTCCAGCTATCCAACCACAATAGAGGGCAGGGCGCAGAGGAAGAGAAAATCAATCCACTACAAAGAGTCTCCTTCTCATACTCCCCGTTTCGCAGAACCCGCCATGACTAGAGCTCCGGCAAAGAGGAACTGGTGTCCATCTGGCCCTCATCGCAGCCCCAACATCCACCTTGAGCGGCTCTACCCTTCACATACACCCTGACACTCTAGACAGGCTAGGACAGCCCTGCACTGAATGCAGAAACAAAAATCAATGCTTCTTAACCAAATGCGAAATCGCAGCTCATTGTTCGACAGGAAGAGCAAGAGAACAAGCAATATTTAATCTTTACGATTTCCAGTTACATACACAAGCAGTTTGCTGTACCATTGCGAAACGTCAATCCATTATTCACTGTTTGCAACAAAAAGTATTCACTAATGGTGTTATTTTTTCAAATCATTAAAGCAAGGCCCACCACGTCACATCAAAAATAAATAATTATTATTGTAATTACCACAATATGGTCACCTGCTAAAGAGAACCGAGAGGAGGGGAAGATGGGAGTCAAGAAAAAGAGAGAGGAGGAGGAGGTTTGGCAAACCCCTGGTTCCGGTCCAGTCCGACATTATCAAGCATCCTCATCTGCATTTCAAATTGTCACACGATGACAGCTGCATATCCAAAATGGAGGCCCGGGGACTCCCCGCAACGATCAATTAATCAGCCGTGCTCATTAGAGGCCCAAGAGTAATCCACAAATTCGCCTAAGTCACCTAAATCAAAAAGTCGCCCCTCGCCTTACCCATTGATTGTGGTCTGGTGACAAGCACTTCAAACCTTGTCTCGTCTTCCCATCCGTTTGTTGGCATAGCAAACGCTCGAATTCCTGCCAGATTGTGGACTAAAACGATGAGGGAAGAATGAGAATCGTTTCCCTTTAATCCTAAAAACCCAGCTCATCCTTTTGCTCTGCTTTTCGGTGTGTGATGCAAGCCGATAACCCTGCTCTTTCTTTGCCTTACAATTGCGCTCTCTCTCCATTCTCCCCTCCTAAACTGATCAATACTTCATTTAAATCATGACATTAGCACACTACAACTGGATAAAAAGCTGAAAGGAATAACAAAACGCTTCTTGTGGCAAATGGAGTGTTGGAAAATGGATCATACATTCAAATAGTGACCATAATTGTTTGTTTATATGTAAAAACAAAGGTTAAAATGCATGTGACGCTCAGGACCAATATCATTGTTTTGTTTTGAGCTCCCGAGACTGACTGATCAATATCGCATTTGAATCTAAAGAGAGGGGGAATGTCGCCTTAGCTCTCGACGTTAAATGAAATGCAAATAGCTCTGCCGTAATCAACACGTATTTCAGACGTTATCGTCATGTCCCGCTGAAACAAACCCTAATGATATTTCCATACACAAAGAACATGTAGCCATACGCATTGGCGGTGGCATGATATGCGCCGTCATGCATTTGTTTATTCATGCAGGATGCTGTAAGAATAATCAGAGCGCTATGCAAACACTCCACACTTAAGACTTGGTCTAGACTAGGGATGGTAATCATCGATGCAGGGGGGTGTGGGAGCAGAAAGAAGAAGAAGAAAAAAAGGTAATTTCCTGTCGCAGATCTGCATAACAGGCGCACGAGAGAGCGAGTCTTATCTGCCTAATGGTCATTAGCGGAGCTTATTTACCTGAACGCTCTGGGCGTCACGGGCCTGATGAGAGAGGAGCAGGTCTTGCCGGAGTCTTTGGATGCTCACGTCCCGACGTGACAACTGCGGTTCGGGTTTCCCATCCCAAACGTGGCGGTGAGGAAGGAACGGAGGGCGTGAGGTGTTTTTGAGAGTAAAGAGAGGGAGGTGGAGAGAGAGGGAAGGGAAGAGTGAATCACTCCAGGAACATGCACTTACATATAGTCGGGTGTCAATGTCAACCAATGAGCAATTAGGCAGACAAGACCAAAGTTATTGATCGGGGTTTGGGGCTCTTTTTCCCAGGCTAACTAAGCTATGTGTGATGGCTGCAGAAGCAGTAGGGAAAAAGAGAAGGAGGGGGAGACTTTGGAAGGGCTACTCCCTCTAGCTCTCGCTGGGCCTGTGGTGCCGAAGAGGGCCTGGTCATTTAACCTTATATTGATCTTCCTCCTAAACAACCCCCCTCCCAAGACAGACGTGCATGTTCAATGTATGCACTTAATGTAGACCACACAACTGTCAATACACTACGCAGCCAGATGTGTCTCCAAGACCACTGAAGAAAAAGTGCCATGTTTTGCAGATATCAGGGTTCTTGGGAAGATATAACCATGAGTGCATATCATGGGTTACGAATTAAAACAAGGTTGTAAGGGAAAGACGTAGAGTCTTTTCAATAGGCTGTAGAGACTTTAATGGACAGTCCAACCAAAAATGGAAATTCTGTCATCATTTACTCACTCTCATGTTGTTCCAAGACTGCATGATGTTCTTTCTTCTGTGCAACACAAAAGAAGGTATTTTGAAAATTGGTTGAATATCAGTGGGGTCCCAATTGATTTTGGTTGTATGGACAAAAAAAAAAAAAAGACATTTTGTGTTCCACTGAAGAAAGAAAGACCTACAAAAAACGACATGAGGGTGAGGAAAATGTTTAGTTTTTGGGTGAACTATTCTTGTAGGTTCACATGTAATTTCCATGTCAGGTGAAGGCATATTCAAAAAGCTTTAACAGCTAAACATTAAACACCAAAAACAACAGCATAACCCATTGAAAAGACTGTACATCTATCCCTTACTGACTTGTTCTCATCCATGTGAAATCAAGGGTCCTCCAGGGTCGTGGCCATTCAGAATTTAATTGAGAATGCCTCTTCCATTAACACCCATCTCAGGTGATTCGGTCAGACGTCAGAAGAGACAGATAACAAATCTCAATAGTTGACCACTTGCGATTAGATTTTGAGGAGGATTTTAGGTGAATTATAAGAATAATTTGTGCACTGCTAATAAAAGGTCTAAGGACAGACTATTAAGAGCAATGAGCGTCAAAAACTCTGTGAATGCATTGTGGCCGTACCTCAGTCTTCAACAGCTGTGTTCCTCTGAGGGCTGTGAAATCAGTGGAAGCCTAAAGAGTAAGACAATGCATCCGATGAGACTATGAAAGAAAAATTACCAGTAATGTTTCTGTATTAGTAATTAAATGGAAAGTAAATTGAGACAATCATTAAACAGGACAGGTCATAAAAAATGTTAGATAGTTTGACAGTTTTATGAGAAGGTAATCTTAGTTCACGTTGTAAAAAGTCATGTTGTACAATTCCCTAAAACAATAATTAATTCATGGCGTTTGTAAAATATACTTCTTGTCTTGAATATTTATTTATTTTTAAATGATGTACACATGTATTCAAGAGGTTAGTACTTTTAACTTGATGGTTACACCACATCACATTTTTAGAGTCATTTTTAGACTATTTTTTTCGAAACCATTTGAAACACCTTGGCACATGTTTTTTTTTTCTTTCTTCTTTTCTTTATTGTGGAGACTCTTATATTATAAATCAATTGCACTGTACATACATTACATACAGTATACATACATGCAGATAAACATTTTATATATTAAAATACCAAAGAGTAAAGTCAGGCATTTTAATTTATGAATTCATTTTCTCATCAAATTCATCCAAGACCAAATTATCTGAGCTGCAGCATTAATTTCACAGCTCCATTTTCCTACTCTATAGCACCAACATTTGGTCCTTTTTTATTTCTCCAAAGGAGTTTTAGGAGATAGAGCTGATTAGAATAACACTAAAGAGACGAACTATAAACACGTCTAACGATACAGAGATGAAAGACAGGGAAAAACATCTATTCTTCCAGAGCGTGTGTAATTGAAGAACATGTCTTTCATGAGATAGGCTTTGTTGTGAAGGCAGAAAATTTACAAGAAAGTTTTACAAGAAAGAAGTCAAAAGAGTTGCTGGTGAGAGATGATGACGACACTTGATCCTTCCTTCCACGCTCGTATTGAGCCTTTTCCTCAGTAATGTCTCTGGAGAACAGTTAGTTAACACTGATTGTCTACAATCCTGTTCACAATGACTAGCGTGGCCTCGGCCAACTCCACTTCAACACAATCAATTATTTCCTCACTACCCATGGCCAAGAACATCCTTAAAGCACACAATCTGCACCAGAGAAACACTCCATTAGGAAGGTGAGGAAAGGACATTAGGAACCTGCTTTTCTCATTGCCGGGCAAAGAAAGATAAAAAAAAAAAAACAGAAATGCTGCCTTGTGATGCTGCCTTGTGTTGTTGATTTTTTTATTTTTTTTTTATTGTGACATTCTCATCACATCATCAAAATGATGTTTACTCCTACCACAGATTCACACAGAGATATTGTAGAATAGCGATGTTCAGGTATTTACTAGAAAGCCACGCTCTTTTGCATAGCTTGATGTCTCTGAGTTTTTCAGTCAGTGTGTTTTTGAAAATCAATGGTGATATTTCCAGAGAGGCAGACATGATAATGAAAGAGAGAGGCGAGAAAATGAAACCCTCAGAGGTGATTGCTCATTCCGAGCGGCTTCAAACATCCCTGTGTTAGAAGGACACCTTAAATATTCGGACTTTTCACGTCACTCCAGACTAAATCCCTAGCAACCACCATAGCAACACACTTCCTCTTGGACGTGAAATGCATTGTAAGTTCCCCCCTGCCACCAGAGATGGAAGAGGGGAGGGAGGGTGCGAGCAGGACGACAGACAGAGAAAAACAGCATCACGGAATAAAAGCATGAGAGGCGAAAGGAGAAAAACAAGTCAGGAAGACTTCATTCATATCAATAGCACAAACAAAACAGCCATATAAGCGAACGCACCATTGGGTGAGGCCGAACGAAACACTGAGGAGGGAAAATCTGTAAAAATAAAAAATTCTCATGTGCAACATGTTTATCTATTTCTGTATGCAAGGGATGTAATATATACTGAACTACCCTGTTTGAAAAGCCACTGCTATGCCAGATGAATTCTTAACCATAACTTATATATCTACAGTCTGTCTGAGCTTGTGTTCTTGCCACTATTATTTATCGATTTTATTATTATTATTATTATTATTATTATTATTATTTGTATTCTTTGGCTTAATTATTAACCATAAATCTTTACTGGAAGTCTTCTGAACTATAAAGAACTCTAATAATACCAACAATATCTGTTAATTAAATGTAAATTTCCATTCAAACCCATTTTACTTCCATAATGTGATGTACATCTTGTGTGGTTTGTGAAAAGTAGGCATTCCATACCAAAATGGAGCCGGACCGAATGTGAGGAAAACCCAATAGGATTTTCCAATGGCTTTTGGATTATTGCAGAAAATGCACTCTAAAAAATCTTGGGTTGTTTTTTCTAGTGTTTGGGTAGTTTTTGTGTTACCCAGCTCCTGGGTCAGATGTAATAACCCAGGGGTTGAGTTATTTATCGCATGCTTTTTGCGACCTCTTCAGGAGAGAGCAATGCAGCTCCGTCAAATTAGTGCATGTCTTTGGTAAAATCCAGGTTTGTGTAAAAATTCGTTATTGGTCTGTATATCCTTTAATTTTATGCAAAGCAACATACAGGGGCACGATGCGAGTCACCTAAACGAGTGTCCCATCAGTCTTTTCGTGTGATGGAAAAGAAAATTTTATGATTTTATTCAAAAAGATACTGAACATAAATACTTAGGATGTCATATGTTCTCAGAATTGTACACTGATTATTTATGGACAGGTTATGGAGTGGGTCACAGCATTTTTCGGCTACGAGTGAAACGCAGGCGGCAGTCTGAAGTTATCAGTTTCCCCGCCGAACGTGAGCCATCTCCGGCACGAGATACAGCGCCGTTTATGGTGGAAACAGGACAACAGAGACTGGTCGATTACTCTTGAATTTCTTCTAAATGTTTAATTTTTACTTCTCATATTTGTTAAACAAGATTAAATGTAAGCAATATGTATTAAAAACAATATAAATTATGCTATAAAATATGATCGAAAATAAAGAAATTACCATGCAAACCAGTGGTTGTGTGGAGTATTTAAAAAAAGTTTAGAGGATTTAAGTTAATCCGTAAACATTAATTCATGTATGAAGTAAAAACAATAAGCTAGTATTATAGTAGAAATGAATCAACCCATTATGCTGGGTTAAATAACCCAATTTGCTAGGTAAAATTAACCCAACATGTGTTCTGTCCTATATTTACCCAGCCCTTGGGTTGTTTTTAACCCACTGTTTTTTTAGAGTGTAAGGTCTGTGACCAACAAAAGTTTCCCAGCAAACATTAGTCAGATGGCAACGTCGTGTCCCTGGCCAAAAATAGTCGTGGTAGGACGGGATAAATCTGTAAAAATATGTAACACAGAACATTTCCTAAAAATGCATTCAGATACATTCGTACATGTCTACAGTTCTCTGGGGTTGCATATATAATTCTTACTTTGACTTTTAGCTATGTGTAGTTCAATATATAATAATTAATTGATTGATTGATTGATTGATAAGATAACATCAAAGACGTCAATTCAAATTTCATTTTGAAACAATTTTTCAACCACGACGGGACGTGTCAGAGGGACGTCTTTTCAATGGTCATTAAATGTCCAAATGTTTGCTGGGTTATGATTCTTGCACATTTTGTTCATCGCAATAATCTTCACAAATGAACAGAACCTTTATGAATTTTGAAGCGTAAATACAAGAAGTCAAAAGCTAAACGTAGGCTATAAACGAACACCACGGTCCAATGGCTTCAACGTCACCATCACTAAGCTTCCGACTTCTTTGTTTAAGAACAACTTCCCTGAAAGTTTGAGTTATAATAGTTTGCAAGAGCGTTATTAAAAACACAACGAGGCTGTGAAAGTGGACTAGTGAGTAGATGAGTTTATTAGTTTGGCTGATGATGTTCAAAGTACAACCTCTGTAGTTAAAAAAAAATGCTCAAGGTTTTTGTAGCAAGTTACAGTAATACCTTTTACAAGCCAATTTACAATAAGACCAGGAATCTGTGTTAAAAATGTAAGAATGTTGACTTTAACCAAATTACCACTTGGTTTTGTTGAAGTGCTATAGTGAATGCAAGTTAAACTGACAGGTTCATTAAAGCTGGTTTTGAAATATTAAATGACACTTTTTCAGCCCACCACAAGGACAAACTTTTGCGTGCGTAGAATTATGAATTATGTTTTAATGGCCCAGATGGTCCTAAGTATGTGCTTCACTTCTCAGCTATGTTAAGAATGTGTTTGGTTTTTTAATATATTTTTTTCAGTGACTGTTTTCTTGCAGTACATGTGTGCTGCTACTGCTTATATTATGGATAGACATTATATTATACTACAGTATACAGATGTATTGACTTGTCTAGTCTCAGGAGTACAGTCAGTACAAAACTAGTTTGATTTAGTGATACTTTTATATCTGACAGACCTATTTGTTTTTTTTTGATTTTTTGTTGTTGTTTTTTTTAGGTCTTTGTGCCTTATTTTCTGCTGTTATACAACACATTTTCATATTTCATCATTCAAAACTTATGCTGCAGTCATTCCACACTGGAACTGCTTAAAATGACTTAAAATGTAAAAAAAAAAAAAAAAAAAAAAAAAATCTCACCTTTGCAGAACTCTTAATTCCTTGTTGCTGCTTGTTCAAATACAAAGTTCTGTCATGAAACTCTTGATGGCACAGGCTGATAGGTCCTTAACTAAATCTGCTTGCAATCACATCATTCTCTATAGGGCACAGCTGATTAGTTCCTGCTGTATCAGTAGCCAATGAGCTCGCTGCTCAACCTTCAAATACTCAGCATTAGCAATAGCAGTGCAGCACGCTTTCAGAAACCCTCCACCTTCCCCAGCTCCACCTGTATAGATCTGATATGGGTAATTCATATGTGCTATTTTGTATAGCAGCAGCAGGTCTAACTTGCTCACAGCAGCGTATTGTGTTTGTATTGGCAGTAGCAAGTTCGTACTTGCTCTGCAGCAGCATCAGAGTAGCAGATCTATTCCGCCGAGATCAAACATATCAGTATTGTCATATCCACTACCATGCCAAATACTCCAAAAGATGTCATGACAGAATTTACTTAATTAAAATGAGCTACAACACAATTCTGAAAATTTTGTCTTAATTCTATTACATTCAGTCCACTTACATTTGTAAAATGGAAGTTAAGTTAATCTTTTTCTGTTGGGACTACATAAATCATTTTTGTTGACAGCTGAGCTGGACAGTGGATTTTTAATTTTCATGCTTTGCATGTGACTGGACTGGGAGAGTAATTAGCATGCTAATATGCTCAATTGTAGAAGGAGATTAATTTGGGTTACTTTAATAAATGTAGTTTTTACTTGGATTTCATTAATTCACTTAAGTTTTGAGCTGAGCTGAGCTAGCATGAACTAAGCTAACATGAGCTAACATGAACTAACAATTACTTTTTTTTTTAACTTATGTTAACAAAGATTAATACATTCTGTAATAAATGTATTGTTAATTATTAGATAAAGTTTGTTCAATAAAACATGATCTATTCTTGTTGTATACATTTTAACTGTGTTGAAAATTTGATAAGTGCATTGAATAAAATATATTTTTTGAGTAAAAAGTTGGAAACATGGAATTGTATGAAAACTCTGACTTGAAACCTGAAACTCTGAAACAACCAAAATGATAGCAGCTTTACAACTTCTAATTGTTTTCCAATTGATAATTTCTTTATAACGCATACATTAAAATATATATATATATATATATAAAATGCTGAAATTAAATAAAAGGCATAAACTACACTTAATGCCGCTTGTAGATTTCTTCTGAGCGACATTTTAATAAGTCTATTTCATGAAGAATGTTTTTAAGAGCCTAAAATTCTTAAAGAAAAATCCCAGAGTTGTTGATTTGGCATTGTGGTCATTTCAACATGACATATCAATCACCTGAAAAAGCACTTTTAGGATCTTTAGGTCATTTTAAGCACTTTAAAATGGCCTCCTGTGCAGTAAGATATGTGGCGGTTTCCTTGCATATTGAACTCATTCTTTGGGTATATCTAAAGGTCTTCTGCTCTGGACCAACCTTACCACCGCACATTCAATCCACTGAACTCAGCCAAACTGAACTTTTCAGATGAGCAGTTTAATCCAGTTCATGGCTTCGTTTGACCCCCGACAAGCATCTCAAACTGTCAGAGCGGTCTGGCATTTCTCAGAGCAGTAATAAATCAAATTAGCCTAAGCAATGCTAATTCTTAGCGTCATTTCATGAAACGATAATCAGCAGTAAAGACCCCATGTCCTTCAGCATAATTGAATAAAGCTGCATTTGTTTGTTTTAAACACAGGATCACAATGACATGTTGTGGTGCTCACATTAATGTCTGTGAACTGACTTAGTTGCTCCAAAGTTTGGCTTTTAAATCTTATTAAACATGCTGTCTGTGTTTTTTTTTTTTTTTTTTAATGATTGTGTCGTTTCACTAGCTCTAATTTGTCTTCATAAATAATTGGCTCCACAGTGATCTTGGACTTTCTACTGACACCCTTTGGCGTGGAGGAAGTATCACGCAAACGCAAGTGAGCTTTCAGTTATATGGGCCATTCTTCATTGTGGCGACAAGTAGTGTCCCTCTACTTTGCAACAGTTGAAATAAACTTGAAATACCAATAAAAATCACAAAATGTTTGCATTATTGTATTCTGTAGGGCAAAACCATTTGCATCTGCATGTTACTGCCATACATCAAAGAGGCATTATATTGTGAACAATATTTAACATGTACTGCTTCATTTTAAGAAAAAGTTGTAAGCATTACATAGAACCATCATAATACCATTAGTACATTAAATCCCTGCATTTTTTTAAAGTTAAGTCAGTTTTGGATTTCTTTTCTACGGAGCCCCGCACATGATGTGTTGACATAATTATATATATTGTGGCCACCAATTAAGAATTCATTCTCTCGTTTTAGTAAGTCATGGCCTCGATTTACTAATTCGTTCACTCGTTTTGGTTCAATCGTGGCCATGAATTAAGAAGTTGTTCTTAAGATATATTAATTTGTTCCCTTGTTTTAGTAAATTATGGCCACATTGAACTAATTTGTTCACCAGTTTTGATTTAACTAAAACAAAGAACAAATTATTAAAATGTGGTCAAGATTTAGTAAATCGAGGGAACAAATTATTACATCATGCTCACAGTTTACTTAAAATGAGGGAACGGATTAGTAAAACATACTGATGTATTAATAAGTCATGTAAACTGTTAATTTGTGGCCACGATATACATATTTATTTCCCGCATGTCATTTGCAGGGCTCTGTACTTTTTTCCTCACTAAAGAAAAAACATAAAAAGGGAAGGAGGATCAAGCAGGTGGGTTGCAACCCCACAACCCTACTCTTTCTGTTACCCCCTCTCCGTTCACACGGGACTTCCTGTAGAACAGTAATGACCTCTAAGTGAGCCGCTTCCTTTGGAAATGTCTGCTTTTTTCCCCCCTCCGCATCTGCTTTCTCTGTCTCTGAGATCCTGATACTCAGACGCTGATGACTTTAGTCAAACTTCATTAAGTTCATAGCCCCAGCCTCACGCTCCCTAGTGGCACACTCCACCAAACGAGCTCTTCGTCTGCCAGACAACACTTTACTGCTCCATCTCACAAATGGGGAGGGGAGCACAATCTATCTCTGTCACTCTCTTTCCCTTTCCCCTTTTCTCTGGGGTTGTGTGGGTCTCCAGTCTGCTCACCATTCAGCAATTGGTTTGCAATAAGTTCATGGAAATGCATTAATGAATGCATTAATGTGACCCTGAGAGCTCTTCTGAAGAGGGGAAAGGTCACATAGGCTGATGGCAGAGAGAGCTTAGGACTTCTCCATACAGCATGAGCATGTTTTTTTTTTTTTTTTTTGTTTTTCTATGACCTCTAGTATTTCCCATATATGGGAATGCACAATCCATGCTCAGTGTAAATTCTGTCCTTATTGGCACAATATGGCCTATCTTTGAAAGTCCAGCCTTTCGTTCTCTTCTCTAAAATAAGCCCTGGACAAACTAAAGTTTCCCATTTATCCTAATCTAACTAATCTTTTATACATATTAACAGATTCTAAATCTTCCTGAGCTTGATTTGTAAGAGTAAGTTTATCATTTCTACCAAATAAGAACAAGTTATCATATTAATATATTTGCACACTTACACACAAATTTTAATGCAAGAACAAAAACAAATCTAAGGAGTTTTTGCTCTCCACTACACTACTTTTCCATTGTGTTTCTACATAAATGTGATAGATGGACGTTGTTGACCATTGTACTTGCATCTTGTGTCTTACAGCAGCGTTTTGCACATATTTAGGAGCACATGATGCATATTTGTCAAAATATATGAGCCTGAAACAAATTAGATTTATTGATGATAAATATACAAACAGGGTTATTGTGTATTTAAAACACATTCAGCTTATTACTACTACAGAAATCTTACCCATTTCATTTACGTACAGTATGACAAACAAATATGCATTGCATTAAATGTATTAGTTTATGTTGAAACTGTTTATTCAAATGGATGGGAATGTTATATGCAATTCAAATGCATAAATCTTAAATTGCTCATGTCTTCTTTTTTTTTAATGCAAAAAAAAAAAAAAAAGCCTTCTGTGTGAATGGCCTATAAGTCATCAACATTTGAGTAAGCTAATAATTTTAAGTTACTTAAAAAAAGCACTTATCAAATCATTTGTATTAAACAGCCCAGCATATCCAGCCTTGGATTTAGAGCCCTTAAACGTAAAATAAAAAAGTCTTTAAACAAAGTGAAATATTTATATGAAGGTTCAGGACAGATGTTCACTCAAAGATCTGAGTTTTTAGGCTTTTTAGGCCATTTTAAGCACTTTAAAATGGCCTCCTGTGCACTAAGAAATGTTTCGGTTTCCTTGCATATTGATCTTATTCTTTGGGTATATCTAAAGGTCTTCTGCTCTGGACCAACCTTACCACTGTACATTTAATCCACTGAACTCATCCAAACTGAACTTTTCAGATGAGAAGTTTAATCCAGCTCATGGCTCCATTTGACCCCCGACAAGCATCTCAAACTGTCAGAGTGGTCTGGCATTTCTCAGAGCAGTAATAAATCAAATTAGCCTAAGCAATGCTAATTCTTAGCGTCATTTCATGAAACGATAATCAGCAGTAAAGACCCCATGTCCTTCAGTGTAACTGAATAAAGCTGCATTTGTTTATTTTAAACACAGGATCACAATGACATGTTGTGGTGCTCACATTAACGTCTGTGAACTGACCAAGTTGCAATTTGCTCTAAAGTTTGTTTTTTAAATCGTATTAAACACATTGTTGGAATAATATTTAACATGTACTGCTTAAAAAAAAAAAAAAAAAAAAAAAACATTTTATTTTAAGAAAAAGTTAGTCCCCAAACTTTAAAGCCCCCAATATACTTCAAACGAAATTGAAGAACGAACTGATGTGACGTCATTTTAAACAGAATCAGGCCAAAATGAAGTTTGTTTTGTGTTCGTTTTGGGAGTTCGAAATGACTTGCCAAAGAGAACTCTCGGGAAAAGTTTGCTCCAGCTGCAAAATACCTTCGTACTACCATTGGTCAGTGACGATAACGTAACAGGAGTTGTGCGCTGAGGCTCCGCCTTCTTTCATACGGAACTCTTCTCTGATTCATTTCATCTGTGCTTTTAAGAAATCTATTGAATATAAAATGCCATATAAATAAATGTGACATGACTTTACTGGAGAGCTAATTTGCAGAGCTCATGCTAACATACCCATGTTGTTATGATCAGATGCTTTTCTTATGCTTTCTATAAAAAATGCTTGCTGTTTTCTCATTTTTGTTGTGTTTATTTTGTTACTGGGAGGAAAGCCTGCAGCACATATTTACATATTCATCTAAACGCCACTCTCAGCGGCGTGGGCAACGTCAGATGTTCGATAACAGTTTATCGCTGCTCACGTATTTCGAACTTCGTTTTACCCCTAAACGAAGAAAAAAAAAAAGAACTTCGCTGTGAGTATATCGGGGCCTTAAGTCTGTGGTGTTAAAAAAGTTTTATATTTGAATTATATTTGGACTACTTTTGTGTGTAAAGGTCATTACAGGTGATGGTTGATCAGAGGGTGCATGATGAGTTCATTCTTATTCATTTTCCTAAAGCTTGCTAATTTTCATGTGTCACACTTAATTAGAGTCTGTGGTGTAATGCTGATATCTTACAGGTTGGACATATTTTAATCTATTTTTTTTTATAAATATAAGTCTTAAAATGTCCCCTGACCTCAAAACTATCATGGCAGCCCCTAATTTAGGGGGAAAATTTAGGGATTTGTGCTAATTTGTCATTGTTACTGTCTCCCTTCATAGAAATAGTGGACATACTATTTCTACTACAGACATAAATAGTTAGAACCAGTGCTATAAGCATAAGCACCCTTATGTGAATTAAAAAAAAAAAAAAAAAAAAAGTAAAATTATTTATATATTTATATATATATATATATATATATATATATATATATAAACAAACAAGCAGTTTTATAAATTCTGCCTCTTGACTGCCACTCAAATTTAATATTTGCCATGAAAAGAAATACCTTATCTGGCATATTTATAACTTATTCCACAGGCAGAAGTGTCAGAGAAAATTGAGAAAAAGCAACATAAAATTGAATTGAAAATTACATTTTCTTGGTTATGTGATCTAAACATTTTAAACACAACTAAAGATTTCTTTCGGTGTAAAACTGGATAAAAAGACTTATTTAACCCATAATTCATGTTTTTCCTCAATACTTCAGTGGGGATAAAAAAAAAAGGAATAAATCGTGTTCCATCTGGCTTTGGTTTGCCTTCGCTCCTTGTGAAGTCCAATATCTGGCATGTCCCCATGGGCTGGGCTCTTGATTATCTCCTGCCTCTTCAACGCTTTGTGTGTTGCATGCTGCGACGTATTAACCGAAATAAGATGGCCAGCCAGGCCACCCTCCCTCTCTCCCCCTCAACACTTCCACTATAGGTAATCAGTGGCCAGGAGGCCTTGCCCGCACCAAACCGCATACATTAGCATTAATCACAGCCCTGCGCCCTGCTGCACTATTCATACCAGCGACAAACAAAAGGTTACACTTCTCCTCTGGCCCCTTTCTCTCCATCTCTCCTATTCTTCCGCTCTCTTCTTGTTGCATCCTGACTGGAGAATTTCCTCTATCTTATCTGGCGCAGACAGGCGAGACAAATGCTTTGAAAGCGGCAGGAAAGCAAGCCGAGCTCTGCCACAGCCACCAGATAAATCATAGATGAGCCAGTCTGAGCGCTGATCATATAATCCCACCATTCACACTGACTAATACAGTAAACTGAGAATGCCTGTGTTCTTCATCAAATATTTATGCATGCATAATTAGACAATGTCAAATGCATGCATACGGTATGTTTGTGTGTTCATTCACGTAGGTTGATATATAAGACTTATTAGTATAAGAGTATATGGAGGCACACAGAAAGAAAGGCTGTTTCTGTGTGACTAGGAGAAAAAAGGATTGTATTTGTGTGTGTGCGTGTGTGTATTAAAGGCTGTCAATATAAAATGCTGATGCACAGTATATTGCTGCCTTCTTTCCTATGCCTGACTCCCTTGTGATCACCAGGCAATTACTGAAAAAGAAATCATCGCTTCACTTCATTCTTGCGCTCCCTAACTTTAATTGCTTAATGCATCCTTTACTGCTGGACTGTTACCCTCTGCCTCCCTCCCTCCCTCCTTCTCTCTCACTCACTTTCTCTTTTCTTTGTTTCTCTCACTCACATCCACTGCAGCATACTGCAGCTGAGCCCTGCTAATTAAAACCGAATCTGGACATAAAGCAAAATGTGATGACATCCACCATTTCATGCATAGGCGCTGATAGACCTATTTAGTGGGCTATTCGCCTCCATAGAACACCCACCCCAGCCCCCCCTTTTTCATCTCAGACCCTCTAAAGATCTGCAATGAATTCAGCTTTCTCTTACATAAGTCAGAGACTTTGTGAGATCTCTAAACGTTTGCTGAAAAAGATACATGAGGTTATGTCGTTCTGAATTCTCCAGATATCTGTCAGTGAAAACATAAGTTTGTTACTTCAAGTATTATCCTTTGTTGTAGTTAGAGGCAGCTCCAGTCAAGTGTTTCCCATTTATTAACTAGACTCTGTCAACCCACCACAGTCTAATCTCTCCTGCCACAGTGTCACAATGAACCGAAAATATGTTTACACATCTCATTGTAACATAAAAGATCTAACATTTTGTATCATTGCTTTGGCAAAGTATGTCAATAGAATTAAAATCAAAAACATAATATGGCTTAGTGTGCTTTCCAAATTGCAAAAGGCTGTGATTTAATGAAATAAGTATACAGTCTTTTGTACTGCATCTGGGAACGCAATATGCGCCAGATACTGTATTTTCACATTCGCATAATTGTTTGTGGACAGATGACTGCAGCATTTCACTGAGTCGAGTTTGTAAACAGTTTGTAAACTGCAGTTTTCTGCTGAAATAAAAGCTTGTGAGTTTAACTCTTGCAAGAGAAATTAATACACTAGTATTTTACTATAGTGTAAACCAAAATAATTAATATACTTATGAAATATATTTTTTTCATTTATTTCATAGTGCAGTTGTATTATAATAGTAATATATTACGGTCTTAGGGATGATAATAATTGTAATATTATTATTAATGAATAATAATAATAATAAATATAGCTGCAAGCAGCAATTAAAGGATTAGTTCACCCAAAAATGAAATTTCAGTCATTAATTACTCACCTTCATGTCGTTTCAAACTCCTAAGATCTTCGTTCAGCTTCGAAACACTTTTGACTCAGTGCAGGCTTCCTTGTTTACATCCGAACGGTAACTCAGTATTGAACACATGAGCAGCACAACGCATGCATGTGATGCTGACACAGGATCCGGCCAATAATGAACCGACATTCGGACGTAAACAAGGAAGACCACACTGAGTTCATTACGTATGACAATGGTTCAAATTGTTGAATAAAGTCGTTATTTTTGTTTTGTTTTTGCGCACAAAAAGTATTCTCGTCGCTTCATAACATTAAGGTTGAACCACTGTAGTCACGTTGACTATTTTAACCATGTTTCTAACTACCTTTCTGGATGTCAAAAGGTCCAATGATGTTGCTGCCTATGTGTGGATCAGATACCTTCGGATTTCATCAAAAATATCTTAATTTGTGTTCCGAAGATGAACGAAGGTCTTACGGGTGTGGAACGACATGTGGGTGAGTACTTAATGACAGAAATTTCATTTGTGGGTGAAATAACACTTTAAGAGGCCAAGCACAACAGAAACAGAAACAAAGGAAGCTACCAGCAGACCAACAATGTCATAATGGAGTATGGTAGCAACTGAGACAAAGACACTGCATGTCAATTTTGAAGTTAATCAGACCAATAGTACCGTAGTTAGAGCCAATTTCATGTTTTGTTTAATTATAGCGCCACCAAGCTTTTGTTTTTTTTTTTTTTTTTGTGTCCTCAGAGTGCCAAAAAGTATGTCAAATTTTGTGAAAATATCTCATTTCGTTTAGGAGTTATAGACATTTATATGAATGAATACATAAAAAATTACCCACACCTGACTTTGATTGTATTTTTTTGCCACTTACTATGAAAATTTGGAGATTTGGCCATTAGCATATCCTCAACGACCTATGTTTCCGATTTTCCCATGGTGGTTTCATCTTGATCAGACAAACAGTTTCTAAGATATTCGCGAATGATGTTTAAACGCTAAATCACAATGTTGCAATAACCATAAGGTAAAACCTAGCATGTTTAGTATCGTTGGACTCGACAAAAAAATCAAGGATCCAAGGAGATGAAAATAAAAGTTGTGAAAATAAGTCAACCATATTCAAAGTTATAAGCATGCAAATTATTTTTAACCACTAGGCGGCAATTTTTTCACCATTAGGTGGTCTGAAACTTCTCAGACTTCTTCAGAGCAATAGGTACAATGGATATAAACCTTTGGTGCTTGGCCCCTAATAATCATTTATTATAATAAACTAAAAAAAGAGGTTTGAGTCCACTTTAAAGTCCAGGTACAAGTCAATGCCAAGACTTTTTACTATGTTTAATTTGGTCAATGAAAAGGGGTTGATACTCTTTATGTATATTTTTTACATAAGGTGGAAATGCTTGTCATGCCATGGAGACATAATCTGTCATAGTAAGTGCAAACAACTTAAAAACAGAATAAAGGGCTTTAAAAAACAATAGTAGAACTCAAGAAATAACACAATAATCTGAAATCTAAAAAAAAAAAAAAAATAATAAAAAGGTCAGATGCGACCATATATGATAAAATGGTGTTTTTATGAGTTTATAAGACCTGGTATGGTGTTGGTCATTTTGGTTGACAGCACAGAATTACTTTTAACCAGTAAAACTCAGTTATAGTCTTCCTGGTGAGATTGGTTGACCCAGAAAGTCAAAAGGCTTAACAACAACATCTCATGACCTAAACACAACATTTACTGGTTATTACTGGTTACCAGATCCACCAGTAAGCTGGTTATTTTAGCAGGCTAATTGTTAAAGCATTATAAGATGTTTAACATGCTGGGACCAGCATGGGATGCTGGTTACTGGTTTTCTGGTCACCAGGAGTGCTGGGCACTGGTGAAAGTGATTTCACCAAGTACAACATGTTCCTGGATCAACATCTTTGTTTGTCCCAGAACAACAGTCCACAACATCAGATTAGAGGAACAAGTTTACAGTTTAAGTCAAGTTTAGGCTTACAACCTAGGGTAGACGCTTCTATATTCACCTATATTCATTTCCCTATGATTTTAGGGATAAGTTATGTTTAGGGTTAGGTTTAGGGGTAGGGACAGGGTTATGACTAAATTTTAGGGCAAAAATGTTGTTCCAGGATCAACAATATATGTTGATCCAGGAACATGTCTTACTTGGCGAAATCACAATGAAAGCTTGGCACTATATGCCAGATCTAACCAGAATAAACTAGCCTGGACCAACATGGAATTCACGCTGGTTTAAGCTGGATTTTTCAGCAGGGTAGGCAATCCCAAAATTAACTGTCACAAGCACAAAGAAAAAAAAAATTCTTCCAAGATTTTAAATGAGGAGTAATGAGTTGTAAAGAAATGCCAATAATAAATATACAAATTTTCCAAAAATTTGTTCAAAGGGTACTAAGTAAAAACTGTTTTTCTCATTGTGAGTGCTATGTATTTTGTATCCTTAGTAAAGTATTGTTGTGTTGGCTTTGCAACATTAACATCAAACTGTATTGAGAATCAATTTTGACCCCTGTATCCTGTGCGTTTTGTGCACCATGCGGAGTTGCTGTCTATAAAAAGTTTATCAATAACCGCATAACGTCTATTTTAGTCAGGGTGCCTTAGAAGACAGCTGTCTATGTAGGCTATAAAAAGCAAGGCAGCTCACTAGTTTTTTGAATACAGCTGTTGAGTAATGGCGACGTGATTTCAAATGACATCTGGCTCCTGTCTCAATGTCCCGGTAAATGAAAAAAGTAAAATAAAAAAAAGAAAATAAAGTTAAGATAAATAAGTAAATACATATATAAATTCACTTTATTCACAGATATCTGTCACAGGTTATTTAAGAAACAATAATATCTCACGTTATAAGTTTTTTTTTTTTTTTTTTGAAGAGCAGCAAATAACAGACAGAGGTGTATTATTCAGCTGGGCTGGTCGTCTTGACAGCAGATCCAGGACAGGCTGTTATTAAGCAGCGGTCCTGCGTCTGTACTGGAGCACAATAAACCTTCCTCTTCTTTAATTAACTTTTATGGCTGCCGAAGAGGACACGCTGACACCTGTCTTACAGCACACAGCAGCTTATTTCATCCCTCGACATAGACGTATCTATGTGTGTGTGAACAGCTGAGACAGTAACAGAGAAAAAGAGAGAGAGAATGAGAAAGACAGAACACGGACACCATTTTCAAAGCCACAACCTTAAATAGGTCCACCTTTCCTCTACTCTGGCACCAGAATTTGACAGAAGTTGGAGACTTTGCCCATTTCTTTACGTATTCACCTTCACAAATGCAAGCGAAAGTCATCTAATCAGTTTTCCATTCTGTCCTCTGTAAACCTGCCACCCACTCGCTCTGCTCGCTCCACTGAGCACTCACCATTAACTCTGTTTGCTGAGTATCACATTGCGTGGTTATTCTCACTCCTGACATTGGGCCAAACATTCATTTTATCGCCGCCACCTACACAAACGAGAGAAAAAGTTGCATCTGTCTATCGAATGAGCTAAAAATAATTCTCAAGAGCCCATTGGTAGACTGGCTTCAGCTGAGAATGTTTGTGCATCCTTGACACTTCGCTATTAGCGCTGCTCAATTAACATCAGCACTCAGCCTGTTTCACAAACAAAAGTAAGTCTGCTTGGATCTAGAATCGGAAGTCTGTGTAAAGATGGCGTTCACTTGACCTTCACAAGGTGAAGGTGTGAGACAAATCTGTGTGAGGTAAATTAAATAAAATATTAGGGCTACAACTGATGACTTCAATTTATCGGATATACAACAAAACAGTGCTACAACTAACAATTATATTTGATCATTAATTCATTTATCGATTATTTCTTCGATTTGTCGAATAAAAAATACCCCATTAATGATTAAAAATAAGAATAAAAATACATGTTTTAACACATCCTGCCCAGTCCATAAAACAATGTGCAATTTGAAGGCAATGAAAACAAATATTATGAATGTATCTATATAGGCTATGTGCTATTAAACATTGCATGCAAAAATGGGTTAAAATTTAAACTGAATGCTTACCATTAGAAAGTAGAAGTCACTAAATTAAGTATTTCAGATGGTACAATGTACAGTAGAGGGAACACATATTCATCTGAAGACATTACATTTATTCTCCATTACAATAGTATCTTTACTGTTTCTGCTCTCATAAAAATACAATCATTTGTGTTACATGTTGAATTATGGGCTCTTTTTCTATTGCTGTTTGATATGCATGTACGTGCCGGCGCACAATTACATGATGTGAAACAAAATTAATCTCACATCAAATCTGACTGAGAAATTACCCCCAAAAGATCATTTAAAGTCATTATTTTGTTAAATGAGCATCAAAAAAGCATCAAATATACATTACAAAAAGTAGCTTTTGAAAGAACTATTATATTTGATTCAACATAATTTATTACACAAACTTTTAGGGTACAATGGCCATGAGGGTGAGTAAATTATGACAGAATTTTCATTTTGGGGTGAACTATACCTAATGAAATAATACTCTAAATAAGAAACTAAAACTGCCAGTAGGTGGCGGTAAATGTCTAAATGAGTAAGACATTGAGTCATTCATTCATTTGATTCATTCAAATGGCTGATTCATTCAGGAATGAAGTAAAAGGTTCTCTTTATGAATCGGCCATTGAATCATTGGTTCACCTGATTTGTTCAAAACGCGAATTTATCCAGTAACACAGCTGTGTTGCTTGGAGACTGCTGTGGCTTTATATGTAATATTTTTGTTGATAAAAACAGACAATATTGTGTCTAAAATATAACAATATTAAATGGTTAGTTCACCCAAAAATGAAAATTCTGTCTTTAATTACTCACCCTCATGTCGTTCCACACCCGTAAGACCTTCGTTCATCTTTGGAACACGAATTAAGATATTTTTGATGAAATCCGATGGCTCAGTAAGGCCTGCATCACCAGCAATAATACTCCCTTTTTCAATGCCCAGAAAGCTACTAAAAACATATTTAAAACAATTCCTGTGACTACAGTGGTCCAACCTTAATATTATAAAGCGACTAGAATACTTTTTGTGCACCAAAAATAACAAAATAGCAACTTTATTCACAATATCTAGTGATGGGCGATTTCAAAACACTGCTTGAAGCTTCGAAGCTTTACGAATCATTTGTTTTGAATCAGTGGTTCAGAGCACCAAAATCCCATGATTTCAGTAAACGAGGCTTTGTTACGTCATAAGCGTTTTGAAACTTCAATAGTTCACGTGACTCTGGCAGTTTGATACGCGCTCTGTCACGTGAGTCACGTGAACTATCACATTGGCACTCATGCTATTTGGAACAAAAACACCACTCGTGTGATATTGCACTAGTTACTTGTGTGATATAGCCTAAATATGGGAGAAAAACCCATACAGGGGCAATATCTTGAATTTTAGGGGCATTTCTAACTGCATTCTATAGGCTCCATTATGCAGTGAGTTGTTGCCCTGCTTCATGTGTGTCACCATCAACTGTATGAAATGTCAGATGACCTAAGTAAGTCTAGGACAGGGCAGGTGCATTAAATCGACAGCCCTAATATATACAGTATATATATATATATATACATACACACACACACACACACACACACACACAAGTAAACTGTATTTGACAATAATTTCACGCGAAGGCTCGGGCAACACATTGCTGGTGTGTGATTCAGATAAAAGCGCTTTCTTAAGTACCTCTACCTCAAAGCTGTCAGCATGTCCACAGCTACTTTAACTTGCTTTGCCAGATTCTCTTCAACTGTTTTGCCTTGATAGTAGTTGAGCAAAAAGAGAAAACCATAAAATACATTTTGTCCATTATAGATCTTCTTACAGCAATTGCAGGCACATTTAAGAATGAAACATTAGCATGTACTGTAGAAGAGTTAGCACATACCTGCATGTTTCCGGCTTTTGCGTGGTAGGTCTGCCTAAAGATAATCAAAATGGAAAGACCTTGAATGGATAAAGACAGATGTGAGACTAAACAGCGGTGTTTGAGTTTTCCAGGATTAGTCTGACACACGACTGTAACTCAGGTGCTATAGTAAAGTGAGTTGGCCACGCTAAGCAAAACCGCATAGTGGCAAGAGTACGGTTAGCTATTGACCTACTCTATTGATTTTGGCAAAGGAGTTGAGTACTTAAAAATCACAACAACTTTTAATCCAATGTGATGATTGTGTGCAATAGCAATTCCCCACAGAATGCATGTGAAATCAGCGCAGAGCAGCTGTGGTGGCTTAGGATAAACAGGCAGCCACTACTACCCCATAATGACACAGGGAATCTCCACCACAAGACCATTCTCACACGCTGATTACCCCTGGCATGAGGAAGGGAAAACAGCCTGTCAAAAACTCCCTTCACACTCTGATGGCACAAACTTCCATCTATCCAAAAAGTGGATCATTTGTGTAAAAGATTATGTGGCCCTTTGAATGGCATATAAATCCAATTTAGCCACCGAGGTGATTTATGCCGAACTGTGACCCTCAAACTCAGCACAGCACAACTTCATTATTCCACTTTCACACCTCCTTGCTCCTACTGACCTCCCCGTCCCACCAATGACTTTCAGGAAGCTTCCATCAGCCCCTACAGTTTCACTCTGACATGCGGTCACACCTCCTGCCCATGGCGATCCCCCTTTACAGCCCTCTTCTGGACTGGACAAGTGGACCAAATCCTTGGCCGCCCCATTTATGGGTCCTGGCACATCATTATGAATAATGGACCATGTTTAACATCATTTGATGATTATTAGCACAGAGAGAGTCCTTGGGGATGTGACCCTAAAGTATGGGACTGATGGTCAGAAGTGAGCTGTTATAGGCTTTGACTCCATATTTAGTTTTGGACAAATGAAAACAAGACTATGAGGTACATTGGTGTTGATTGTTTAGCAGCTGACACTAAATTTTCAAAATATACCAAATATACTAACTAAAAATTATGAAATAAAACCAAAATCGTGATATGGTTCAGTGCATTTAACAAATCGCAAAGGCTACAATTCAATGAAATAAATACAGGTATGCGCTGCGTACCACCAAGTGGCACAGTCCCACCGCTGTTTAAGTGTGTCCTCAGAGTGCCCCCATACATAAGCGTGTCAAATTCTGTGAAAATATCTCATTTAGTTATAGACATTTGTATGTATAAACACATAAAAAAATGACCCACACCTGAATTTGATTGCAATTTTTTGCCACTTACTATCAAAATTAGCGTATAGTCAACGACCTATGTTTTCGATTTTCCTACAGTGGTTTAGTCTTGATTGGACTAACAGTTTCTAAGGTATTCATGAATGTTGTTTAAACGCTAAATCACAACGTTGCACTAACCATAAGGCAAAACCTAGCATGTTTGGTATCGTTGGACTCGGCAAGGATTCGGGAATCCAAGGAGATGACTCCCATAAAATTCAACCACATCCAAAGTTATAAGCATGTAAATAATTCTGGCGTGCCGATGACCCATACCGAATTTTGTAACGATACGTTTATGCGTTCGTTAAATACAGCATTTTACTACAAAATTCAAAATGGCTGACACCCAAAATAGCTGATATGGGAAAATTGGATATGATTCAACTTGACATGATGCCCCGAATCTAACAAGACCATGATTATGAAAATAGCCTCTTTTTTTTTTTTTAGCCATTATCTCTGGACCAGTAGGTGGTGCTGCCAAATTGTAGTGACAGAAAATGACATCATAGGGAATCTAATTGTCTTGAGCCTTGAATTTTGTCTCTAGCCCTTACGGTTCAAAAGTTATTAGCATAAATATAAGTGCAAGTTTGGACAGTTTGGTGGTGCTAGAGAGATTGAGTTAGAGACTCCAAATTTGCTATGGTGTCAGTTCAGACTGTTGTCTATCAGTGTGCCAATTTTCATAACTTTCCCGCAAGTGGTTACTTTCTACGCACCTTCGATGCTTGGTCCCTAATAAAAATAATATTAATAATAAGGACAGTTTTTTATAACAGAAAATCTCAATTTCACCCTCCCAAATTTTGCATGCTGTGCAGCCCTAATAAAAAATATAAACATATTAAATGTAACATGTATTAAGATAAACAAAATACAATATTAGAAAATGACAATAGCCAGCCAAGCAACTGCCAATGAGATAAATGGGAATGCTAACAGATCTCTAGGTATTATAGAACTCAGTGGTCTATCCTGACTAAGGTCTATAGAGAGGAAGGAAGCAGTAATCTGCATGGCTAAATTCGGCAAGACTGGAGCCTCTCCTTTGCTAGCTGTAAACAGTTCACTGAAGCCCACTAAAGGTGGAGAAGACAGTGAAAAAAAGTGTATGTGCGCCTTTAATACTAAAGCAGGCTGCTGCCAGAGCTCATTACAGCAGCTTTGTCTGATGCGCATACACACACAAACGTGGCAGCTCTTAGGAAATGAATTCCATTGTCACCCAGCATCAACTCACATGGGAATTGGAGGAGTGGCCGTGTCCATGTGACTATCCGTCTCATGCCTTCCTCCTCTGCCACGACCGCACCTCCATTTTGCTGCAGGGAGATTTGGAACAGTGTCTGCTTGATGAATAATAAAACAGGATTGCTTTGCTCAGAGGGAGAGGGGGCAAAAAAGCAGTTTATCCAAATACACAGAGGCAAATGCTGAACACGTTTGTGTTAAGGGAACAATAGACTGTGGTAATGCCATAAATAGTCAGATCTCATAAAAAACAGAGCAGGGTAAATACAAATTTAAAGTGAGCTGCTGAAGATGATGTATAGATGTAGATGTGTATGAATATTCCCCACTCTGGCTCTGGATGTGATGAGCTATGGAGCAGAAAGTATAGCCGGTGCCTGCAGGCCCATGTCAGAATCATCCCACAGCAAGAACCGCAAAACATATGAAGTGCGTACCTTCTGCTCCACTACCATTATATCATAGACTTTAGCATAATGCTTTTAATATTATATTTTCAAATAATTCACCACCAGATATAAGGAAGAAGATCTGAAGGAATGCATAACATAGAACCAACATTTTTAATGTAGTTGTCAAGCCTACCTTTGTGAAAAAGAAGTACACTTTTAGCATACTCCTAAAAAGAGTACTTATTACGGAAATAATATACTTCAAAAGAATATACTTAAGTAATGTTTTCAGTCATTCATTTCATGTTAATTGACATGTATAAATGTCAAATGTATTAAAGTTTACATTTATGCAATTGCAATTAGCTGAACTTTTGAGAGTTTTTTTTTTTTTCAACCCACATAAGTAATTACATGTAATTTCATAATTATTTTTATTGTCAAATATGGTTAAAGTGTACTGCTGAATGTACTGACAAGCATTTATGGTAAACTAAAATATACTTTAATGGCATTTCTATTGAAACTTGTATGTCTTTATAAAACACATTTGTAATGAAGTTGCTATTTAGTACATTTAAAATATATGAACTTTAAATATAATATTGAATGACACACTACAGTTCAAATTATAATTAAGTACTTTACATGTGCTTTAGTATATTAGTCAACACATCAAAATAAGTGTACTTTAAAAGTAAATTTTTAATCATTGTTTTAATAATCCTTTGTCAAGCTTTAAAGTAAAACTTTTAATTTGACATTATTACAAAGTGCACTTTAAAAAGTGTACTTAAAGGATTAGTTCACTTTCAAATGAAAATTAGCCCAAGCTTTACTCACCCTCGAGCCATCCTAGGTGTATATGACTTTCTTCTTTCTGATGAACACAATCGGAGTTATATTAATAAATATCCTGACACATCCAAGCTTTATAATAGCAGTGAACGGGACCAACGAGTATGAGCTGAAGAAAGTGCATCCATCCATCATAAACGTACTCCACACGGCTCCGGGGGTTAATAAAGGCCTTCTGAAGCAAAGCGATGCGTTTGTGTAAAAAAAATATCCATATTTAACAAGTTATGAAGTAAAATATTTACCTTCTGCCAGACCGCCTTCCGTATTCAACTAACGAAGAAAACGGAACTGGCGTCGCGTCAGTTAAGCTTTTTCCGTAAGTTGAATAGGGAAGGTGTAGGACGTAGCGTAAGTGTTTTGAACTGCAAGAGACGTTACACTTTCTTCGTAAGTTGAATACGGAAGGCGGTCTGGTGGAAGCTAGATATTTTACTTCATAACTTGTTAAATATGGATTTTTATTTTATTTAATCACTTCAGGATCACTTTATCACTTCAGGACAAATGCATCACTTCAGGATATTTATTAATATTTCTCCAATTGTGTTCATCAGAAAGAAGAAAGTCATACACACCTAGGATGGCTTGAGGGTGAGTAAAGCTTGGGGTAATTTTCATTTGAAAGTGAACTAATCCTTTAAGTGTGTTAAGAAACAGTCAGGAAATTGTACTTACTTTAGGACACTTAAGTGGCCTTTTATTTTCATCAGTATTATATTATCTGCAAGTAGAACATCATAATATCTTTGTCTTAGGCCCGAAACAGCATTACTTTGCAAACATTAGCTTGTTAGGTTGCTAGCTAAAGTTAGCTAAGCAAGACATACCTTTTGCTTGCAAAAACAAAAAATACAGTAAAAACAGTAATATTGTAAAATATTATTAATATTTCTTTCTAATATGTTTCAAATGTAATTTATTCCTGTGATACAAAGCTGAATTTTCAGCATCTTTACTCCAGTCTTCAGTGTCACATGATCATTCAAAAATCATTGGGTGATTTAGTGCTCAAGAAACATTTCTTATTATTACTAATGTTGAAAACAGTTATGCTTAATATTTTTGTGGAAATCATCATATATTTTTTCCAGAACAGCATTTATTTAAAACAGAAATCTTTTGTAACTTTATCATTTGTCTTTACTGTCATACTTGATTAAATAAATGTGTTCTTGCTGAATTGAAATATTAATTTCTGACCCCTAACATGAATTATATGCAAGCATGTTCACACACAGATTGAATGCACAAATATTAAACGAGACCCTAATTTTTTTATTAAAAACACACACATCAATTGTTTGGGAGTGAGATATTGTATTCCAGTGAAAGGTAAATGAAAGGTAGAAGAGGTAAAAACAGAGGGAAAGTGAGGTGAGGAGAAATGGATGGAAAAGAGAAATTAGGTCATTATGTATATTGCGGGCAATTCAAACTCTCCAACATTCCATATAAGATCCCATCAGCGGACAAATTGGGAAAGTGAAGGGGACGCATGGTGCCGAGCATCTCAACAAGAGAAGAGCAGGACGCGGCACAGAGACCTCATCAAAACACAATCACGTCCTCAGCTAGAACACAGACTCACAATGTGGTCGCTCACCTTTATATACACACAACGTACCAAATAAAAATCTAAGCCTCATTTAACCTACCTCAGTAAATGAACCAGTTCTGTGAAATAATATCAGATTCAATGCTGTAATGACCCATACCACTTGCTGACAGATGTAATGATTACCTATCTAACATTACAAAGTCTGCAAGGAACCAACAAAACTACAGCTGTAGAGTTGCTCTAATGAAGCCCTACAGGTCCAGAAAGGGCCTCAGCTGACCAAGTGTGCTGGTAACAGTCATAGTCAGCACTTCAATGGCATAAATCCAGCCCATATCTGATCCACTGGCTGGGAGCCTGCAATGGCCTCCGCTCAGCTCTCTCAAAGCCAGGTGTTTCAGTCTGGGAGTTAGGGTGACTTTTTTTTTTTTGGACTTAGATCAGGGCTGGACAAAATTCAAAATTAAATTTCATGAGTGTGAATTTGAATTGGACACAACCCACAGAAAATTGAATTGGAATTGTAATTGGAGTGACAGCAATTCAAAGAAATTCAATATGCTATCTATCTATCTATCTATCTATCTATCTATCTGTCTGTCTGTCTGTCTGTCTTGTCTGAAGCCCCTTTCACACAGCACGTTGATGCCATAAAATTGCCATAAAATTGCCAGAGTGCCTTCTGTGTGAAAGCAAACACATCCAGGGATGGATTTCGGGATGGGGACCTAGTAACATTGCCAGGATCAGTCCTGGAACATGCACTGTGTGAACAAAAGCCGCTGAAGCTGAGATTGTTCGCCAGATTATGGAATGGTACGCGATGCGCTAGTTTATGATCGAATCAGAAGAAAAAATGCACAAGCGTGGTTTCTCAAGTGAGAAATCACAGATCGTAAGCAAACTTAAAGACGCTGTGGAGACATTACACATCACATCAATGTCACATGTCTTTACAGGATCTTTACGGGATGTGTGTGAACGCACGAACAGACTCCAGAAAATCACTGGCAGTGTGGATGAACCAAAAATCAAACAATCCCGGGACACATTACCTGAGTATCTTCTGGAGTATGTATGTATGTATGTATCTATCTATCTATCTGTCTGTCTGTCTGTCTGTCTCATCCCATCCATCCATCTATCAATCCATCCGACAGAATTTGAATTAATTTTAAATCTGTTCCATTCATTCTCTTTCTTTTTTAATTATTGGTTATACTCGGATGTACATCACTATACAGAAGAAATGATCTGTTGCTATTTCAGTTTCATCATGACATAAAGGGGCAGTCACACTACACTTATCGTTCCACTGACTGAAGCGAAAATGAATGCTTGTGCCAATTTCGCTGCATCCCAAAAATCAAGTTAGATGACCGCTGACCTGTGAATTTGTGTGACCAATAGAATGGCGTGACCTCTTAGCTGAATTAAAAGAATGCAAACTTTAAAGTTGCAGGTTTGCAGCATTGCAGTAAAGGGGATATTTTTTATTTTTACATTTTGGATTTATTATTACTTGTTATATGTTGAATTCATGTTTTCTGTTTTTTTAAGACTTCAGTGTGATGTCATATCACAATCATTGCAGTGTCCATAGAAATTTTGCCTGCTTATTCGCATGTGTCTAGTGTGACTGCCTCATTAAAAGCAAGGCAGCTAAAAATGGCTCACTTAATTCAAAGGGTCAGAGAGAGAGAGGGAGAGAGAAAGAGAGTGAGAGTGGAAAATGGTTGTGAACAAAATTAAATGAAGACCTTTACAAACACTCTAAGTTGACTTCAGGGAAACGAAAAAAGATATGTATGATATGAACCCTCTACGAGAAACCTGTTATCTAAAGATCAGTGTAAGATGAAGTGTCCAAGCTGATATTGGTTGCAACGCCACCCCTAAAGTTAAATTTCTACAACCATCACATTGTCTAGCTTTGCCTTTAAGTACTTTCCTTCGTCTGATGAGAGAACTTCTATCTTTTGAAATGGCTTGACTCTTTATTGCTTTTGAAACACCTCCGGCACTTTAAGCCGATGGAGAACAAAAGGATCGGCTGCCAAGAGCTGACTTCGTCAACAGCACAATCAAACTCTCTGACTTCACAGGGTGAGAGGAGAGACGGATGAGAGGATGATACTGAGGAGCTCATGCAGATAAACCAAATGATGCTGGTGTGATTCACAAACCCTTTTCTTAATCATACACACAGCCTGCAAATAAAAACATTACACATGTCAAAATAAGCAGAAACAAACAGCACAAGGCTCGTCAGTGATTCCTGGTGTAATTTGAATTGCGATGTTTGCACTGATCCTGAGGAGGCTGTCAGAGATGTTGAAGCTCTAAGAACCTGCACAAGTCAAACAGAGAGAGTGAAGAATAAGAGACATAAGCTAAAGGCACCTGAGGAATGAGTTTAGCAATATGAATGAATAGAAAAGAGAGACAATAAATGTCTTTATATTAAACGATTTATTAAACAGTGGGTGCCAATAGTGTAATTGATTCTTAGAAAATAACGCCATAAAAAAAACAATATAATAAATATTACAGGCCAGACAAAAGGAATTGATATATTTGGTTACTAAGCTAAAGGCACCTGAGAACTGATTATAAAAAAAATAAAAAAATAAAAAAAATACTCAAAAGCAAGAACCTGTCCTGTGTGAAAGTACTTACAATTATGGTTTAAAATGCTATTAAATAATCTGCAGCATAAATTACAGTTAATTAATTCTTAACTAATTTCTAATTAGTTTTTTTTTTTTTTTTTTTTTTTCCAGTGTGGTGTCCAGATGTGGAAGGCTACTATATTCAGAACTCAGGGCAAAAAAAAAAAAAAAACTAGCAGCCCGGCACCAGACAACCGTGAAGCAGTCGGATTGTTACGTAGGACTTGCCGATAAGCCATATGTAAAGATAAACAAAAGTGTAGCTTAAACAAGGGAAGCAACTCCAAACACATTTGCCCATGACTATCACACTCTAGCAAGCTTGTTAAGTTTACAATGCCTCAGCAGTTTAATCTGAGTGTGATGATACTATGTCACAGCTACAAGGAGTATATTGTATTTTGGAGATTCTTGCCACTTTTATAGAAACTATAGGGATAATATTTAAGGTGATAGAGGAGAATCAGGACAAAACAACAAACCTGCAATTCCCAGATAAGCACCACGTTTGGAGCATGTGATTATTTCAGTCTCAAACTGTCTGTAGCACAACAGGAACATGTGCACAGACTATTCATACACATTGTTTTGATAAAACTAGCTTTTTTAGGGGCAGTCATGGCCTAATGGTTAGACAGAGAGTCAGACCGGTAACCCAAAGGTTGCGGGTTCGATTCTCAATATTGGGAGGAAATGACTGAGGTGCCCTTGAGCAAGGCACTTAACCCCCAGTCGCTCTCTGGGCACCACAGCAAAATGGCTGCCCACTGCTCCGGGTGTGTGGGTAAACTTAAATTAAACAAATGAGTTCAATCAAATTAACTTTTATGAGCATATAGAACTTTCTTTTTTTCTTTTGGGTTCAGAAAATTTACACATTTTAATAATCTGAATTGTTTCATTGTTTTGAGTTTTATGAACTTTCTTTTAATTTAGACAAACTTAAATTTAACTGAAACTGGGCTGGGATTCCCAGCATACTTTGCCATGACACTCGAAAGGGAGAGTAAATGCTAAAATTAAGTGTTATATAATGTTTTTTTTGTGTGTGTGTGTGTGTGTGTGTGTGTCCGTGTGTAAAATTAATGTTAAGTGGGAGATTTAGTAGTGTTTAATGTTTAGCTATGCTAATTTAGAAGAGATTCTGTTATGTGGGTTTTTTCATGGTGACAAGTGGAGCATGTGATTGGTATGAGAACAGGTACGTTAAATGTTCTATATTTCAAGTTAAGAGCAATTAAAATGTATGAGCACAAAATCTGCTAGCTCTGCTTACTTAAACTTTGAATTTCTTAAAGGATTAGTCCACTTTCAAATAAAATTTTTCTGATAATTTACTCACTTCCATGTCATCCAAGATGTCCATGTCCTTCTTTCTTCAGTCGAAAAGAAATGAAGATTTTTGATGAAAACATTCCAGGATTATTCTCCTTATAGTGGACTTCAATGGTCTCCAAACGGTTGAAGGTCAAAATTACAGTTTCAGTGCAGCTTCAAAGGGCTTTAAATGATACCAGATGAGGAATAAGGGTCTTATCTAGCGAAACGATCAGTCATTTTCTAAAAAAAAATACAACTGTATATGTTTTATAAACACAAATGATCGCCTTGGAAGTGCTTTCGCTTTCCGTATTCTTCAAAAAGCTTACGCTGTATGTCCTACGCCTTCCCTATTCAACTCACAGAAAGAACACGGCGCCAGTTCCGTTTTTTCCGTAAGTAGAAAAGGGAAGGTGTAGGACATACAGCGTAAGCTTTTTGAAGAATACGAAAGTGCGGTTTTGGCTGAACCACTTGGAAGGCGATCATTTGTTTATATAAAGCGTATACATTTACATTTTTTTTTCGAAAATGACAGATCGTTTCGCTAGATAAGACTCTTATTCCTCGTCTGGTATCGTTTAAAGCCCTTTGAAGCTGCACTGAAACTATAATTTTGACCTTCAACAGTGGAGTCCATTGAAGTCCACTATAAGGAGAATAATCCTGGAATGTTTTCATCAAAAACCTTAATTTCTTTTCGACTGAAGAAAGAAGGACATGGACATCTTGGATGACATTATCAGGAAAATTTTATATGAAAGTGAACTAATCCTTTAACTTAAAATTTGGATGTAACTGTTTTGCCAACTTATTCGGGTTAACAGTGATGGTACCTTTTTGGTGGATACTCCTTTTTGGTGGAGAGCTCATAAAGAAGGACCAGGTGTTTATTCTAAAAGAGACTCTGCGAGCTCAAGGGAGAAAATCCAAAATAATGTAGATGAGTTTCCATTCCTATCCACGCTAGATCTAATTCACAAAAAGTCCGGTAGGGGACTCAACCACTGCTGTAGCGCACATTAATTTGAATTTGACAAAGAAGCCTTCATATGCTCACCTGCATATAGTACATTACATGATGTGGGGGGCACTGGAGGCTGAATTAGATGCGGCACAGGCTTCTGAAAGTGAGAAATGAAATGCACGGCCTGAACACACACAAACCTGCCTTTTCCTGCACTTCATTTTGCTACTGCTCTTCTTGAATGCAAATAGCACACTTCATGACGATTTTCACTTACTGAAGGGACGTGTTTTGTGTATGTGTACATTTGTTTGAGTGTCTACTGAGACACTTGTGAAATATTGCAAGGCGTTTGTTCCCTCCCGACCTTGAGGTTGGTGTGACCTTGTTAGTCGTCCACTTCTGGACCAAGCAAACGGCCTCTGTTGGTCCATCCCTCCCCATGGAGCTTGAACACACACACGTGTGTCTGCACACTTACATCCATGCACACTCATGCATTCTTATGGTCGCTGTGTTTTCTCTGACAATGTTTGCCGAGTTGGAAATAGCTTTAATAATTTACAAAGTTAATTTCCTGGCCATACTCAGACCAGCGCAGTTCAAACAGGAACGCGTGTGACAAGAAATCCCCCGAGCTGTGCGTTGAATGAGCTGTATGGAGAGAGAAATGAGTGTGTGTGAGTTTAGCTGGAGGCTTCACAGACTCTGCTGTATTGACTGTACGGCTGCTCTGGGTAATGAGATTCCAATGTAAACGCTTGCGGATGGGATGAGACTGGAAGCTCATTAAGTGTGGGATAAAACCAACCTATTCCATCCAATATCAGTAACTATCATGTAAGAGGTAAAATAACACTACAAATTGCATGTCACAACATAAAACTCGGTAAGGAATGCCTACAGGTCCAGCAGCTTCATTAACCTTTGACCATTGTCCTCACTGGCGACTTGTATAGCCTCAAAGTGCTTCACTGCAGGAGAGCCAGTATTTTCAGTATTCTGGTAAGCCCTATTTTTGAAGATAATGCTAAAAATGAGATAATAGTTGGCAAATTGTTATGTGAAAAGAACAGGGCTATCATTTTAACCAACCCAGGCTCATTGGAAAAATGTGCCTGTGGCGACATTTCTGCTAAGTGAAATCTGCTAAGTGAAGCTTTGCAACACTTTTAAAGTGAGTGGTGCTAAAAGTGTGTTCAGTTTAATTTGAAACAGATTAGTGTGAATTTGGCAACACTTTATTATGTTGGCTGTTGCACATATCGTGGCACTTCAAAATGTCTGGGGATTGCGCAAAAAGATTAATGCTTTAATGCTTTGATGCTGTTAATCATGTTTGAAAATAACATATCTCAACCAAGGGCTTAGTTTTGGTTTGAACATCTTTTGTTTCGATTCAGTTGTTCGGAGCGTGTATCAAACTGCCAAAGTCACACCCCCCAGTGGTGAACCATTGAAATTTCGAAACACTTATGACATAACGAAGCCTCGTTTACTGATATCACGTGACTTTCACGCTCTGAAGCACTGATTCGAAACAAAAGATTCGTAAAGCTTTGAAGCTTCATGAAGCAGTGTTTTGAAATCGCCCATCACTAGATATTGTTGAATAAAGTTGAAATTTTGTTTTTTTTAGTGCTCAAAAAGTATTCTTGTCGCTTCATAACATTAAGGTTGAACCACTGTAGTCACATGAACTGTTTTAAATATCTTTAGTAGCTTTCTGGGCATCTGAAAATGTTAATTGTCTTGCTGGCAATGCAGGCCTCACTGATCCATCGGATTTTATCAAAAATATCTTAATTTGTGTTCTGATAATGAATGAAGGTCTTACGGGGGTGGAACGACATGAGGGTGAGTAATTAATGACAGAATTTTTGGGTGAACTAACCCTTTAACAGATTATCTATTATAAATTCTACAAGTTAGTAAAAATTTCCCACAATAAATACAATAGAACGTGATAAACTCTAGTAAAGATGGTCATGAATAGCATAAAAAAAAAAAAACTTTCTAATATATGTTGGTACAGGATGATGTTTTCACCTCTTTTCATCTGTCTTTTTAGTTTATGTGGCTTTTTTATGATCATGTTTAACTTTCTCCATAGCGTTTTAATATTGTACATTCTCAATTGAATTCAAATGGGTTGCACATTTTATCTTCAGTGTCGTGATAGGAACAGCTCTCGCAAATCTTATCACAATTTTAGAGCAAGCTTGTGAATGCGCGTGATTCGTGCACCTCATGCAGTCATATTGCGCTTATGGCCCATTCACAGGCATTCAGTTCATACAGAAACTTAGTGCTTATAAAAGCTCAGAACATGCGAAGAATATAATTAATTAATAGGCCGATTTTATGTTTCCATTAACCATGGTATAAATATGGGGGGGGGGGTTGTACTTGCTTGCTTTGGTTATTTTGGGGGGTTACCTACTTTAGCTTGCTAGCTTTTATCATGACTTTTGTGGGACTTACCTGAGCACTCTTTATAGCCATACAAATTATGTGATGCAAACACCAAAATGTATTGATTATGTGCTGAGTAAAAGTGTTCTGAGGTCATGAGAGTATTGTGCAAGGAACAGTGCAAAATCAATTATCTGCCCCTGTAATCATAATTTGTATGAAAAGGAATAAAAATTATTGGTGTTTCACTGCCACTAGTGTAAATTTCAGCTGGAGACTGCGGTGAATTGTACAGTGCTCAGCGTAAATGAGTACACCCCCTTTGAAAAGTAACATTTTAAACAATATCTCAATGAACACAAAAACAATTTCCAAAATGTTGACAAGACTAAGTTTTATATAACATCTGTTTAATTTATAACATGAAAGAGAACAAAATTTTCAGTTTTACCCAAATTAGGGTGATGCAAAAATGAGTACACCCCACTAAAAGTCTCTGGAGCAAAGCTAAATTTTAAGACTACAAATGTCTAATTTAACAAGAATTCAACCACAGGTGAGTCTAATTATTCATTACACAGGTGTCCAGCAGACAGTTGACTATAAAAGGGTGTTAAAACCCTTTCCCATTACATCCTGTCAGCAATGGCACCACATGGAAGAGAAATGTCGCAAGACCTGAGAAAGAAAATCATTTCTTTACACCAGAAAGGTGAAGGCTACAAGAAGATCAGCAAAGCTTTACTTATCAGTCAGAATACTGTAGCAAAAGTGGTACAAAAATTTAAAAAAAAAGATGGAATTGCAACCATCTCACAGAAACGTCCAGGTCGTCCACGGAAGTTAACACCTCGACAGGAGCATTTTCTGATGAGAAGGGTTGAAGAAAATCGGCATGCAAGTTCATTGCAGTTATCTAAAGAAGTAGAAAGCCAAACTGGGGTGACTATTTCCCGTGATACAATATGGCATACACTGCAGAAGAATGGCATGCATGGGTACCTTCCACGAAAGAAGCCTCTCCTAAAGCCCAGGCACAAAAAAGCCCGCCTAGAGTTTGCCAGGGCCCATGCTGACAAAGATGAAGACTACTGGGACTCTATACTCTGGAGTGATGAGACCAAGACAAATGTTTTTGGAACTGATGGCTTCAAAACTGTATGGCGTCGCAAAAGTGAGAAAAACAAAGAAAAATGCATGGTGCCTACAGTGAAACATGGTGGTGGCAGTGTCATTATGTGGGGCTGCATGAGTGCTGCTGGTGTCGGGGAGCTGCATTTCATTGATGGCATCATGAATTCACAGATGCACTGCTCTATACTGAAAGAGAAGATGCTACCACTCCGTTCCCTTGGTCGTCATGCACTTTTCCAACATGACAATGATCCTAAACACACATCTAAGGCCACTGTTGGATTTCTGAAGAAGAACAGGGTGAAAGTGATTCATTGGCTCCTGATCTGAACCCAATCAAACACCTATGGGGAATTCTGAAGAGACAAGTTGAGTATCACTCTCCATCCAGCATCCAGTATCTAAAAGAGGTCATTCTTGAAGAATGGAAAAAGAGATGTTGCAAAATGCAAAACTTGTTCATTCCATGCCTAGAAGACTTGGTGCTGTCATCAAAAATCATGGAGGCCATACAAAGTACTAGATGTAGTAGTTTTTTGTTGTGGGGTGTACTCATTTTTGCATCACCCTAATTTGAGTAAAACTGAAAATGTTGTTCTCTAAGTTATATTATTAACCTTACTTTCATGTTATAAGTTAAACAGATGTTATATTAAACTTTGTCTTGTCAACATTTTGAAAATTGTTTTTGTGTTCATTGAGATATTGTTTAAAATGTTACTTTTCAAAGGGGGTGTACTCATTTACGCTGAGCACTGTATATGTATAGGTACATTTACGCTACTGTTTAATGTCTTGAGTTACTAGCAACACTACAGTGACCTGAATCGAAAGTAAATTAAATGTTAAGTTAGCAACATTAATTTATTCTTACTGATAACACACGTATATTTGGGAATGAGAAATGACATATAGTTTAACCTATAACTTGAACTTCTAAAGATTTCTTTATTATTTGAAAGATCTGAAAAGAATAAAAAAAATACTTTGAGGTTCTTATTATTATATTATTTAAAGGGATAGTTCACCCAAAAATGAAAATTATCCCATGATTTACTCACCCTCAAGCCATCCTAGGTGAATATGACTTTCTTCTTTCAGACGAACACAATCGGAAAAATATTTAAGAATATCCTTAATCCTCCAAGGTTTATAATGGTTGTGAATGGGGGTCCACATTTTGAAGTAAAAAATAATGCATCCATCCATAAAAAAAGTAATCCATACGACTCCAGGGGGTTAATAAAGGCCTTCAGAAGTGAAGCGATTCGTTTTTGTAAAAAAAAATATCCATATTTAAAACTTTATAATTTCAAATAACTAGCTTCCGGCGGACAACCGTATGCAGAATGCGCAAGTCGACATGCGCCAAATGAGTAACCCTGACGCGATGTATGACGCAGGATGTAGGAGTATTGTAAGCTTAGACGCTTCTCGCAGTTCAAACAAATAGGGTTGTGCAACAAATTTAAGCTCCTCTTCTCTTATATTGAAATCCTCCGAAATTATCGTTTTAGACTTATAATCCATGACCGGTGATTTGTTTTGCTCTATACTCTGTGCATCCGCGTTTTGTCATTACGTTGATACTCTTCCGCCGCAAATCGGTCGTCCGCCGGAAGCTAGTTATTTAAATTTATAAAGTTTTAAATATGGATATTTTTCTTACAAAAATGCATTGCTTTGCTTCAGAAGGCCTGTATTAACCCACTGGAGGCGTATGGATTACTTTTTTTATGGATGGATGCATTATTTTTTCCTTTAAAACGCGGCCCCCATTCACAACCATTATAAACCTTGGAGGACTAAGGATATTTTTAAATATATCTCCGATTGTGTTCGTCTGAAAGAAGATAGTCATATACACCTAGGATGGCTTGAGGGTGAGTGAATCATGGGATAATTTTCATTTTTGGGTCAACTATCCCTTGGCAACCTATCCCTATGTCTTCAGTGACTTACTTGTCTTCCACAATGTAATATCTTTATATCTTTTCTTTTTTTAATCAACAATATTTAATTGCAATTAATTCAATGAATTAATCAGCTGGTTCTATAATTAACTCATTCAAACTTTAATTTATTAACAGCCCTATGAATGACTGCTCTGAGGATGAGACCTGGTGGGTAATGCACTTGCTCTGACATGCGTTTGAATTTTGAATATGACTCTGGTCATTTTCCAGTCCCACTTTGCCCTTTTCTCCCAAGTGTTACCTGTCTACTCTTAAACAGTCCCCTGGGAATAAAAAAAAAAAAAAGTGCAAATGCCAAAAACTGCGCTGTAAACAAAATGTCACAAAACTGCAGGGTTTGAATAAATTGCTAAATTCAGATGGAGCCAGGGCAAAGTGGTAAACATACATGCTCCGTGTCTGATACATACATTGAAACTGGCTTGTGACAATTTTTGATCCCATTCCCCCTCTTTTCCCATGTCCTTTCCTACTTATCTCTCTAATGTATATTAAACAAAAATGAAAACATGCTTTTAAAAAGGCTAATAGAAATAATGCCTGAATATAATAGAAGCAGCAAGCTGAATACATATTTTGTGAATGCATTCTCTTAAAATGTGTCTGTGACACAGACAAAGAAAGGCAAGAAAACATCACCTTTACCATGAAATGAACTACACCAAAGATCTAAATTCAAGCCAATATATGTGGGCTTGAGAGTAGCAGGGGAGTATTTTAAGTTTCAGCTCAGCAAATCTTCCAGAGTGACCTTGGAGAAAGTCGGCCCATCTGAGGGAAAAAGGCGATATTAGTAATAATAGAGAAATTAATAAGATGGCAGGGCAGCCTGAGGGCTGGGCAGAGGAGTCTTTTGGGTGGGAGGGGGATTTGAGGGGGTTGGCTAAGAAAGGGAATTGGGGGAGGAGGAGGAGTTTGGGACATTGTAAGCGCATGATTTCCTCAGCAGCGGTGCGACAGCCTGCGCCGCCACACGTCAAGGAGGAGCAAATCAAAGCGAGCGCTTTTGATGAATATAAAACAGAGAGTCCTGCTGAGAAGCACTCTTGCTCTAATCACACAGCCGCGGCCACCGCACCGGCCCCTGCCGCAATCCCCCCAACCCTGCGCCAAATTAAAGGACTGGGGGGGTGCAAGGAGAAGAGGACGGACAACGCAGACAATAGTAACAAAGGCTTGCTGCAGAATAGTAATAAACATCCTGCTCCTCCAGAAGTCTGAAGCTTAATGTTGAGTGGTAGAATGGAGGGATATGTGGGGCCCAGTTGGAGGGGCAGCAACAACACGAGTCGTTTTTGCCCACAAACATTTGACAGAAACCCCGCTAAAGTTTATTCAATGATGGTTCACCCAAAAATGACAATTCTGTCATCATTTACTCACCCTTATGTCGCTCCAAAACGGTATGACTTACTTTCTTCTGTGAGACACATATTTTGAGAAATGTATCAGTGTTTGTTTGTTTTTTTTTCATATACAATGGAAGTCAATTGGCTCCAATGTTGTTTGGTTCCAAACGTTCTTCAAAATATCTTCTTTTTTGTTCTGCAGAAGAAAGAAAGTTCTTACAGTTTTGGAATTTCTTACGATGTCAATAGCCAATTAGCATTGTCATGACTTGTCATTTTCTCCAGAGCAATGTCACAACTTTCATTGAGATGAATGGAAATGCTAACATATTTCTAACAGGTTTCTCCTAAGATGCACAGTCTAACGAGATGGCACCCACAACAAAATGCTTCTTATGCCCAGTTCAGACTACACGATTTCTGCTTGATGTAGGGTGTTGTGGGGATTCGTAAATGATAATGGGCACTGGGGCACAAGATTCAATCATTTCAGCTCATGTACGTAGTGTGTCATAGTGGACGACAACCAATGCCGCGTCTGCGATGCTTCACGACATCACGACAGAAAGACTAGCATGTTTAATTTTTTTTGGTCGTCCACGACGAGTTTCTTCACGTGTGACACTGGCCAATAGGTGCTTTCAAACATGCCGAAACAAAAGAGAGATGATGGTATCGTTCCTGCTAAGTGGAATTTTACAATGGAGGAAAGGTTTGTGGAGCTATGGCAACAGTACTGCTGTGTTTATGATGTTTCCTCAAAGGACTACCGCGACAGAGAGAAAAAAGGTAAATAAAACCTATGTTACCTCAGTTCTCTTGGGAGGAAATCCAAATATCCATGTAATCAAGATATGTGTCCACTTTTGGGCTTTTCTGATGACAAGACAATGAGCAAAACACACCGCTAGCCATTGTTTACGCTTACAGCACCTTCTGTCAGTCGATAGTCCCGCCTTCTCGATGACAGCACACGTCATTAAAGACGGCAAGAGGTGAATGGTCAGGTAGCAATGTGTAGTCTATGTTTCTTGTCCACGACGTGACAAGATTTTAGGAGTCAAAATTGTATAATCTGACACATTGACTATCGTAACCGACAAAAATATATAGTGTAGTCTGAACCTGAAGTTCTCTTTTGCATCTTGTCGCGCTAGAATGAACAAAACACTATTATGTCAAAATGCCCATTTTAAATGAGTTAAAAAGTCTTAAATGAGTGTAAAGAGTTGGGAAAAAATTGGATGTGTGTCAGATTCACATAATGTGTGCCAGGTCTTAAAGAGACAGCAGCCTAGTATTCCTGCTGCAGTTTGTCATTAATGGTAATCAAAGAATAAAAGAAAAAGAGAAAATCACTTACTGCTCTTGACTGAATAATTTTTGTAGCTTTAATAAGAATTAATCTACATTTAATTTATACTGTGAAGACTATGCAGTGTTAGTTTACATTTGATTACTTTATTCAATTTTTGTATTATTACCTGAATACTACTGTTAAACTAAAAAAGCTAAAGCACTGTTTATTTCATTTTTATCTTTGTTCTACTATCTTTATCTGCGCTATCACTTGTAATTTGTTTTTTTTATTTGTTCTTATTTTATTACTGTTTACTTGTCTTTAAAAAAATTTGAACTTTATATTAGTTAGGTTAATGGTTTTTGTTATGGTATAAAAAGTGTAATCGAGAATTGTGAAATTTCACTGGTATGTTGACCATAAAAACGTTAGTGTCATAACAACCTTATTTCTAGTGGTGCTTCACTGCAAAGCCAAATGACGTCCAGCTCCCCATCCCTGGACGCAATGGGTGGAGCTACACTAGGTCAAGCTAAACCGTCAAGTGAACCGAATGGGAGGAGCTTTACCTAATTAGGTTTAGGGGTAAGGTTAGGGTGTGGCTAGACCTTCAAGCTCCACCCATTATGTCGAGAAAGGGGGAGCTGGATGCCAAGTCCTACCAATTGGCTCTGCAGTGAACAGCCTCTTCCTTATTAATTAAAATACAAGATTACAAGGGTCAAAAACAATGTGGCGGGGCCAGTAGGGGAAAAAAGTGTGTTGAGCCTTGTTATATTAAAGGTACAACTAAATGTGACATTTATTATAATGGGTTTATGTGAAGATTATTTTAAGTTCAAATAAATTATTAAATGTTAAAAAATGATGGCTATGTTGAATGGTTACAATTACTCATTTCATCCCCAGAAATTGAGGAAAACATCTTGATTAGTCATGATTAATTATTGAAAAATGTGTGATTAATCCATTTTTTTGTAATCGATTGATGGTGCTAATATATATATATATATATATATATATATATATATATTGTGATATGTGAAATGTGGCCTCTGAATTTGAGTACCCCTGGTGTAAACAGACAAAGTAGACGTGAATAATTCGGAAAGCATTTGAGGGTCGTTTAGGGGTCTACTACACCATTATCTCGGGATGTAATGTGCCCCTGCGCTTTAAAAGACAGGGTCAAAAGCACAACAGCTCTTCACTGGTGAGTGTGTGGCTCAGCTCACACGTCTCAGGGCAGGCATGCCTGTTAGCATCTCTTTAGCTTCACCTTTAGAAGAGTGCTTCAGAGAGTGTCGCACAACAAGTACAGGAGCACTTCACTTCAAACTTGACTCTCCGTCTCTGTGTTGACCTTCGTATGGAATCCAGCGACAGAGCCCTGCTAGCATTAGAAAGCTTCAAACCCAAGACTGCGCATAAGCCGCGGGTCTGCTGGATGCAGCCCTCCAAGGCGCTGGCCTCATGCAACTCCCAGGGCAGCACTTGTCTCAGAATTGGGAGGCTGCTCCCACCCAGGCCCTGAAAGTGACACATGCGTGGTTGTCACCAGTGTGTCACCTCCTGCGCACTGAAGTATGAGGCAATTTCCTGCGAGCAGCGTGTAGCTGAGGAAGCGAGAGGGAGGGGGACCGGCCGCACCCCTGCTCCAGTGTTCTCTTTGATACTGTCAGGGAAGAGTAATGGCTTTCTGTTGCTGCTGCTACTACCAAACTAATGTTGTGTGACTTTGGCTCTCCTTTGCAATGCGTTTCCACTACAGTGAGGGCAAGAATGATGGGGAGGAGAGAGGAGAAGAGCAAAGTAGGGAGATAGAAGGCAAGGGTAAGGATCCTGACAGCCCTTGGGGCAGATGGGAAATACCCAAAGAGTGGGCAGTAAGAGCAAGTGGTTTGACACAGATAACCTTCCCCTTCTACTTACTTTGCCCATCGGCACCACAGGAATAAAACAGCAACCTTTACAAACCGCCACAGTTTCTCTAAATATAGGAATAGTTCACTCAAAAATGAAAAGTCAGTAGCACTTTTTTTATAAATCCTGTATTTGTAATGAATTAAAGCACCACAGAAGTAACTTATTCAACTTGAGAGCTACAGTTTATTCCAAGTTTTCATGTGACGTATAATAGATTTGTGTGTTGAAACTACCCATATTTAAGCTCTTTTTTTTTTTTTTTTTTTTTTTTTTTTCAGAATTATTAATTTGCCTGCAATACATTTAAAATAAAATTAATTCATAAACCCTTAAAAGATATTTGGGAGCAGTAAGGACAATGTCAAGACAAAAATGGACAAAAATAAATAAATAAATCCTTAAGTAATTTGGCATAATCTTTTATTAATATTTCTAAGAAAAATAAAATAAAATAATATTTTAGTAAAATTACTTATTAATATTTGAAAAACTTTTGTCCACCAAATCACAAAAACATATAACAGGAAGTGATTTCACAGACCGGACCTCTGCAAACTCTCATGACTGTGTTGGTTAAAAGCTTTTTTGCATAGAAAAATATATTTTAAAACGTGTTTAAGGTGTAAGGGAAATATGTTACTACTTTTTATTTGATGGTTACACCACATGACATTTTAGAGACATTAAATTGAAACTTTTTTTGAAAATCACACAAGTTTTTCAAAACCACATGGAATCAAACTGAATCCAAAAAGTACATTTCTAAGATCTTGGCACATGTTTTAAAAATTTTTTTTTTTTTTCTTGATCAGGGAGACTGTTGTTTGTCATTGACTCTAACACGTGTGCCATCTGACATTTCACCTCTGCCAAACAAATCCTGAAACCACTCTATTCCATGATGAACAGGAAGAGACACTCTCAAGCTTTTAAAAACAGCCAAATCAATCACCTACACTGTCTCAAACCACCTTAAGACCCTTGATATTTGATTTTACTTGAGGGTCACAAACCTCAGACGGAAAAGAAAAAAATCTCTCATCTCCAGACGTCACCTAATAACATGAAACAACATGCATAATTACATCCTGAATCACTGCATCCAACCATACCAAATCCAATAACCGACTGAGGAAAAAGCACTTTTTTTTCCTCTTAGAACAATTTTCGTGTTAGACAAAAACAAAATGAACTTCGTCACTGTCTATCTATTCGCTCCACATCTGACCTCTTTCCCATTTCTCTGTCATGGATTTAATTGCCATCTAATCCTATCCAGAAATTATAAGATAATTATACCAAATTAGTGCCTGATTAAAATTGCACAATATTACAATTCATTAGAGTTATCTGACTCCCAGTGTCTCTGGGCTTTCAGCCAGATGCGTGAAGATGTCAGTAGACGAAGGAGGGACAGTGGTTCCATTCAGCTCCCACTTCAGCCTCATCAGAACCATTTAACGCAGACTCTCGCTGCTCCTCCAATCACTCAATGGGGTTAGGGGTTTTTCATATATGTGTTTGAAACCAGGACAGATGAACTGCTCTGGTCTCTGTATTGGTTTAGATCGTACCTATCAGACCATTACCATTTTGTCTATTTAAACGGGGAAAAATCTAAGATAATGTAAGTAAATTATGAAGTCCCACTAGGATCTGTGTTAGGCCCCCTGTAGTTTTGAATATATATGCTGCCACTTGGTAATATTATAAGAAAACATGGAATTAGTTTCCACTATTATGCCGATGATACTTAGTTATATATTTCAACACGACCAGATGAAATCTCCAAATTATCCAAGTTGGCAGAGTGTATTAAAGATATAAAATATTGGATGACCTGTAATTTTCTTCTGTTAATTTCAGATAAGACTGAGGTATTACTTATTGGACCAAAAACCTGTACACAGAATCTCTTAGACTACAATTTGCATTTAGAAGGATGTACTGTTACTTTATCCTCTACAGTTAAAGACCTGGGTGTTATATTAGACAGCAACTTGTCTTTTCGTTTTCACATTTGGCTCCTAAACTCTGAAATAGCCTTCCTGATAATGTATGAATAAATGTGAATTGAATTTAATTGATTCTGTTTTGTAATGAACAGTTCAGAGAGCTACAGCTCCCATATGGATCAATCCAATAGCGTCTTGTAATATACATGATTGCACAGTCAATTGACATAAGAGCAAAGAGAATCACCTTATCATGAAAATGCAGTGAAACAGCTAATTCAGATGAACACTGATCACCGCTTAACATACTGTATAATGGCTATTCGTACCAGAAGCTCACTAATCCAATGGTAAATTTACTTTAATTCATGTACTATACTAAACAGATCTCTGTTTTGGTTCAATCTGATTGGATGAACCACATTTGAAGCTGTTCATACATCCTATGTACCATTAACTTCTATTTTAATGTACAAGGTTGTTACAATGCTCCCTAAACAACATACAGGATAATGAACTACATGGCGTAAAAATTTGTGTATTGTGTTGTATTATTTATGACTGCACAATCATTTGACATGAGAGCACACAGGAGCTTGGGTTCACATAAACTCTCCATCAAGACTTCGCTGAAAATGCAAATTACTAATACTGTATGAACACAGATCATCTTGTTTAGCATTTAAAATAATTAAAACCATTAGGATATTCATTTAACTCCAACACCTTTTACAACACGTTAGATTTGTTATAAGAACCATGCTCACATAAGGTTAAGAGTGAAGGAGGTGTGAGCACACACTCGTAAACAAACGCTTGCTTTTGAGGGTACTTACAACATTCAGCATGCCGCTGTTGCTCTGCGCTCTCTCAGCCAGTTCTAGTCTCAGCTGAGCTATAGTCTCTTCTGAACCCTGTACCTGAACAGAGGAGAAACAAACTTTGTTTAGTTTGTCCCTCCTGAAGGACAAAGGACAAACCAAGAGCAATTTAAAGGTGAAGTATGTAGTTTCTGCAACACTAGTGGCATCTAGCAGAATTACAAAAATAAAGCATACTTTCGAACAACCTTGCAAACGCCCCTTTCATGTGTCGCGCCTGCCCCAACTCAAACATCACAAATACAGCTCTTATGGGTGCTTGTAAAGGCATGTCTCAACAGGTAAAAGTAGGTGTAACGGAGGCCAGCTAGTAGTTGCTATGCGAGTAAACCTCACTCCTCTGATCTCGAGATGCTCTAGTGACTGACGCTAGAGGTCGCAGCCTTTAGCCTCCTCGTTAGAGCGTCCGACTCCCACACCGGAGACCCAGGTTCGAGGCCCGTGCAGAGTGGGGCGAGTAGGACCGGGGTTACATTGGTGCCGTGACCCAGATGGGAGTGAGGTTTAGGGGGGTGAGTGTAACGGAGGCCAGCTAGTAGTTGCTGTGCAAGTAAACCTCACTCCTCTGATCTCAAGAGATGCTCTAGCGACTGACGCTAGAGGTCGCACCCTTTAGCCTCCTCGTTAAAGCGTCCGACTCCCACGCCAGAAACCCAAGTTCGAGGCCTGCTCAGAGCGGGGCGAGTAGGACCTGGGTGAGGGGTTACATAGGCTACTTTCAATGAATGGTCCAACATCTTAGGAATACTTTTAGATTGTTGCTATGTATCATGAGTAAGCAATTAAGTCGAGCGGATCATTTATAATAAATACATTCAACCTATCTGGATTGGGCGCCATTTTATGACATGAGGCACCACAACAGCTTGAGGCTGTCTTCACTGAACACTTCAAAATAAACATTATAAACTGATACATTTGTCTTTCTGAATGGGTGCATAAAGAGGCTTTAGGTTGCCCATCTTCACAGGTTTATTTGGACATCACTGTGAACACTAGAGAATGCCTGCTGTAGTATTATGCCTGTGAAAGACTTCTTCAATCAAATCCTGACATGCCAATCTTTCATCCAGTCATCTGGGCTGAACGGGAACATTGAGCTGATTGAATAGTTTGCTCTAAAGCTTCTTTCCTGAAGTGTTTCTGTTCTCTCACCGAACTTCCTAAAAAGTCAATGAGATGCTCAGCACACTAAATTCGTTGCTCCCTCACTCACATGGAAGGGGAGAGGACTATATGAAGAACATTTATGAAGCTAAGAAAAGTTGATGTTAAAATATGTGCAAGGATGAAGGACAATTACAAATATATATTCTATACACTACACACTGTACAGTTCAAAATTTCAGGGTCAGTATGATTTAAAAAAAAATTAATTAATAGTTTTATTCAGCAAGGATGCATTTAATTGATCAAAAGTGACACTAAAGACTTTCACATTTTTAATATACATTTTGAATAAATGCTGTTCTTTTGAACTGTCTATTCATTAAAGAATCCTGAGAAAAATGTATTAAAACCATTTTCAACTTAATGATGTTGTAGAGTTTGAACTGCCTGCAATATACATATGACCTCATTTCTCTTTTCCATTTATTGCAATGGCCTGCATTCACACTACTCTTCATTCCCTCTTCTACCTTTCATTTATCTCACAATGGAATATATCACATCACAACTGTTAGTTTGTTTTTACTAGGAAAATGAGAGTCACATTCAGTATTTGTGCACAACCTGTGTGTGAACATGCTTCCATAGAATTCATTATTAGAATTCATTATTACACATACACTACCATTCAAAAGTAGGGGTCAAAAAATAATATTTCAATTCAGCAAGGACACATTCATTTAATCAAACATGACAGTAAAGACAAAAGATAATGTTAAAAAAGATTTCTATTTCAAATAAATAATTTTCATTTGAACTTTCTATTCATCAAAGGATCATGGAAAAAAAAATGTATCACGATTTCCACAAAAATACTAAGTAGCTCTGTTTTCAACATTGATAATAAGAAATGTTTCTTGAGCAGCACCAATTCATAATATTCAAATGATTTCTGGAGGATCATGAGATACTGAAGACTGTACAATGGCTGCTGAAAATTCAGCTTTGGCATCGCAGGAATATATATCTTAAAATAGAAAACAGCTATTTTAAACTAATAATATTTATTATTTTTTTTTTTTACTGTTTTTAAATAAATGGTGAGCATACGAGACTTCTTTCAAGAATCTTACCAATCCCAAACTTTTGAGTAGTAGTGAAAGCACATTTCACATGGAGTATATGGGATTAAAATATGAGGAATTCACATCCAGCTAGGCCTGTAAAAGTCTGTGGTTTGTCTGATACCTGCTCTTGAAGCTCTTTGACTCTGGCCTCCAGCTGAAGCAGCTGTTGAAGCTGCTGGAGCTCATGCTGTTCTTTCAGAGACATCTCCTGGTGTAGCTCAGTGATGACATCCTGTAGTTCCAGGATCAGAGCCTCTCGCTCCTCCACCTACAACACATGACCGCTGTCATGTCAAAACACTGTTATCCATGATAGTTATGTGTGGAGTTGGATGGCTATTTGTGATGGTATTAAATATTAAGAATGTCAAAACAAACACTCGGCCACTGTAAGATCACACACAGATGTTTGGGTTTCAATATAGTGACTGCTGCAGGGACATGTTCAGCCTAACAAGCATGTATACATAAGTGCGAGAGTTGGGAAGAAATCACCAACAAATGTCCATGTCATGCCATCTTGCTATTGCAGCTAAATCTGATTTTGTGTGTTCACAATGACAGATGTCATAACCCTAACCCTAACCACCCATCACAACATCAACTATGTTAAAGACCAAAGGTTTTTTAGTATTTATTTATTTTACATTTTAAGACCGTAAAAAACAGGCAAATGGAGGAAGAGAATCATGGACACAGACCAGATTTGAACCTGCATCCCCATGAGCTTTATGTTTTGTTAACATTCACTACATACTGTGCCATGGCTCTGACAAGCCTAAGAAACAAAATCACAAAATAATGTGATTTAAAAAAAAAACAATTAAATATTTTACACATCTGCTACAATAATGTAAGAATGGGTCCTTTGGGGGCTTTTTTCATTACTGATATAATTAAAATTTGTAATTAGAGGAGAACCCTTAATTATACACTGCCGGTCAAAAGTTTGAAATAATTAAGATTTTTTTTTATTGTATTTGAAAGAAGTCTATTATTTTTCATGCATTTATTTGTTCAGAAATAAAGGGGGGGAAGTAATATTGTGAAATATGATCACACTTCAAAATAACTGTTTTCTATTTTAATATATTTTAAAATGTAATTTATTCCTGTGATGGCAAAGCTGAATTTTTAGCACCATTACTCCAGTATTCAGTGTCACATCCACTGCATCCAAAATTTGAGTAGGTACTACATTTGAATTTACATTGCGACCATTAAAAATTACATTCTACTGTAAATATGAATATGGGTAGTATGAATGATATTCGGACGTACTATATCTGCCATGTTGTTACTGTTACGTGACCTACCAGCGTCAGCTGCGTCGCTTCAGTGCCATTCACAAATCCTCTCCCGTGGCCTCATGGGATAGTAAAGTGTCCATCGAATGCGCATTTCAAAATATCGGTCATCAGGGGACTTTTTGCCTACTGTTTTTCGAATACTTTGTATTCGGACTTATTAATCTTTTGGCGTACTGTTTTTTGCATACTATCACTGTAAAAAATTATGGTGATTTTAACGGTAAAAGACTGTAAAAATGCTATGGTGAAAAACAGTTAATTGGTTTACAAAAAGTTTCCGTACTATATATGGTGAATAACTGTAATAGATCTAACAATACATTTAATGTAATTTTATAGTAAAATACAATTAAATTTACAGTTTTTGGATTAAAAAACAGCATTTATTTGAAATGGACATTTTTGTATTGTTATACATGTCTTTACTGTCACTTTTGATCAATTTAATGTATCCTTGCTGAATATATTAATTTCTTTCTTTTTTTAACCCCAAACTTTTGAATGGTAGATTATCATGGTTTCCACAAAAATATTAAGCAACAAAAACATTTTTTAACATTGATAATAATAAGAAATGTTTCATGAGTAGCAAATCAGCATATTAGAATGATTTGGATCATGTGACACTGAAGACTGAAGTAATGATGCTGAAAATTCAGCTTTGCATCACAGCAATAAATTACATTTAAAATATCTCACAACAAAAAGCAGTTATTTTAAATTGTAATAATATTTCACAATAGAGTGGTGCAGGGATGAAGTCAGAACCTGGAAGACTAATTTGCCACTGGTTCCTTTTTCAATTTATGAATAAAATAAAGCCTATGGTAAACATAAAATGATGATACTTTGATGTTTTGTTCTACAACGTAAATTATACACACCTATACCAAAAAAGCAAATTTTGAAGCAGTTATGTTTATTTTTGAAAACGTATGTTTCTAATATAAGTAACGAGATAAGACAGTTTGGGGTGTGGGTTTGTGAAGTTTAGGTTGAAGAACAAAATGTCAAAGTATCGTCAAGTAATGTTTACCACATGCATTATTTTACTTATAAATTGAAAACTCCAATATAAAACCCCACAGGAAAATCTGAAAGGAACCAGCAACGTAATTCCTGCACCACTCTATATTATTGTTTTTACTGTATTTTTGATCAAATAAATGCAGCCTTTGGTGAGCTTAAGAAACTTCTTTCAAAAACATTAAAAAATCTTAATTATTCCAAACTTTTGACCGATAGTGTACATGACAGACAGACGGACCAGTGGAAGAATAGATATAAAAACCTAGTTCATCTTTCCAATTCTCAAAACAATGTTGACGAGGGACATCAACACCTTCACAAAGCTCCACATATGAAGTGAATATATCAGTATGAGAGATATGGCACCATTCTGTGACATGTTACAGTACATATCAATCGTGTGGAATTGCTTGGCATGGCGGTGCTTGTAAGTGAGCCCCGGTGATTGTATGAATCCGTTTTCTACTGCTAAATTGGCCTATGCAATTGTGGGTCACAATATGATATACAGTGAGAGATGCAGCAGAAGTGAGAAGACCCAATAGGATTCACTTTGGAAGCAACAATCTCACTGTGAACTACTTGAAGTACCCTGTATATATATAAATTCAAAAGGTCAAAGTCTAAATGAGTCTATGCACTGAAGAGGTCGATCTCATATCTTAGAGAGCATAAGTGAGAACATCAGCGAGGAAAATCTTGGATAACACACATAAAGATGTTTTAATGAACATCTGAAATGTGCACCGATAAATCAGATTGTGATACAGAAGGGTTAGGAAATCAATTTCTCCAGGCACTGTCTTCCATCAGATTGAACATCTGATGTTGCTAAGCGAGTGAACTCATTTGAGAGCAATAAACTGAAGGCCTGTTATGTAAACTGTTGAATGATCTAATCAAGATTTAATTGTGTTTAGACTGCTGTATGAAATCTACAGAAGATTGTGATCCATGGCTTATGAAGCAAAGGTTACAGATATTAACTGAAACATGAGTGAAAACTGAAAATTAACCATACATTTTGAAGAATTTTACTGTAGCTTATGGCACAATGCTATTGCTACTACTTCAAAATGATGATATATCATTGTACTTATATTTATTTACAGTGAATATTACTTTTTTTGTTCTGTGGAACACAATATTTTAAAGACCATTTCAGCTGTCTTTGCTCATACACTGACACCATTGAATGGACCAAAAACATTAAGACATTTTTCAAAATGTCTTCTTTTGTGTTCCACAGATGAAAGTAAGTCATACAAGTTTGGAATGACATAAGTAAGTAATAACTGATGATGGGCTATTGAATTATTAAAAAAAAATAATGGGCTCAGCAAAGAAAGACCAGGCCTTAAGTGCTTTGATCACAGAAGCCCACTGTATTTTATACTAGTGGGGCCATTTTTCACACCATTTGTTTCCCTTTGACTGCATAATCAAAGAGAACGTCTATTTTCTTTCTCAACTACAGCACTGTACACTTTTCTTTGTTTCCTGTACTATAGGCACTGGGGTCAGGACTCCAAGGTCCCATTAATAGGGTTATTATGCACTCTTCATTATTTCTAACCTAACGCTAAGACCATCCATCTTTGAACCACAGGTCTTAGCTGGTGCCCAGCACCTCTGCATTAGGAGATCCTTTGATCCTTCAACTCTTTGAAAAGACAAACCAGGTAGGACTCCTAAATGAACCACTCCAGACTCTAAAATACAGCCAACAGCATTAAAAAACCCTGGATGATCCACTGTATTCTGTCCAAAGGAGAATGGTAAAGTGTATGCAACTTAATTAACCACAACAAGCCATAAACACACAACTTCAATAGCATATTGAGGAAAAGGGATTAAAAGGAGCCAAACATCTGTATCTTGAGGAAATCAGGCCTTTCAGAATAAATGGCAGTGTTTCATCTAGTAATTTTTTTTTGGAAAAGGTCCTTTGTTATCTCCAGACACCCAGAAAAGCCTCCTACTGACTCTATAGCTTTTGAGGTTCAGATCTCGGCATTAGCATGCTAATTGCAACTTTGTCTGCGGAGCTGAAAAGAAAAAAAAAAAAGAGGGAGAGAGAAAAGAAAAGAAGAGAAGCACTTTGTCCGGCTAGGGCCATGGGATTTCTTTTTAATCAGCTGTTACAAATAGCCTTTTTGATCAGAATTACATTATGTCCTATGTATCTCACCTCCAAAAAGGTAGAGCGAGTCTGGACAAATCACAATAAATAAAAGTTCACAACATGATACTCCAACCATTGACTAATGTAAAGTGATCTATATCATGAAATTTACGTTTAAAGATTATGATAAGCCTTGTGTTAAAGTGATTGTATTTATTTTACTGATTTTGTAATACAGTAAAATATTATATTATTAGATTAATACACTAATATACTGTCTGTGGTTACCAAAACACTTCGTTAATATATAAATAGAAGCAACTGATATGCAGAAAAGTCCTTTTGGAAGTACAGTCGGTTCACTTGGTGGCCATCTTGATAACATCATCCATTTTTTAGAATGCTATTTATTTGAATGTGGAAACACTAAAATCTCCAAAACTGTATTTGTTTCAATAACCTGTCAAATAACCATTGGCAATCATTGGCACTGGCTCTTTAGCTAGAATCAGGCCAAATGTATTTTTCACGTTAGTCCAGCTAACACACACATACGTTCTAGGGTGACTGTTATTTTACTAAGATCTTTTCAGGATCAAAATATTGTGTTGAACCCAAAACTTTAAATCGTAACCATAAACTACCTCTAAAATCAGGAGTGAAACATTTGCTATAAATTTTGATACCTCAACCCCAGCGCTAAACTGAACCCTAACCAAACCCTCTGACTGGTTGATAGGAGTGTTGTTCTAAGACCAACAATTTCTAAATAAATGCATCTACATAAAATCTCCTCCTCAGCTAAATCATACAGAAACTCCTCACATGTCAGCTTAGCCCCTCTGAGTAAACACAGAACTATAGAGGCCTTATCTGTGAGTCTGTCATCTCTTTTCACTCCTATGCTACAATCTCAGAAACGGCACACACAACATTGGGCTTTATGTCAATGAGCCATATTTGCTGCACTGCCTCCTCCACCTCACTCTCCGCACAAATGCCAGAGGTCACTCTTTTCATTCAGGCAGAAATCAAAATGATAATGGCGGCTTGTTAAAAATTCTATTTGGATGTGCACATAGGCTACATCAAAAGGTGCTGACATGGAGTGGTTTGGGGTGCAGAGGGTTGTTAGCGATGTGGCTTACTGATAGCACACATCAAAGCTATAGAGAGAGGAAAATATGGGGTGGGGGTGGGGTAGGACACAATGACTATGTTCTGGGGCTGTTATAGTCAGCAAATGAAAATATACCAGGCACAATTTTACCGTTAATGCCTTGACATTGAAACATGAGCTATTTACCATGAAAAAAACACTCTGACTCCATCAGATCCATCTAAATCAAGCTGATGCAATGGACGCAGTTTGGGAAATTATAAATGATAGCCAGACAGAAAACATGCAGAAAAAGAAATAAAGCCAATAATCAAATAAATCCTCTAGTGGACCATTAATAAATGTGAGCAGTGCAAGGCCACTTCAGGAGACAATGAAGCAGCAGGAATTTGCTAAAATTGGGACAGTCGTTCCCTGGCTCCATTTTGCATCAGGTGCGGTCAACAGATAACCAGCCAGAATGCATTTCAGTGCTTTCCAGGTTTAAAACCATTCCCAGCAAAGTTTTCCACATAGGCCAATTACTAAAACTCTCAAGTCTGATTCGCCATGCCATTCATCTGAAGCAAGCTCATTTAAGAAGACAGTGGAGACCAGCCGAATTGTATGAACCTGCATAAATCCAAACAAAATATTTGCAATATCTAGACCATATATAGCTCAAACACTGAGACCTCTGACATGAGACCTCACTGGGTAAGACTTGTTGGTTTTTCAAAAAATATTCCTATAAACCTGTGGTAGCTAACCCTGCTTTGGAGAGCTACCCTCCTGTAGACTTCATTTCCAACCCTGCTCCAACATAACTGTCTGGTATTTTTCAAGTAACCCTGAACACCTTGATCAGCTGGATAAAGTGTTTGATTATAAATGGAGCTGAACTCTGCAGGATGGTAGGCCTCCAGGAACAGGGCTGGCTACCTCTGCTATAAAAAGAAAATCAGATTTTAGGTTTAGAATTCAGGTTAGAGTTGGGCTAAGGCTTGAGGTTGAGACTTGTGAAACGTTCTCATCAATCTATCATTGGGAGTAATTGATGTATAAGCCTAGAGCAGGGGTGTCCAATCCTGGTTCTGGAGGGACATTTTCCCTAGAGTTCAGACCCTAATTAAACACACCTGAACCAGCTATAGTCTTCAGGATTACTAGTAAATTTCAAACAGTTGTGTTGGAGGAGATTGGAGGAAAGTGGCCCTCCAGGTGCAGGACTGGAGTATAGCTTTTAGACATTATTGTGGATAATCTTACATTCTAACTTTTCTAAGTATAATTAATTGATGGTACGCCCATTTGGACAGATAGAGTTGTATCCTCTACAGGTCGTCTGCATTGAATTACAAAGAAGAACAAAAAAGATGGAGAAAGACATACTGTTTTACCTAATATTTCTGGAAGAAGAAAATAAGAAAAAGAGAAGATGGTCTGTCCAGAAAAGTTCAACTGTGAGTTGTCCTAGTAGTGCAGACAATTTCAAACACATGCAAAGTAGGCTTGCCGCAGTAGTAGGTGTTAACGATGTTAAACAGTGTTTGGCCATTCGCCGCTTACATTACTTGCCCACCGCACCCACAGGTAGCGCCACTCGGCATCTGTCCACAGTGCCCAGCTTCAAAATCCTGCCACGCTACAGAATGCCACTCACATAGTTTTCCATTAAATAACATTACATGGGTCCCAGAATCGTTGTAATGTACATAATGATTTCACCTTTGGCTGGAAGATTGTGTATTGTGTATTTTTCAGTAAAATGTTTGTTTCAGTAGCTTGAATGAAATCTATATGCTTCATATAGAGAGCTATAGTTTGCCCTTTCTCTTTCCATTTGCTCTGTTTTTTCAAACACCAAATTTCAAACTCATCGACTTTTTCCATGTTTGGTGGAAAAATTTCTTCACCGTTGTATCTCTAATGCAAAGACGATCCTCTTTCCACTGTTCATATTTATTTAATAGCGTTCAAAGAAGAAGACAAGACTTACACGGACAGTCTGTGCAGACCCTGGTGATAAAGAAATTGTCATCATCCACACAGTCCATGAGATGTAACAACTAAACTATGAAGCATTCTTCTGGCTTTAGTGGTGGGGTTAGGAAGAATGTTAGGACTTTTGTTTCCTTGGTCCTGTTGTTCTAGTACCAACAGGAGATCCAGAAACAAGTTGCACTTGGCAAAATGGTCATCTAGGTCAGTGGTTTCCAGCCCTATTCATGGAGGCACATTTCAGAGGATTCCCTAATCACAATTCATTCAACTCATCAGCTCATTTGGGAACAAATGATCTAGGTGAGCAGACAAACCAAGAAAGTTAATATGAAGGGTGCTTCTTAATACACAAATTGATGCTTCCTACATCCTTCAAACTGTGACCTATATACCGATCGTACTCAGCCATATTGAAGGACATCTCAATTCTCTGATTGCACCACAAGGAGGCGAGGAACGAGGAAGCTTCCTGAGGAGTCACGAGCGAGGATACACAGATGCACCCTTCCCTCGCATCCTAAGGTAGAACTAAGACGCGAGGAAAGGAAGCGAGGGTGCACAAATAAGAAATAAGAAGCACCCGTAGACATCACACCTTAAAGTGAGCTTCAAAGTGAAGCATGTGCATCTGGTTAGACAGAGTTATTGCTGATGTATGGCTTTCATACACCCACAGGGCTTAAGAACATATTTGTCTTCTCCTCGCAGCACTCGGCACTCCGCATTGTTGCATTATAATCGCATTACTCTTTCATAACTGAGATCTGATCCACTTAAGTTATCCACAGCATAATAAAGCCAGCGCAGCACTGGCCTTTCCTGATGGGCGATACAAAATACTGCATGCTTCATCCAGGTCTCTCATTTCATTAGCTATTCTATGAATTTCCAATTAGGCTGAGGGCAACAAGACAGAGCTTTCAGGTCTTTTATCACAGGGGACGAGCAAGCCCTGTTCAGGTACTCTTACAAAGAACTGCTCCCGTGCACCTTTCTTAGAGGAAGGGCATTGTCTGGGAGGAAAAGCATGCCAAACGTGAGCTGCTGCACCCTCTGAGTATTCCATTAAGAGTAAAAGGAGAGTGCAGATAATGAGAGTCCACATCGGCTGAGCCAAACACCTAGACAGTACTGGAAGGAAGAGGCCTCATATCAAAGCAACTCTTGTTTTTTCTCTCTTTCTTTCTTCAAATCTACTCTGATTTGGTTTGCGCTGGTTCCACACCATAACAATCCTCTGGACAAAAAAGTCTGCCTCTGATTATTAATAAACCTTAAGGCAAGCACCATTATTTTTTTCAGCTAGTCCTTTTTTGTAATGCGCGGACCACACTTTTATACCTTTCCCAGGGGCCCGAGCTCCCCATCTCTCTGTGATCTTATTAGCATCCCATCTTCTCTCCTGCCTGCTGACCAAACTGCATTGCTTTGCATTTCTGTCTCTTTGACCTCTGTGTGGATGGAATTCATTTGGCCTTTCCGTCTTCTCCTTCTTTGGGCTGATTTGGCTTAAGCAGGCAGCTGGCCATGGTTATTTCAGATAAACACTATTAAAGAAATATGGACAGTGGAAAGAGGATGGAGGATAAAAGAGTTGGGATATAGCTGCGCTTCAAAGAAGACTCATCAGCCGCTTATTACCTTCTGAATGCGGATGTGCGACTGATTTGGTCATGTTTACTTTATATGTATGCAGGTTTTGAATGTTTTTTTGGGGTTTTTTCTTTCCAAAAGGCTTAACCTTGACAATAATTATTAAATAAGTCCACATAATACACATTTTATTTTATTTTATTAAATAATAATAATAATAAAAAAAAAAAGGTTAGATAAAAAAAAGTTAGAACAGCCCTTTTTACTGTTATACACTGATGGCAAATGCTAGATGTCCTTGGTAGAGTGTTGAGAGATTCAACATCATTAACAAGATAGATAATCATAAAGAACCAGTTGAGACTTAATTTATTAATAATCTAGAAGTTCATAAGGTTCATATTATTATCATGACAATACTGCATCTGAGGTTGTATGCATGTAATTTATTTTTAAATCTCTGAAAGGTCTACTGCAGCACGCTCTTACAATAATAATAATAATAATAAAAAAAACATTACCGTCCCTTGGTTATCTTTATAGTATATTTCTTGGTGTGAACAGGCCTTTAATCATGGAGAAAAATAATAATGATCATACTAAAATACAATACAAGAAAAGCAAAGTTAGAAGTGTATGAACATCTGCAACCACCCAGAACAACCTATCAATCTAGAAAGCTCTACTAACCATTAGGGGTGTAACGGTACTTGTATTCGTCCCGAACCATCACAGTATGAACGTCACGGTTCGGTGCATACAGTCAGGCAACAAATACAGTCAGTCACAGACGGTCCACACTACATTCCAGAAGGGGGCACGCATGGTAATGCAATGCTGTTTGCTAACCACCACAACAGGACAAAGAGCAGAAGAAGAGACGATCTATGCACCAACCCAAAACAAGAGTTCAGATGGCACACAAAAGCTTGCTAGTAGCCTATACGCTGAGTTTCGATTAATTTTTGGGACGCGCTACACAAATTTCACGGAAAAGAAACCAGGACAGCAGAAAGCGGCATCCCGGTTGTTTTCTTTATTGTACAAAAGCACAATGTTTTGTTTTTATTGTGAGTGTACACAAATGAAAAATAGACCCTTTACATTTTCGAATGATGTCTTACTCATATCTTATGACCATAAATGACTATTTTACGTTGTTTGGAATTCTATTTGGTGCTGATAGTGATGTAGAAATAATAAACAAATTCAATAATTCACAACATTTACATGACAGTGCCGTTTCCACCACATCTCAAGTTATGCTTTTTGTTTAATAATAATCTTTGACAATTTAATTTGTTTCCTTCTAATTCATAGATAGCATTTGTTGTTTCCTAAACACAACTAAATAATATATTTACATTTTTGACAAATATACAGCTTGATTGGAAATGCTGCACAATAAAAATATTCCGTTCATAAGTGATATTGATATATCTTATTTTCTTCATGCATCATGTCTTATATTCCATTTCAATCAAGATCTTAATTGACACTTTTGTCTCTTTGGTTACCAAGTACACTAACTAATAAGTATAAAATATAAAACATTATCAAATTATTTAAATCCTTTTCACGTAACAAACATTGAAATGGTCTATGATTATTTTAATCTTTGTTTAGACTATTATTGTTTTAAAATTTAATAATTACTATTTTTATGATTGAAAGATCACTTTAAGATTGAAAATCTGGTTCTGGTACAAGGGTAAAACAAAATAGGCATATACATAAAAGGCATAAACATTAAAAAGTATGGCAAAACTAAATGCTAAAATTTCTTAGATTTAATAAAGTGCCCAGAGTCTAGAAAAAAACATATATGATGACTATTTCAAGCAATCACAGACCGACAACCACACTGCTGAATGTTTTAGAGACAAAACTCAAAGCAGCAGTGAGCAGATTTATTCCAATCCAGTGGACACGTACCATAAGAGCAAGAGAGAAAGTAAAGGATGTTCTGTGCTGCTCTGTAAAGGACTCTGGGCTTGATGAGGTGCAGCAGTTGAATGATATACAGAGGCGAGCTCAGGCGAGAGCTGTCCATTAGTTACAGGGTCCTGTAATGTTGGGACTGCAGTACATTATTTTCAAATGCATCAGTCAGCGTTGTGCAGTACAGATAAATTCTAATGCCTCGGATATGTAATGCATACTCTCACCACTGCTATATTACGCGATGGGTTAGAAGGGCAGCGCAGGAGAGGGGGGAAAAATGTAATTTATTTTTCACTGTGGCCAGTGTTCTTCCCATTAGCTTCAAACGTGAGATAAGTTATAGCTTTTAACAAGCACCTTTAGCCACCAGAGCACGCTGCACACAATGCCGTGGCGCTGAAAATGAGATTTAGAGGTAAAAAGAGAGAGGGAGAGGTCAGCGATGACCCCATGTATGGCCCCTTAGTGTGACATGGCACAAGGACAAACACTGTCATACTGATGAGTTTAATAAACACCAGTATTGCAAAAACCCACAATATTGTCAGCATTGTAACTAGATTTTTGCATTTTATAAAGAAAACGTGGGTGGTTGCTAGGGTGCTCTGAGGGTCAATGACAGATCTGTTAATTTGCTTAAAACATACATAGAAAAATACAATGGCCTGAATACACCTCTTCTCTTTAATTTAAGGAAAACATTTTAAATACACACATATATATATATATATATTTTTTTTTTTTTTTTTTTCCAGGGGCATAAAGTCAGAAATATCAGAGTTGTCCTGATATAATGCAGAAAAACATTATTAGAAAAATACTATTCTTGGGGAAAAAAAAAAAAAAAAAAAAAAAACTTACCTTTGAATATTATTTCTTAGAAAAATAGTATTTTAACAAAACTTTTTCACTATTTATTAATATTTGAAAATGCCAAATCAAGGTCATGTGGTCACATTTTCATTCAATTTTAACCTTTTTTGTGGTATAAACGTCTTTTCAGAAAACAGCTCTGGGAATCACTTTGTGTTTAGCAGACTTCAAGGGGAGAAGCTAGACACTGAACTGAACCACTGTCCCCAAGGCTGACAGCTGACATGACTCGATTCCCTGCCAGAGCACATCTCATATGTGTGTATGTATGGACTGAGGCCAAGGTTATCACAGCATAACCCAAAGGCAACAATTTGACAGTCTATTAGTAAGTATTCAATGTCTGATGAAACAGAGATGGTCTGCTTTAAGTTAATGATTTATACTCAACAGAGTTTGCTTTTAATTCACTTCCTTCTACACTGAACACTTGAGAAAAGAAAATGAAAAAAAAAAAAAAAAAAAAACCTCCCCGTTCAGATCTGTAAAAGATAAGCGGGCCTTTCAATCAAAGCCAGTTCTAGTCGTACTGCATACATCTAAGTGTCAATTATTGACAACTGACTAATTAGTTGTGCCCTTTTTAAGCCTTTCTCTTAGTTTGGAGCTGTTTAAATATGCCAAATCAATAGCAGCTCTAAATCCCCACCATCGTCTGCGAAAATGGAGTCCAGCCACATTTTAGGGTGCATCTATCAAAGAAATTAAGACTTTCACTTAAATTAACATCAACTTTTCATATTGAATAATCGTTTTAGACTGTGATCTTCATCCGATATGAAGCTATATATCTCAAAAATCAATTAACATTTTATGTGAAAATGTCATTGGTGTTGTTCTTTGAATATATAATAAAATTTACACGTGCCAACCTAAAATAAAAAATAAAAAATGTATTATGAAAAGAGGAAAAATGTAAAGCAGCAATGTGAAGCTTATATTATGATAAAGCATTTTCCTGTAGATAAGTCAGTAAATAGAGGAAAAGGAGGGGAATAGGATCATGATATGATCCAGATCAGATTAAAACATGAATTCCAGTGAGCTAACAGCTTTTAAAGTTGAGATGAAACTGAAGTTGCGCTAGAGCATTCCTTGAATATCGTAACGTACATCTTAACGTAACGGATTATTAAAAAAAAAAAAAAAAAAAAAATGTAGGATAGGGACGTGGTTCTATGCATAGGGAAATCTTCCATGATTAAGTGAATTTCCAGATTGTGTGGATTCCTATTAAAATTACTCAATTTTGCTCACACAAAAAAAGGCAAACAACAATAATAATTCAGGACCACCTAATGCTGCCTATGCTAACATTAGCACACAAGTGCCCCTACATATATACATGTATGTATGGTATTCATGAGGACCTCACGTCCCTTCAGGCTAAATGAAGGAACATGGACATGTTGGGTCTGAGCATCATGTCACCTCATTCTCTCACCTCATTTTGTGCCAGCTCTGTTTACCACACATGGGCAGCATATATGAATTATGGAGGAGCCCACCAAATACTCTTAATTACAGATCTGCCAAGCACTTTGAATTATTCAGTCCTTTGCTTATGTAGGCGTTTATGGCATGCTATAGTTAACATAACTGCCTAACCAAGCATCAGATACCCTCAGGGGTATCTATGTGTTTCAGGTCCTCCTTACACTCAGGCAGGTGCAATACGCTGAATAAAGACACATGGGTTTTTCCATTTAGCAGATGGAGAGCAGAGGAACGGGAATGAGGTCATGCACTGCATATGCAACAACACACGGTAGCATCCAGTCAGTAGTGGCTGTTGTTGTGTAAATATTGGGTCTGTTGTAATACTTAGTGAGCTACTTGCCTGCATTGACAATCATGTAACTACACTGAAAAGAAGGTAGAAAAAGTATGTTGCCTTATAAGATACCATGTTTTAGTTTTGTATCGCTCACGGAAAATGCAATCCAGGAAGTCATTATGACGAACTCTTTAGAGGGATAGCTCACCTAAAAATGAAAATTCTGTCATCATTTACTCACCCTCTGGTTGTTCCAAACCTGTATAAATTTCTTTGTTCTGCTGAACACAAAGGAAGATATTTTGTAACCAATTTGTAACCAGGCCACTTTGGGGCAACACTGACTTCCATAGTAGGAAAAAAAAATACTATGGAAGTCAATGGTGCCCCAGAACTGTTCAGTTTCCCACATTCTTCAAAATATCTTCCTTTGTGTTCAACAGAACAAAGAAATGTATACAGGTTTGGAGTAAATGATGACAGAATTTTCATTTTTGGGTGAACTATCCCTTTAAAACTTTTCATCCCAAGACAGTTGACAGAATCAAGAAAAAATATAAATTCTAAATGTTTTTTATTCAGGACTGAATAATAATGATGGAAAATAGTTACAAACTGGACTATTCAACCCAGGTTCATTGGAAAAATGTGCCTGTGGTGACATTTCTGCAAAATGATATCACGTGACTTCTTGCACATTTAGCGACACTTTTAAAGGGAAATATTCATTGAGTGGCACTAAAGGCATGTTCAGATTTTTTCAAAAATTATGCTGGTTGTTGTTCATATTGCATCAGTTCAGAAATAAGGGCAGTTGTGGCCTAATGGTTAGAGAGTCTGACCTGGATCCAGTCTCAGTACCAGCAGGAAATGTAGGTGGGGGGAGTGAATGAACAGCGCTCTCTTCCACTCTCATTACCCACAACTGAGGTGCCCTTGAGCGAGGTACCTAACCCCCAGTCGCTCCCCGGGCGCCGCAGGAAAAAGTGGCTGCCCACTGATGTCACGGTGTGTGTTCAATACTTGCTGTGTGTGTGCGCACTTGGATGGGTGAAATGCAGAGCGTTAATTCCGAGTATGGGACACCATACTTGGCTACACATCATGTCACTTTCACTTTTTCACTTTCAGATGAAATGTCCAGTGAGTGGTGATAAAAAGTTAATGCTCTATCGCGTTTAAAAATATTAAAACCACTTATGCTAAACCCTACCCTAAACCTAACCGATAATGTTAACAAAAGCAAATGTGAGATAAAAAGTTAGGTACCCGAGTGCTTTGCATTACAAGTGCAATGCTGTACCAGGTGAGCGACTGAGCAAGTTTACTTCATCAGAAAAGCCATACATATGGAGAAGGTTAAGTAATGCAAACATCATGTTTAAAAGTTGGTAAAAGTGTCATAACATAGTATTGTGCAAGGAACTGTACACAAATAAGCCTAGTATTATTTGAAAATCTGCCCCGGTAATAGTGAAATAAATTAAAGTGATGAGTGTTTTACGGTCATTGTTAATTTCCACTGGAAACTGCAGTGAATTAAAGTTTTGCAAAAAATGTAGATAGAGGCACATTTTTTAAATGAGCTTCACCAAGTGTGTATATTTCTTATATTCTTATTTCTACCAGAATTACCCTTAGCAACTAAGCTAATATGCTATTCTGAATTCAAGAATTTAACAACATGCTAAGTTGTAAAACAGTACACAGCGAGGCAGCTCAGTAAAGTTTGGAACACAGTGATTGTCACAACAGAGAAAGCTGATTCAGGCTTCATGGAAATTCAATATTTGATACTTACTTTAGCTTTTGTGCTTTGATCTGACAGAGACTCCTCAGGCTGCTCCTGTACAACATCCTGACTGGCTTCCATCATATCTCAGACAACTAGTAGTGGGGAGAGGGAGACAGAGAGATGCCACATCAATGTTTAGGTTTAACTAAATGAAAATGAATACATGTCAGCAATAACTCACATGAAGTAGGCTAACTTCAACCAAGGAAAAAAATCAACCCAGTCTAAGCGGAAAAATGTGCCTATGGCTTCATTTGTGCAGACAACGTCGCTGAAACTAATGAACATGAATCTGTCAAAGTTTTGCTGAGTCTTTGATATCTTTTAGCATGACTCACGTTTCACAGGACTCGTACCCAAGCCTTCTGCATTGCAAGTGCAGTGCTGTACCAGGTGAACAACCAAGCAAGTTTACTATGTTAGAAAAGTCATATATAAGGAGCTGGTTATGTGATGTAAACACCAGACATTTCATAAGTCCCAAACACCAGACAGTTCATAAGTCCCTGCGGTCCAAGTCCATGTCAAGTCTCAAGTCTTTAGGGGTCCAAGTCAAGTCTCAAATCAAGTCTTTGTTCTATTTTTAGCAATATTTTTTCAGCTATTTGTTATTGTAATTAACAGTGTATTGAAATATCAAAACTAAGATTACTTTTACTTTAAAATTGCCTAATAAAGCACACAAAATACTAATTAAATCATTACTATTACTTTCCAACTTTATACAAAATTATACCATTTAGAACAACCGCAAGGAACAATAGTGCTGTGTATTTTGAGCTATTTGAGTTGCCGTAGTTTGCTGTAGCTCTCAAGCAATGCTGGATAACGTAGTCTTCCAGTGAGCGCCGGCAGTAACAAAACTTATGTATAGACAAGCGTTACAGTAAACAACACAACGAACAACATTTCCATCTGCATGTCTCGTTTGTGATAACGTGATATAATAACGCACTCCGACTCAACAAACCGATCTGTGGAAATGAGTCGGACAGGGTCATAAAATGCGTATGGAAGTGTTCATCCAATCCAGATGCAAATTAACTTGGTAAATCTGGATATTATATGCATATATTAGCAAATACTTGGGAAAAACATGAAAAGGACATACTTCTTGAAAATGGACCGCAAGCCTCTGCAGCTGTGCAACACCGTCAGTGTTGGGTAAGTTACTTCAAAAAAGTAATTAATTACTAATTACATCATCAATGTTGTATTTTAAATACTTTTCTAATTACTCTGTCTGAAAAGTAATTTAATTACTCAATAAATAATTAAACTCGTTACTAATTAGGCTACTTCTTAAAATCCTTATAAACCTTGACAGGATAGACAATAGAAAGTTTTTTAATAATTTAAATATGAGTCAAACATGGAATAGTTTAGCCTTTTTTAGCTTTTTAAAACATTTTAGCTTTATTAAAACATACTATTATACTTAAAAACAATTTTAGTAACAAACAGGGATGTCATGATAACAAAAATCTAGTAGTCGGTACCGATACCACCAAAAGTGCACAATACTCGATACCAAAGTCGATACCACGATAAAAATATATAAAGATACAAATAAAACAATGTTATATATTTTTTTCAGGTAGGTCTAATAGTAGTTAGTAAAAATACCACAGAAATTGAATAATCAAATATAAAATAACTCTGCATAGTCATAACTGTATAAATTAAATATAGATTAATCCTTATTAAAGCTTTTCTTTTGTTGTTTGATTTTCATTTAGACAGCCAATAGTTTACAGTAGCATGTTTTAAAGGCTGCTGTCACTAAGACCTAATGGACGGAGACAATATGCTGTAACACATGCTGTTCACATTCACATAAGCAACGCGAATATACGCTAAGACGGGCATATTGACATAACTGTGTGTGCATTTGAACGTTTATGTGTAATAAACCGTGAAAATTTGACACTGGCGTTACGGTAAAATGTAAGCTATATATGTCCTAGAGAGAAAAAACTGCACGCGCTCTCTGAGAGACGGTCTTTAGTCAGTGCGCTCTCAACCAAAGCGCATACACATAGGCTCCTACAGTAAATGTTGTATTCTCTTATATATGTTTTATTTTACCAGTTGTGGACTCCAACCATTCAACCATCTGAGGTAACGTAGTTAGCCTACTTTATTGAGTATTTCCATTTTATGCAACTTTACACATTTATTAATAGTAAATTAATAATCTATAAATTTAAGATCATCATGTTTCCAGCGAACAATATATTTCAGACCTAGAGGAGTAATAATAATAATAATATAGGCTATCACTAGGTCTGAATTTAAATATATATACTACGTTTTAATGGATCACGCTACAAACATAACAATCTTTTGATGCATGTGCTTAATTTAATTTCATATGTTGGTATTAATTCAGTGTTCATAATGCTAATACTTCAAAGAATTTTAACCCAAACTGACTGGGTTTCTAGAGAGCAAAAAGGTTTTGTGAAAAAAGTGGAAGACTTAAACACAAAGTGTGTAAAATAAACTGTTAAAAGGATTTGATGATCACTAGTGATAGTATTTTATTCCGTGTTGTCATCGTTCAAGTTTGATTTCAGCTTTAATGTAGGTTTTTTTTTTTTTTTTTTTAACAAAGCAGCTGATATTGCCATAGAAACTAGTGGACTGCCGACTCGCTTTCACCCCAAAATGGCGGAAGCGCAGGGCGGCTGCTGGGCGCCGGTGTTGCAATGGAACGTTCTATTAAGTGTCGCTTCTTGTTAGTGTATATTCTTCGGCGCAACTCACCACATTTAACGATTTTAAAGAGGCAGCGTTCACTTTTACCTTTAGACGACAAATTTAGATTTTAAATTCAATAGCCTATTGATTTAAACAGAACTGTTGAACTAATTTACAGTATGTAACGCAAGTACATTATAAGTAACTGTAATTAAATTACCTGAACATGAACAGTAATCCCTTACTTTACTTTTTCAGTGGATAAGTAATTTAATTACAGTAACGCGTACACCCAACACTGGCAACACATAAATGGGTGGTAATCAAAGTGATTACTTTGAATTTCATTTAAACATTAATGTAAACTGTGACGGGTAATTAATGTAAAAAGAAACTGGTGATTCTCCGACTCTGACAGAATAAGCTATATCACATAACAGATGTTTACATATGCTCCACAAGACAAAATGACTGAATTTATAAAGATTGCTCCATTCAAAAATGTATAAACCCTTGAATCTTAACTGTCATGTCATTACCTGATGATCCGCGACAGTTTTCATGTTTTGCGATAGTTGTTTGTGAGTCCCTTGCAACTGCAAAAATGGTAATTGCAACTTTTTATCTCACAATTCTGACTTTTTTCCTTGCAATTGCGAGTTTGCATCTCAGAGTTCTGAACTTTTTTCTCAGAATTGCGAGATTTAAACTCAGTTGCGTTTTATAAAGTCAGAATGGGAGATAACTCGTAATTGCAAGTTATAAAGTCAGAATTGCATGATAACTTGCAATTCTGACTGGTTTTTTTTCTCGCAATTGCGAGAAATCTCACAATTCTGACTTCTTTTCTTGCAATTCTGACTTTTTCTGGGAAATTGCGAGTTTATGTTTCAGAATTCTGACTTCTTTTCTTAATATTGCAAGTTTATATCTCACAATTCTGACTTTATAACTCGCAATTGCAACTTCATATCATGCAATTCTGAGAAAAAAGTTGCAATTACCTTTTTTTGTGTTACATACTTATTAGTATTCTAAAGTATTTAGATTACCCAAGTTTTGTAACTTAATCTAACGAAATACGTTACAAATTACTTTTTAAAGTATGCAATTTGTAATCTGTAGTGAAATACATTTTAAAAGTAACCTACCCAGCCCTGCATATTACTAACATGCCCTTTAAATAACAAAAATAAATAAATACTGTCATTTTCAGTTGCCTCATAATAGCACCACGCCAACAATGCACCTGAACACACATCGTTTTTAGACCAGCACGCCCATGGGCAAACAGATTGGCACGAGTGCATTTGTTTTTTAACATTTAAACAACGTGGGCGTTGGACATGAAAATTATAACTGTGTCGGCCTGAAACTAGCAAATAACACTTGCGTGGAGCCTGGCGTCACATTGCGCCAGGTGTATGATAGGGCCCATAGTGTTCATTTCAGCTGGAATCTGCAGTGAATTAATTTTTGGACTTTTACAGAAATGTAGGTACAGGCACGTGTTCCAATGAGCCTAGGTTGAAACAAATCAATCACATGCAATTAGTATTAGGCTTTACAAGAGACAGCCAAGGTCTCAGTGCTCCTCCAATAACTCTAGTCATGCAAAAGCTGAATCATCGATTAGTTTGTCAATTATATTTTAGTAGCGTGTTTAGTATCTCTGTCAAGTAACATCCTTAAATTTATCTTCTTTAAAGCAATGCCACAACAGACATACACATGCAGATGGATACTAGTGCGCAACCCACCAACTTGATTTTGACAATATGTAGTTGTGTACCCGCTGAACGTCAAACATCAAACACAAAGCAAGCTGTTCCTCTCTATCTACCAGTGAATGGATGATTGTTTACTTGAAGTGTTTTGAGTCACTTATGTGATTACCATGACAGAGAGCAGTCTACGTCCTTTCAGAGAGAGCCAATCTCCATCTTTTCCAAGGGCCACCTCAATTATTCATAGCCTAGGCCTATTTGTGTCTTTGTGCTCTGTGGAGCTGTTACTCAGCATGCTAAAACCTTCACAGAGCTGAAGCTAGATTGCCAGTTTTATGGGAGAGCATCTTGTGAAATAAATGCTAGCCAAGTGACATACAGCATGGGGTCAAGGTGCACAGCAAATGTGAAGGAGCGCGCATGGATTGGGTTGTAATCAAGTACCATGTCTTATTCACTCTTGAGTGGTATAATAGAGCACATCTCAAGTGCCCAGCCGAACTGTAATGAATAGAACACATTATAAAAGTTCAGACCTGGACATATATGACTTTAAAGAAATTGTGTAAGACTGTCCCTGAATGGTTTTCATAAAAAGTACCTTTCACATGAATTCACATAAAAGTGCGAAAAACAGAAACAAAAGGACACTGCATTATGTGTCATGGGGGTTCTGAGATTTATTTATTCTTGTAGTTTGATGCATTAACGTTAAGGTTTTTTTCCCCTCCCATACAATAAAAGTGGATAAAGACCAGGGACATCTATGGCCAGCATTCCTCACTTTCATTAAAGGGAAAAAGGTTTTTTTTTTTTTTTTTTACACTAGTGTGTGTGTGTGTGTGTGTGTGTGTGTGTGTGTGTGTGTTTGTGGTCCTGGTAAACGCTACGGCAATATCCAAAATCCTTGGCAATATCCAAAATCCTTGTCCTTGTGAGGACGTTTTTTTGGTCCCCATGAGGAAAACAGCTTATAAATTATAATAAGTGATGTTTTTTGGAAAATGTAAAAATGCAGAACGTTTTCTATGGCGGGTAGGTTTGGGGGTAGGTTTAGGGGTAGGTTTAGGGTTAGGGGATAGAATATACAGTTTGTACTGTATAAAATCCATTAAACCTATGGAAAGTCCCCATAAAACTTGGAAACCCTATGTGTGTGTGTGTGTGTGTGTGTGTGTGTGTGTGTGTGTTTGTTTTAGGCAACAGAGAGTCATAATAGTTGGGAATGATTTTGGAATGACAGTGTGAGTAATTTATGACAGAAATTAAGGTAACACTTTACAATAAGGTCTCATTTATTAACATTAGTTAATCAGTCAACTAATATGAACTATCAATGAGCAATATATTTTTACAGCATTTATTAACCTTTGTTAATGTTATTTAAAAAACATGTTCATGTTAGTTAACTTTTGATCTTAAAATATGATCAACATTAACAAATAATTATAAATGCTGAAGTGTAAGTATATAATGTAGTTAACTGATGTTGGCAAATTAAACCTTATTATAAAGTGTTACAGAAATTAAATATCCCTTTATGGCTAGAATAACTATAAAAATCAATCAAATCCTAAACAGGCTTATACCTAAGGTTCAGCGAGATTTCACTTTAATCACTGTCTATTCGTTTTTTGTTTTTTTTTTCAAAAATTTCAAAAGCCATTGGCATTGTTACTGTTAAAACGATTTTTGAAAATTGTTTTTGATAACTGAAATAAAGCTGAAATAAAAGAGAAATAGATGAAAAACTTAATATATGTTATAGACAAAGACAGTCAAGTAGGAGACAGATTAGGACAGGAGCCAGGGGGGGAGGGATGTGATCAGAAAACGACAACAGACAGATTCAAACTTGGATTGTACACATAATCATCACTTTGTCAGGGCATGTGCACTTCCTGCTGGGCCAAGAGCTGGTTCACACTTTCAAAATTGAGAGACGCGGGCAGTGGAATGGGAGGAAAACGCAAGGTCTCGAGTTTTTTAAAAGTTGAACTGATTTGAACTTGAGCGCCACATTTTTAGAACGCTGTGTCATGCGCGAGGTGCTGCAAAAGATGCAAGACGCAAGTGCAACGGTCATACACGTCCGTCTAGTGCGTGTTTACATAGAAAAACAATGGGAATGTAGCGCATTGGAATGGCAAAATTAAACAGCAATTAATCAGCTTTCAATGCTGATTAAACTAAAACATTTCCACTGTTGAAAACTAACAAAAGCTACTGATTTTGCATTTCTCTCATTATATTAGGCTATTTATATCTTATACCTCATAAATACACAAAACTGTTAAATATGACTCCCAAATGACTGTAGTCAACTAAATTAAAGGGTTAGTTCACGCAAAAATGAAATTACTCGTTAATGTCGTTCCAAATGCGTAAGACCTTTGTTCATCTTCGGTTCTGCATCAGAATGTCAGCTCAGTATTGGTCAGCACCTGCATCAGCATCACACGTATGTGTTGTGGTGTTGACATGAACAGCATCGGCCAATACTGAGCCCGCATTCTGATGTAGAACCTGGAAGCACTGCACTGTGTTTACAACTTAAACAGCGTAGGAGAACGAGAGGGAAGAGAAGAAATTGTTGAATGAAGTCGGGGGGGGGTTTGTTTGTTTGTTTGTTTTGTGCACAAAAAGTATTCTCGTCACTTCATAACATTAAGGTTGAACCACTGTAGTCACATGGACTATTTTAACAATGTCTTTACTACCTTGCTGGGCCTTGAAATTGGTTATAACATTGCTGTGTATAGGGAGGTCAGAAAGCTCTCGGATTTCATCAAAAATATCTTAATTTGTGTTCCAAAGATGAACGAAGGTCTTATGGGTTTGAAACGACACAAGGCCGATTAATTAATGACAGAAATTTCTGGGTGAACTAACCCTTTAAGCCGGGTGCACACTGTACGATTTATAATAGTCCTTTATGACTGTTGCTTGTCAGACTTTACGAAAATGATCCCCACTGTAAGCCATGTTACGCTGTGGGATCTCAGCTGTCATTAATGTCAGACTGCACAGCAGTCAAGACACATTAAAATGGACGCACGCAAGAAGACTCATCCGTAGTTTTACATCATTAATCTGTGACACATTTGGTGACTGTGAGCTGCACTTAGACGTGGGATATGGGGACTAGCAAACAAAAACCATATCTAGTGTTAATTTTGATCATGACTAATGGTTAGAGAGTCGGACTTGTAACCCGAAGGTCCTGGGTTCAATTCTCAATAGCGGCAAGAAAATGTAGGTGGGGGAGTTAATGAACAGCGCTCTCTTCCACCCTCAATACCCATGACTGAGGTGCCCTTGAGCAAGGCACCTAACCCCCAATCGCTCTGCAGCAAATGGCTGCCCACTGCTCCAGGTGTGTGTGTGTTCACTACTCACTGTCTCTAATGGGTGTGAACTAACTTGGATGGGTTAAATGCAGGGGACAAATTCCGAGTATGGGTTACCATACTTGGCCTTCACGTCATGTCAGTTTACATAAATTCCCATAATCGATCGTTGTTAAAACTAACGATCAATTAATTGATTAACTGTTAACCTCTTAAATCCGAAGTGGGGGGCTTTACATGATTTACATGAGTACATGATTACTTTTTTTAAGTAATCATGTTACTCAACAAACACTTAAACACTTAAACCTAAACAACACGGAATAGGTGTCGTTTTAAAGCTTAGAAGCTTATATATGACCATATGGCCAACACTTAACAAGAATATAATATAACAGAATAATAATAATAATTCGTTACATTTATATAATGCTTTTCTGGGTACTCAAAGCGCTTTTACATATGGAAGGGGGAATCTCCTCAACCACCTCCAATGTGCAGCATCCACCTGGATGATGCGACGGCAGCCATATTGCGCTCACTTCATTTTTCCTTGCTTACTACACGTGTTTTGTGGACCTCAAACAAGGTACTCTAATGATGACTTTGCTTAATCGACCATTGTTAAGTTTTATCGATTAAATTATTATCGACAATTAATCAATCGCTGATTAATTGTTAGCCTCCCTAGTGTGGTTTGTTGTTGTCTCCTTAATTGCGTCATCAGCTTCTGCGCTCCTATTGGATTTTTAATTGACCGTTGTCACAGGAGAAGTCACAATGCAGGACTGCGCCTCAAAATTTTTGACACTGCCAGAATTTTGTCTCAGGTCAAATTTGATCGCAATGGTCGGCTGTGGGCGAACATGTCAAACTAGCGATCAAAGACTTCAGATTTTGGCCCAGGATCAGAGGAATCTTTTAGGATTCTCAAAATTTGTCTCAAGACGGCCATATCGTGGCCAAAATCATACAGTGTGAACCTGGCTTTACATGAAATGAAAATAAAATACTGATAATAAACTGCACAACACACAATTAAACAGAGCGGCACTAGCATGGCTCCCCTCTTCTTACCAAACACTGTGTATACATCTTCATTAGTGTCCTCTGATCAGAGCAGTCAAGTACACAAGCTACACAGAAGCAAGGATTAGAAATGCTTTTTACACATAAAGACAATCAAGGCTACACACTCGACTGCTCCATTAAAAGAAGAATGAATTTGAAAGTGTGTTAGAGAGAGTACAGTACACATTAAAATTGGCTCGCCAAAAGTGAGTCCATCGTAACATAATGAGAGTCACTTAAAATAAAAAATAAAAACACAATTGTTTAGTTATTTATTTATTAGTTTAATTATTTAGAGGACAACTATTTCTTTGTAACTCTAATCTAAAAATATTTGATAAAAAAGTATTACTGTGCGGTCATTTTAGAAAGCACGTTAAATCTTTCTGCTAGAAGAGGTTTGATTGAATGGTTTCATTAGTATGCAAGCAATTAATGAACTGTCTGCTTTGCGAAATTAAGACAATGGCTTAACGACAATGTAAAAAAAAGAAACAAATTTTAATTACTGAACAATTATACAGCCTTCCCAGCTACAGCGCTAATTTTCACTAGCACATAGGAACTTTTTTTTTTTTTTTTATGTTGTTGCGTATGCGAGTGTATTGTTCTCATATAGTCCAGTTTAAGGATTATGTTGCACACCAGTGCATACAAATTACTTTTCAAAACAGATGTTAACCTGGCACACTATCATGATCTATGTTTGCAGTTTATTGTATAAATCATGAATGTTTACACTAGCAAAATTTGTATTTATTTTCTAATTACATTTTTCTATTAAAAAATTATTTTATGCGATAAAATATATTTTTAAAAAATAAAACAAAATTATTTTACTTTTAAAAACATTTTTGAAATGATATTGATTTTTTTGTAAATATATTAGCTAATTCCACAAATTAAGCATTGCAGATCTTACAGTATTTCTCAAGCACATAAAGAGAACAAATCATTTAACTATTGACAAACAATGTTTCATTTCACTTCATGTAACTTAAATTCTTATTCCAATGTCTCTCCTCTTGGTTGCCATCTTAAGTTTAGAGTTTAGTATCCTGGTGAACTGCTGACTCATGTTAAATGTCAAGTTAAATGAGCAAGCATTTTTATTCATACAAATTGTGTCTTTCTCTTGACTTTAAAAAATCTCACTATTTATTTTTAAGGAAAAAGAACAAATATCATTTGAGGTATTTAAATTCTTTAATCTCCTTTCTTAGCCAAACTACATTAAAACTTGTCTTTCTTTGGTTTAACAAATGAAGGAATAGTAAATGAAGATACATACAGTATATGCTTACAGAAGCATCATGTGACAATAAACAAGACAATTAAAAACAAAGAAAGCTTGATAATTGTGTGGAAGTAATAGTCACACTATTTTTGTTCCATATAAATCCCGCTTTACAGTTTAGAAATGTCCTGTATTCATTAAAATGCCATTCATGTTTTGTTTTTTTGTTTTTTTTTAACAAATGGTCTTTGAAGAAAAAAAAAAATTGGAAAAATGTAAAAAGTAAAAGAAATACACATCATCTCTTAAACCATTAATTCAAGAAACGGCTGTAAAAAAAAAAATCATTTTCTCCACGAATCTCATCAGTATGCAAGCGAATAATGAAACGTCTGCTCTGCATAATTAAGATGAAGGCTTAACGGCAATGTAAAGAAAAGGAATTGCTATTACCAAAAAAAAAATTCTCCCAATTACATCACGCTAATATTCATGACCCAAACGAACTCATATCTTAAAGCAAAAATTTCCAGGCGAATGAAATGAATGCGGATAATGATCTCGTCGCTTTAATTAACAATGGCTCTCAGAATCTCAGAGTAGGAGACCTGCCGAGACAGAGCGCCACAGCCATCAGATCGCTCTGAAACCAAGGACAAGAGTTCCAGCCCCGTACACTCAGGCTCTTAGAATCCTCTCATACCCATCCAGATGCCCACACACTGCTCCGAGCAGTTGCCAGACTGCCACACGACCTCTGGACCATCAGTCTTAGCAGTCATGTAGGGTACAATGGGCAGTTGAATGAAAGCAGTTAAGTACACACTTGGCTGTATAATTCTGTGGAAATATTACAAAAGGGATTGAGAACATCCCCAGGGCAAAGAGTAATCCGGGTAAGTGAGCACAGCGTCATGCCAACTTCATCCCAATCCAAAGGAAATAGTTCCAGAAACAACAAATGGGCAAAATCCTGAAGTTGTCCTGAAGAATTCCGACATGACAGTAGGTGAGAAAAAACGTCCAAAGTTTGTTCGCTTTGAAAGGAGGCCTTGCGATGAACAACATAGAAAAACGATTATCACTTTTCCAGTCAACTGTACCAAAAACAAAAAAAACAGACAATTTTTTCCTCCTACCACACACCCGCCCTCTGCTTTCTACAACAGTGTTGCACGATCAAGTATGCAAAACAGGCCAGTGATTACAAGGAGCCAAACACAAAAGGTAAGAATGAATGGAATTAGCGAGATTGCAGCCAGCAGGGAATGCCCGACGACAACGACGGTCCCGCTCTCAGCATCGCAGTGCTGGCCAAGGCAGCATTGGCATTCCTGGGTGCTGTAGGAGCCCGTGCTCTCACATACTTACGTACTCATGCATTTACATTTCCTCGTGAAGCTTCTCTCTACGTCCCTCTCTCTCTCCCTCTCTCTAGCTAAGCTGCACTACGCAGCCAACATCACGAATGACTCCGCAGACACTCCTGTGGGGAAAGAAGCAAAGCTGGCAGCTCCTCAGAGGGGCACACGCCCAGCCAAGTGGGCAGGACGGCACCCAATAGTGTGGGGGGACAGCAGGGAACTTCCAACTTCCCCCTAAATGAGGCTTGTTGACATTTGCATTTCCCTTTCTTTTTGTGTCGCGCTAACACGATCAATTGTTTTAGAAAAGTGCCTTCTGCTACCGCCCTTTTGAAAAGCGATTTATTGTGCCAGTTTCCCCATATCTGCCATCCCCACATCCCCTCCCCTGTCTCCTAGCCACCAGCTGCCAAGTTTTCTCACTCTTTGACGGCACACAGCCTGTGAGAATGCACCTTGTGCTTGTTTTCCATGCTTGTCATCTTTGCCAGTTTGGGAAAAAGAACAGAGAGAAAGAAAAATAAAAAATAAAAATAAATCTTCTCTTTGTAACTTATGGGAACACTCCGAGACAGATGCAGGCACTCATAAATTATATGCTTCATTTGCATATTCCTGGCATAAGACATTATGCAAATAACAGGCAATTTGCATAATGGATTCCTCTTGTTGCCTCAGAAGCCTTGTGCTCCTTTTTATTTAATAATGAAAAAAAGCTAAAAGACGAGAAAGTGGGAAGTATGTTGCATCGAGTCGTGTGTGCCAGTGCCCCAAAATGCATACTGATTCCCAGAAAAATTCAGGGCAATACTTGCCATGGAATACCGACAGATAAAGGCAATTCAAAACTAGATCTTCTAGAGTTACATTTTCTGATTAAATGGTGTGGTTGAGAAAACTAACAAGTATTATTTGCAAAAATAAGACAAGATAATGCGCTAGCATGCATGTATCCATCTTAATGAGTAAGTGATATCAAGCATGCGAGTATAATGCCATAGACTAATTAATTACAGAGGGGAGACTGAGCTGACGGGGAAATCACATGATTAAATAATTCAAAACAGCCTTGTGTTTTTAGCATCGTCAGCTCCAAATAGAGCTACACCAAAAAGCGAGAGGAGATGTAAGCCGTGCGATAATATTTGATAATTACGCTTCTGATAATTGATTAATCAAATATGACGACACTGTTAATTCAGTGGTAAATTGCAGAAGCGTTTCCAGTGGCGCTCACATAAGACAGAAGATAATTAAGTGCAGATGAAAAGTTCAGAACGGCGATTAAAATAAATGGCACACTCGTCTTGTGTTGTTATTGATCAGATGGTTATGAAAATAGCTTGAATTAGAACAAAATTAAGACCCCGAAAAAAAAAAAAATCTTTCCTGTCTCCCTGGAAACTTGAGTGGATTGGGAAAAGAGAGTATAGAAGCATGATTGAGAGGGGGAAAAAAAGGTGGGAGGTGGTTACGAGGAGGACTTTGATTATTTATAACAAAATGCCATGCAACATTCTGCGCAGGGATCAGATGGCAAACGTCAACTGCGATCAGCTATAGTCCAATAAGGAGCATCCTTTCCAGCGTACAGAGGAGCAGGGGAGCTGCTCACCTCAGATGCTGGGCTGCAGGGCTTTGAGCACCTCCATGGAGGGAAGGGCAAAGTAGACAAGCGGGCGATGCCAGGGTAATGGTGCAGTGGGGCGGGCAGCGGGGTAGCCAGCCTACGACAGATGTTACGAGCAATTCATCAGCTCTTAGAATCAATTAACCCGTATGTTAATTAATGTCAGGCTTATGGAACAAAGTTGGGGGGGGGGGGATGTGCTGGCAGAGCTGAAAGCGATGGAGGGGAGGGTGCGAAAAGACAAGAGAGGATAGGGGATGGGCGAGTGCGAGAAACAAGCTGCGAATGCGGATTGTGGCAGTGAAAAGCTGGCACGGTGCCATCCACTCAGTGGCAGCACCAAGGCGGACTGGCGCTTGCTGTGGGGGGGAGGCGGGTAGACACAAGAAAAATACATGAAGACCCATGCCATTTGGTTCATTTTGGCAAGAGAGAACGGTCATTTTTAAACGGCGTGTATACAACTAATATTAAAAGTAGGATTGCTGGTGGGGGTTCTTGAGTACGAGGCTAAACCTCAACTCAATGAGAACAGGAAAAGGAGGGGAATACCATCTGCTGCCCGTGATTACGGAACATTGGTGACGTTCAGAGCGGAATTTAAGATTGGGAAGAAGTCGACAATGCCTGCCTGGCATTGGAGCGGGACAGACAACACAAGCGGCGTAAAGTCCTTGCATGCCATCACAATGGACACCAATGGCAGTCGAGTAAAACCGCACTACCCCACGGGAAAGGTACAAAGTGTATCCACACTTTTATGGACAAAATGGCAATGGTGGCGCTGTCCACCCGAAAGGCACTGGAGGCGGGGCAAGAGGAAGCGCCTCCCTCTCTCTTCCTCGCTTTCTTCTCTCCTACTGCGCATCTCCCTGTGCCAAGCAGGCAGTCTGCCAGCCAGGCAGCATATGCCATGCCAACTTCCTTGCTGGCAACCATACTGCAGACACCGGGTGGATACATGTGGCACCTTTCAACAATTACAGAACCGCGGCGATGTGTTTCCTGGGGATGCCAAGGCGTTTTTGTTGAACACGATGCCAGGATCGTTGCAGTGGCATCTGTTGTGGAAAGATGGACAAGGTGAACATGTACGTACCCGACGCGGCTCGGTTGGCAAAGATAACTGGAATCAAGAACAAACAAAGACAACGGTGGTGCTTTTGTTGACTAATTAAACAGAAAAGTTTGCTCAGCTAATTAGCGTGACGGATTCAATAAGGCAACGAGGAGGCTGTAAATGAAAACAAATTGGCGCAAGAAAAACAAGACAAAACAAAACTAAAGCAGCAAGCTGTTATACGAAAAGGGGAGGTGTTTTTGTTTTTGTGCCAGCCCCGTTCCCCCCTTTACTTTTTAATTTTGCTCTATATAAACGACCACTTCTTGTCAACCGCCTGCCAACCAATGCAGTGAAGACTGTCTAGGACGGGCATTGCGGCGTCAGATGCTGCCAATCTGCCAATCGCCTTTTAACACGAGAGGACCTGGGGGACGGTGCCAATGGCAGAACAGCAGCTGTTTAGAAAAGCTAAACACAAAAAAGGGGCAAGAAAGAGAACCAGCAAACATGAGGATGCATACTAATGAGCCAGCACATAAAATTATAATCAACTAACCAGATGGGGTTTAATTAATGCATTTTCTCTTAATGACGCACTAATCGTTTTAATTCGTTCAACGAAGAAACACATTTTTTTTCCCGCTTTGTGGACTTTTTCAGGTGTGGCTCGAGATCGACTTTTTAAAAAGCAAAATAAGAAGAGGAAATACAAGAAGTATGAAACTCCACTTCAGCAGCAAGCAAGGCTATGCCAGAGAGGGAAGGAGGAGGCAGGCATTTGCGATTTATCTACATTCACAGCAATCACCAGGGAGATGAATGGCTAAGACTGTAGATTCTTTACGCCATCAACCCGTATGGGAGACAAGAGACAAGGGGGGTGCCACCCACAACAGCCAAGCAGGAACCTGATGGAGGGGGCACAGAATCACACCATCAGACTCTTTGGGGAGGCGGTAACCTCCAGACCAGCCCGCCTGTAACTCTGCCAAATGGGGCAGGGGGGCTGTGGGAACCTTTTCAGCAGCCCCCACTTTTTTTTTGCATGCCCCCTATTTGCCACCCAATCAAGAAATGGGCAAACTCCTCCCGTTCGTTTTGTTTATGTTTTAGATATATAATAGACCACAGAAGTAGTAGCCCTTTCTGAGAGCTGGTACCTGCAGGGTTCGGAGGAGGAATGTCGCCCTGGTTCCGCAAAGACGATGGGCATCGGGCACACAGCCAACTACGGGCGGCGGTGCAACCAGCGAGAACGGATGATTTGCCTAAGTTCGTTTTCACTGATTAAAATGCATGGCGAAAATTAAATCGGCAATTAGTGCGGGGGAAGGAGGCTCATCAGCGTGCGCTAATTACGAGTGGATACTCCAAACTTTTACTTCCAGTTCTCATGGCTCTCGATTTTTGTTGGACAAAGGGGCACGGTTGTGGAATATGAATAATTGAAGAAGTCATCCAAAGGGAGGGATTATAAGATCTTTGTGCTTCCTACACTGCCTTGGCATAACCACCAAGATGACAGAATCAAGGCTGCCACCAGGAAGGATAGGCTGGGCAATGGTGGCATCTTTTAGGGCATCGCCAGCGCGATCGATTAAGTATTTGTCGCACATGCGATTAGTGTTTTAATTCATAATTCTTGTTGTGTGTGTGTGTGTGTTTTTTTTTTTTTAATTGTCGCCGCGGAACACGTGTGGATATAATCGTTTGGAGCTAATGAGGTTTGGATGATCTGTCTTTTATTTTAATTCCACAGGGGAAGTTAATTGCGTCTCGTCCTCATTATACAAATGGATTACAAAAAAAAGGAGGAAAAAACTGGCTGGCAGAAACAAGGAGGGAGAGGGGGAGAGGGAGAGGCAGAAGGAAAAGAAAGGGAGAATATTTTCCTTCTTTGTGAGCCAACATACACATAATACCACATGCAAACAAGCAGAGAAAAGCAACTGCAATGCTTGGCTATGCTAGTCTCTCCCAAGTCCTCCCCAGGAAAACCCAGCATGTCTCTCCTCTCTCCCTGCTCACTGCAGCCAAATCCTTCAAATGCCAAGGACCTCTGCTTTCTCTGGATGTGGATATTACAAAACATGGGCGAGACAAACGCTACACGGGATTAAATTTCTGCCGATTGGATATTACCGTCATTATTAAAATGGTTAGTTTTCTGCTGTTATTAGTGTTGAGCTTTGTTATAGAGGTGGCGTTTGCGGGCGAAGCGAAATGGAGAGGAGACAACAAGAGAGCCTATGGCAGGGCACCTGCTAATGTCCTCAGCGCTTAATCATCGTACAGCAGAATGGTTTTATGCATATTTCATTTGCATATCATTAAATCGCTAAGGCACACTGGCAACTGGCAGCGGAGAACAGGGAGTGGGGAAATGAGGAGCACAAAGTGTTAAAAAAAAAAAGAAAGCGACTCATTATGCGATGGCAATCTTCAAAGCTGTGTGCCTGCTTTCCGGCATCCTGCCAATTCATTTTAATTCAACGTTAATTAAAAAAAAAAAAAAAAAAGAAGGAGGGGCTCGCTCAGCCTGTCATATGCGGATTAATTGACCGTCTTCCAAGGAACAAGAGTACTGTTTATGTGCTGGGTGAATGCGGATACGTCTGTTCGTAATCACCGGAATTATATTTTTTTACGAAAGAAGGCCAAAACATTGGCCACTTTTACACAGAAAGGAAATGTATATTTGTAGACTTCTCATGTGTAATGTTATCTTGTACATTGCTTTTTAAAGGCACACTTTTAAATATCATGTTTATTAAGGAGCCCTGGGGCATTTTGTTGCTATTGTGAAACATTAAATATGCTTGATACAGAAGTGGGGATGTGAGAAGTTGGCACCGGGCGCCAACGAGATCAGGAGGCAGGGGACTGGCAACTCGGGGTTGGGAGGAAAGCGTGGGAATTGCTAGGGGCATTCTGTCACAAGCTTTCACCTTGTATGAAACAAATCCAACACTTGCTCACATCTGCCCCCTCTGCCAACCACCCATCAAACAAACTATGCGCATAATTAGTATGCTTGCCGAGACTATGATTGCCTGTATTAAATCACTTGGCAAAATTGATCCTTTGTTTCTGGTTAAATGTGCTCGCTGTCATTATGTCTGGCACGGAATAGATAAAAGAGCTGCTTTACACATATGCGCATTTACACAAACACGTGAATGTAAACAAACGTACACACACTTAATTAACAGGAAGAGACTGACAATACAAAAAAACAAAAGCCTGATTTAGCATGGTTTATGAACCTTTCTAGGCACTTTATCCAAAAGAAAAAAATATATAATATATGTATTAAATACATTTTTCAATTTTGAAAAATACAGAGCCAAACAGAAGCCATAACTATAAATATTTTTTTTTATTAAAATATATAAAATATATTTTATGTGGCACAAAAAGTTGCAGGATACAAAATAGAAGTATATTAAAAAATATTTACATCCATATTTAGATTACATTACATTCTGTTCTTCGCTAAACTAGCTTATGTAATCGCAAACGGCAAAAAAGCGTCCATCCTGCCCACGTCTCACCTGCTAAGTGCCCTTGGGTGGTTCTTAGCATATGCAAATGCTGAGAGGACGCAGAATGGCGCAATTAGCCATGTTTATGAAGGCTGTAATGAGAGCTGTAGGGCAAAGGGGCGGCAGCCTGGCAGAAAGAGCCCGCTCGCAGCGGGTATCTGCCTGGCGCTTTTGAGCCATGATACATGCAGATGTCGCTGTAGTTCTTCCAAAAGCTCGCACGAACGAAGGGGGTGGGGGGGGTGGTGTAACGAGGACCTCGTTTGGAATCACACACACCCCTCTACCATATGTTTTTAAAGACGCGCATGTGTGTCGGAATTGGGGTATAGGCATGGCCGTGGGGGCAAGTGAAGTTAAGATGGGGTGAGGGGGAAGTTAAACCAGAGATCTTTGTATGGAGTAATGTGGACGAAAATAACATTATTCATGCACCGCCTAAGTAAAGTACAACTGACAGAGTGTCTGTATTCTGCTGTGCATGTCACATGGAGCAGACATTATGCAAAGTGCCCTCATTAATATGCATAAGCAGCCTCTTTATTATGCAGACCTGCACTAAAGCAATATTGTTTGGAGCTGCAGCTATGCTCTTGTTACAGTAGCCGAACATTATCTTTCTCAGAGCAAACAGACTCCCATTTTTTTCCTCACTAACCACTTTCAAAATATTTAATTATATGCTGCTCTGATTAAAAAAGAAAACACAAGAAATTCAAGTGCAAGCAGGCAGATGACTGACTGTTTATGCACCAGACGTCTCCGATTCAAAGTGGCACTATATTATGACAGTTAGCAAAAGCAGAGAGGCACACCAACCATCTCAAGCAGTGTCATATCAGTTTTAGATGTAGATCCTGAAAAATAACATCAAATTAGAGGAAAATCTCTGTAGAAGATTCATAGGACAGTGTTCAAGATCTGGCAATAAAACTGCCATTTGGCAAAAATCTGGCAATAAAACTGCCATTTTGCAAAGTCCAGTGCTCACTGTGATCATATCATTGGGTCGTGCCCATCAGTAACGCAGGCCATGGTCAGGTTCCCATCCCTCCGAGTCTAAATCGACACTAAAGGGTCATACTAACTAACTCAAGAGCTTCTGAAAAGGCAGAGTGAGCCAGAGACAGGATTGCTGGGAGCAGGTAACTGGGTTTTGCCAACAACCAATGGCAAAACTCAGTTACCTGCTCCCAGTAATCCTGCCTCTGGCTCATTCTGCCCTTTCGGAAGCTCTTGACCTTGTCAGGGACAGTAATTCTATGTTCTCCTTATCTACAGAGCTGGCTGATCTCTCAGCAAGAGACCATTTATCATTCCCTGTGAGGTTAAAACAGACTAATATATAAAATTCTAGACATTTCAGATTTCAAAGGTGTTTGGAATCAACTACTTGTTGTGTTAGCAACCCCAACATAAGCAACATGTTGCATCAGTCAAGCGTGAACTCAAAAGTCCTCTGAAATCATCCCTGTCATGGTGTTTGCTTGCTGTTGGGGTATTAGATTGTACTTTTAATGAATAGATTTTTTAAGATTGATTGATTTTTTAAATGGTTCTAGAAGTAGTGCAGTTTGAATGCTCATACTTGTACTGTGTTATTCATCAAGACATACTGTTTTACTACATACGAACATTGCTCTTACAAATAGGAAAGTTGAGGAGACGGACAACCTGTAGAAATATGAATGGGAAAGATGATAACGCTCAATATGGCAGTCCTGGAAGTTCTTTCAGTTAAAAGAGCCACTTTCCTTTTTCATTGAGGTACTGCTGTTTGTTTACCCTAGAATGCGATTCATTATGATTTCTTCATCATTTCACACATCCATTAACTGGACCAGCCTGAAAGAAAATAATTTTCAGTGTGGTTTGAGCTAAAGAAATAAGGTATGACACCACTCTAGTCAAATTTCATTGCTGATTTAAAAGATATTGCCGAAACTTAATTTTGACAGATAGTTTTGGAGATTTCTCTCTTTCGTCGATCAAGTAGGAGCTGAACTTGTATCTGCCTGGGATCATTATCATAATAAGAGAAGGGACATTGGTTGCAGTGACTATTCTAACCAAACTAAATGAACTGAGTTCGTTTCACTCAAATAATAATGAAAGTTCATTGTACTTAATAGAAGAAAGTTGCGTGAACTCAATTTGATTGTAGTAAGCTGAACTTAATATGATTGAGTTGCAGCAGATTTCTAATTCCCAGCATGCTTTGCATCATACTGTACAAGGAAAATAAATATTGAAATTAAGGGTTATTTTTTGGGATAACTTAGTGTTTAATGTTGTGTTATGTTGGGATTTACAGGTGGTTCTGTTAGTTTTGTAGGGTTACCATTGTGGTGAAGAGTAGAGCCTGTGGTTAGGTTGAGGATGGGCTGGAAAATTTTAAGACCACATGTTGTTTGATTATATACATGCAAGTATATATTGACAGTCTCTTTGATAGTTATAATAGCATGTGTTATTTGCTATCTAACATTTATCCAAGATCTGAATGTGATGTTTATATAAATGAACTGTATGTATTTAACATTATGATGAGTGGGGCGAGGCTGAGAACTGAAGGGATGCGGATGACGTGATTGTTAAAGGGTTAGTTCACCCAAAAATGATGTAATTAATTACTCACCCCCATGTCGTTCCACACCCATAAGACCTTCGTTCATCTTCAGAACACTCAGTGAGGCTTCCCCTGACAGCGATTTAATTAACACTTTCAAGACATATTTAAAACAGTCCATGGGACTACAGTGGTTCAACCTTATTTTTATAAAGCGACGAGAATACTTTTTATGCACCAAAAAAAATCAAAATAATGACTTTATTCAACTTAATTTGCCCTATACACTTCCATTTTAAGTATGTGACTGTCAACACGTTCTTGACCACAAAGCTTAAGTTGTTTTTAACCCAGAACATTCTTTTAAGGGTTAATGAAGATTTAAAAAGCGGTGAAGGTTGTCTGGTCACATGATATAAGTAGGCAGGCACGGGCATCCATGTCTTTGGCTGGATATATTGTTACATTCAGAGGCACTTCTGCTAAATCCAGGGCCCAAATCCACTTAAATGCTGCTGTCCAAAAATACAGCCAATCAATGGTTTTGTGTCGCCAACCTCTGCGCGCTGACACTGTTAAGAGAGCACACACAGCCTGTGTTCATGTTAAAATGCCATAATGAAGAGCATCATCAGGCAGCCTAAAAATACCGGCACCTAGTTGCATTAAAGAAGAGTGGCTTTTCTCCTAAAATGATCTGAAGAAAAAAAAACTAGAGTAAAGCATGTGCAGTTTGATCAATGCTTTCCTCTCGCCACATAACTGTGGCTGTATTTTTCTTAAGTGACCTTAAAACACTGCCCTTTTCAACGTCCTCTCCCCCTTCTGCTCAACACAGTTAATGAGGGAGCTGAGTGGGGAGGTTTGAGTCAGACCAAGCAGGGACACTGTAAGCCAACCTACAAGCTTCCTGGATGCTGATGCTTTCACCTCCTGGCCTCTCACATTTCCAGACGGAGGCTGCAGGGATGGCACTTCCTGCCGCTGAAATCCGCAGACCTTCTGCAGCACCAGCAGTGCAGTAACATTTATCTCTTTAACTGCTGCCCAGGCACCAGCCTGCGCATTAATTGGTTCCCGGTAATTCTATCAGATTAGTATTAATACATCGTTGCTAAAGCCGCAGAGGTCACCTGCACTAACTGTACAGCATGAACTCATGTGAAGGTTAACTGTCAATCATTCCACACAATATGATAATAGGCCTTATATTATAATAAGACCAAGAGATGTTATTGGCAGTATACAACTGGTTTAGAGGATTGATGGGAACTATGCCTACATAGGTAGTTACTTTCTAAGGCAACATGTTAACAAAAATACATCCTCATAAGTGACTGATTTGGAGCACTCTTAATATGCAGTAGCTTAAATACAGCATGTTTTAAAAAGACAGACGCAAAACTCTCACCAGTTGAAAGGGCGGGACATGGAGTTTAATATATCATATATATATTATATATATCGTTTTGAAACACTCTGTAGAACACTGGCTCTAATAGTTAATGTTAGAATGTTGCTAAAATGACAAAGCAAAACTCGACAAATGCATAGCACAAACAAATATTGGGTAAAATGTTTCAGTATGACAACTATTCTTAGTCATACTTTTGGTATTAAATGAAAAATAAGGGTAACACTTCATAATAACTTTCATTAATAAATCATTAACAAACATATAATGCTTAACAAATCATTGGTTAATATAAATACAAATAGAAACATGAGAATGTGATCCTGCGCTTCTTAATCTATAAATGATTTTAACAATGTTATATTATACAATAATTAAAAGCTTATTTAGTAATGTACATCTGAATGCTAACAAATGTCATTCAACTTCAGTTCATATATTACCTAATGCACTTTTTTATATTTACAAATGATAAATTAGTTTAATTAGTAATTTTACGCACTTCACATACTATTTATCTTAACACATTATTCATTAACTCATATCATATTTCTAGCTATGTGAATATGTTAACTAATGATCTGGTTAATTATTATATAACGTTAGTTAATGATTTAGTAATGAAAGTTATTGTAAAGCGTTACCAAAAATGGGTATAAATTACTGTATACTGTATAGTTTACCTTTCGCTTCTGTCTGCCATTTTAGATTTATTCTTTTCACTGAGCCAGTTGTAATGGATTCTGATATTGCCTAGTCTGTCATATGCAGTCTTACAGTTTACCCAAAATGAGGCATCACAGAAGGCAGCATAATGTTACAGCATACTTTAAAATGCTATCTAGAAAGGCTGCTTATTAGGTTTAGGAACCCAGCTGTGGAATTTAAATATGACGGCTGCAAGAATGCTAAAAATGTAAGTCAGGAAAATAAGTCATCTGTGCAGCATTATCTATAAAATTGCAGCTCCCACATGAGCAGGCTGTTCATTTTAAAGCCTGAATATTCAGTGCCTTTGACATTCATTTTGGTATGTGAGAAGTGTCTTGATGAATTAGTCAAATTGACATTGCTAAGCAGGTGCTGTTAGGAGCTTTTTGGCTGAGGCCTGGCAGAGCTGTCAAAGGTGCATTAAGATTGAAAACATGCCATCATAGCTTAGCGCAATGGCCAGGACCACTCAGACGAGATCCAAAATCAAATGTGTTTTGGATGTCCTCAACTAGCTTAACCAGCAAGACTCAACATTTACATAGTTTACATACTGTTCTGTACTATATATTTTCAGTAGCCTACTGCCCTGATATTAACTTAACTTAAACACAAAATAATCTGTTTAACATTTTATAAACCGTTTGGTTTGTACTATTGTATGTTGGCTGACTACTTGCAGCCTTTTGTGATCATTAAGTCTTGTTCACTATAAGTCAGTATAAAAAACAGAATGCAACATATGATCTTATTTCAAACAAATGTTAAACATGTGTAAACTATATAAAAAGTCTGATTAGAACTGTTTAAGTGTGTGTGCAGAAACATCAAGCTGTGACTCTCATCAAGAAGAGGGGAGGGCAGAAGTTTGTCTGTAATGTGCGTGTGTGGGTGTAGTGTGCATGTCAGAGTGTATGTCTTCGCATCTGCAGGTTTGCATGTCGTCCCGCAGGGCCTGAACTGAGCAACTGGCAGGGGAGTCATTACATACGCACCTCTGACAGCTCATGCTCTCATTACAGCAGGAGGATGCCTGTAGTCCACACTCTCTCTATCTCTCTCTCTCTCCACCAGGGCCCTACTCCTCATGCTAGCAGACATCTTCCTTTTCCCCAAACACAGCTCAAATCCCTTCTTTTCCATGGGACATGTGGTATGATTGGGTAGCCTGGCTTGGTTCACGGTAGACTGTAGTCACCATAAGCTGTGAGTAAATCAAAGGACTCAACCTGCTGAACATAGTGTCTTCACTTTGCTGCAGAGAAGGCAAAGAACAGCACTTATCAGAATATAATCTGGTCCAGGGTGCGAGCTTGAACACTCAAACTCCTGCTACCTCTGAGCTCTACACTACATGGTGTTGTATTTACCTGTAGCTCTGTTCCAAAACCTAGGGAGCTGCCTGTTTCAAAAGATAGGGAACATTAAGATGCCTTGTTTTCACAATATAAAGCAGCACTGCATATGAAAATCTGTGATTTTCAGATCGAATTTCAAAGTACACCTTTTTTCAATAATTATTGAAAAAAAAAAAAAAAAAAAGTAAAAATGCAAAACATTTACAGTTTGGCGTTAGCATGTTGCTAAGCTAACATGATACTGATACACACATATTGGGTAGTATAAAACTATATCGAAATAAAAATGAAATAAAAAACTATCTTACCTAATATTTGTTTGACTTTTTAAGATTAATATCAAGTTGTTAGCTTAGCAACATGCTTACATCAAACCAAAGTCCTTTTCAAGGAAAGTCTGTTCACTCGGCGACCATATTTGCAACGCCTCCGGGAAGCTATTTCGGGCATCCAAACCAAGTCTATTTGAATGGGGTAATCCTGAAATCTAAAAACCCCCTGTTGAAAAATGCAGAATAAACCATATAAAACCAGCATAAACTCTAGAATTCTATGTTGGACCAGGCTGGTTTATGCTGGTTTGAGCTAGTGAAGTGCTGGTCTAAAGTCATGCTGTTCTCAAGCAAAAACTGAGCAGGTGACAAACATAAGTTATGCCAGTGACCAGCAATGCTGGATTTTTTAGTTGGTCGGCTTGTCATACTCACATTTAAATATAAATATTTCAAATCAACAACAAAATCTGCCATGAACTGTTCCATAAATGTTGTTTCAGGCTGAAATAGCCAATGCACATGTGCAGTCCTAGGCGCGCGTCTCTGGACACTGACACATTTTATGGCAACCAGAGCTTCTAACACTAGCTGCAGTGAACCAATGACTTTCCCAGTTGGCAACTGGCTCTTTTATTTAGAAGGTGGAACAGATTCTGCCATATTGAGAATCTCCCATTCATAGAAATTTGAGTGCACTGTCATGGTAAAACTCTGTTAAAGTTTTAGTGCTATTTTTGTAGTGTGTACATTCATATAGAGCATTTCAAATAATTTGTTTGCTTAGAAGGCAACTGTTCAATTAGGCAGTTGATAGAAAGGCAGCTCATTTGGTTTTGGAATATAGCTTGTGTCATCACAGTTCCATGTTACAGACACAACATGAGAATAAGCAGACTAATCTTTCATACAGCTACAACTGCCAAAAAATTCTCAGCCTGGAATCTGTTTTACCTCCTCTATCGCATTTGACTTGTGCGTTTTTACCTTGACACCTGTGTCCAGGCTCCCATGAACACAGCCAATGCGCATGGGGTGATGGGTAATCGCCGGACTGATCTAATAAAGCCGAAGTGTCCTGCTGAATCACTCAGTCCTAGCCCAGTGCCTGTCACCCCTCCAAATTACGTGTTCTGTCAGGAGATCGGCATCCAAGTCTCGGACCCCGCCAAATTAGATCGGGCTGCACGCCTGACAAGAGAAAGGCCAAGATGACTCTTTCCAAACAGATGAGTGGAGGCTCTGGTATATGACCTCTGACTGCTGCAAAAATCTTTCTGCTATGTCCACATGTTCACTTAAAGGGCAATGACAGACTTAATTGGATCAGAGAAAATGCATCTTGCAGCTTTTTTGGCAACTTCGGGGATTCCTGTCAGAGGTACCTCTCAAAAGTGGTAGCCAATTTCAACATGGGAACCCCGAGACGTACAGGACGGCATCTGTAGCTGCTTAAATACAATACGCAGGAGACCCACTTAAGCCCAGCTCGAATCGCGAGTAAAACCTCAACGTAAATAAAACTAACATGTACTCTACAGAGCTGTCCCCTTTCCAAGCCAAATCTTTATAGAGCTGACATAGTTCACAATTGAGAGTCATTCACTAAAGCAGAGGAGGGAGGGGAAAAGACATTAGATCCACACAGCTGTGGCCTTGGAAGTAGAAGCCATTTCTAACGTGTGAAAAGACTTAGAAAAACATCTGCATGCTATGATGAAGTGTATGAAAGGCGGGTTGTTGTTTTAGAGCAGCTGTACCTGTTTATGTGTGAGCTGAGAGTGTGAGTGTTTGTTGACTGCGGGTGTCAGACCTACAGAGGGCTTTACGCTTTGCTTCTCAGGAGGAGACGGTTGTCAGAGTGTTAATATGTCACCTGATGCTGAGGACTATGTCAGTACATGCTTTTTTATGAGTATTGATATATACTAGTGCTTTGTTAGATCTGTGTCTCTTACCTTGGCTCAAAATTTTGTAGTGGATATGTAATATAAGCAGATAATTCTGCCTTAAATCCAGACTCTGTTGAAGTTCCTTCGGGAGGCATAAAAGTAGGGTTGAAAAAAATAAGTATTTTAAGGCTTTCAAGATTATGGACATATGGACATTGCTGAGCACATTTGGGAGTTGAGCAAACTTTTCCTTCTGCACTTAGGCCAAAAGAATTAACAGTGTTTTCAATGCGATCGCCGAGCATTACTGCTATCACAGCGAGAACAAAAAGAGGAAATGTGTCTTTTATAGCGTACACTGCTTTTATTCCTTGCTCTCTCTGCAATTTTATGGTTTGGCTTTTGTGTCCCTGTTCTGAGGAAATGGTTCATTAAATAGGAATGCCCATTTTTTCTTTTATTTTTTTAATGTGGTGCACAGGGATATTAACCAATCTGCAGCAAGAGTGAAAAGCCAGACTTCCTCCTGGCTGAAGCTCGCTGGTCATGCTGGCTTCATTAGGATTCCAGCAGAGTGAGAGAGCAGGAATTAGAGCTGGAATATCAGGACAAGGAAGAAGAAGGGAGCACATAAGGGAGAAGTGGGAAGACTATGTCTTTAAAGAGTCCCTGCTAGTCTTGCATAGACTCTTGCTGATCCAAGTTGGTCATTAAAGTCATTTGCTGGTCTAGATGGTTGATCAGCTAGACTACCAGATGGTGGAGCTGAGACTGACTAGCAGACCACCTTGGACCAAACGTTTGGTTCTTTCTTTGATTAAAAATAGCTGAAACTGGAATACTAATCTCTAACTTCCAGTGTTCTACAATCGCTTTGATTATAAAGGGTCCATAAATCAAAAGCGGGAGGCATAAGTGCCACAGATTCACTCTGGGATAGCACAGCACTTGATTTGTTAATAGTGTACATAATGGCGGCCATTTTCACAAGCCACATTAAATCATAGAGTGCTGGCCCCTTTGTGAGCATTAAAGCTAAAGATTGGCTCAGTGATACAGAACTCCACTCCTTTTTTTTTCTTTCCTCCAATACTTGAGACTAAATTGGATTTTCTACATTGTTTTCTAATTTGAAACATCCATCATTTATTATTAAAGAAAGGAAGGAAAGTAAAAAGGAAGGGAAGAAGGAAATATCCTGCATTTATTTCTTTATGTCCATACACTCTTGCAAAATTTTACCTTTAGCGATACAACAGCTTGTCAGTGGGGCAGTACCTTAAAAGATAACTTTGTACCTTATCTACCTCTTAAAGGTGCATATTAGTAACTTACAGAATGTACCCTTAAGTTACTACTACCTTGTAAGGCCAATACACTGCATATACAAATGCCAACAAACACGTTTGTTGGGTTTTGTTGGATCAGTGTGTTACCCTTGTCGGCATCTGTTGGCATTGGTCAGAGTTTGTTTTCACCGAGTGAATATGTTCAATCAGCGTTTGTCTATGTCTGTTGGGGCAGTATGAACATTTATTTTTCATAAAATTCTAAATCCTACGGCCAACTTGTTTGTTGGCATTTGTCTGCGGTGTGAATTGGCCTTTAGGGTTAAATAAGGCACAAAGATGTCCCTTTGAGGGTACTGCCCTAGTGATAAGCTGTTGCAAAGGTAAACTTTTTGCACTTTTTTGAGTGTAGGAAAGATAGAATTAAAGTCCACACTATGCGATCCCACCCATGTGACAGGAAATGAACGAGAAACAGAAATACATGTGTCCATTTAAGTGGGAATGCAAGTGTGTGGTGTACGGCAACTACTAGGCTTCACACTGGGAGTGGTGGCAGCAAACAGCTCCAAGTTGGGCCTCCCAAAAAGTCCAGGGTATATCAGTCAAGTCAAAGGAGAGCTGCCACGCGTCCTTTAATAATCCTGTAGCGTATTATCAGGACGCCACAGCTAAGTGTTGCAATTAGGCTGCCCTTTATCATGCAAATCAATTTGACAGCACAACAATCATTCTGTTCCGCCGGCTCTCGGTCTTCGGCACGCTTTCTCTGCTCCCTGGCTCACTTTGGCATTTGCGGTGGTTGGCCACATTTGCATTATTTATCATATCAGTGTGAATATGGGGCCACTGTGCGGCAGAGCTGACGCTGATTAGTGTGGCATTACATATGTTAAGCACAAGGAGACGGATTCCCTTTACTAACGCTCCACTGCACCGCTTTCAGCCCCTGAAAATAAAACAGGGCTCTTATTAATATCCCAGAGGCTCTGACACCAAACATAGCAGGGAGGGTAGAGAGGAGGACACAGCGAGGTGCCAGGACACTCGCTGCTCGCCGTATGCAAATAGAGGCACTCGGCCAAACACACACACACCAAACAGGCATTAGCATGAAGTGGCTTGGCGGCACGAGGCCATTTGTCATGCACGTGTGTGTGAGTGAGAGCGTGTATATGTGGACAATGAGGCTCTCCCACTCTGTGTGGAAGCTTATTATAGGCTTTTTCTGGAGACAGGTGGCGCTGTAGCCTCGCCACTTTTATTCACATTGAACAATGCAACAACGTCTGGCTTTGTCTAGCTCTGCGTAGATCTTTAATGTTTCTCCTGCTCTGTGTTGCTACATTATGATGCATTTGTTGCGTTGCTGGTCGGTTATTGGAAAATATGTCCCTTTTTTCATATAGGAGGAGTCATGTACTATGTGATGGATGGATGTGGCTTAATTATCATTAAAAAGTAATTTACAAGACAAATAGGGACTAGCTTTGCACATTACAGTTGCTAAAGCAGATTCTGGTTTGCCTCTCTGTAAACAACGAGTTCATGTTTACTCTTGACTTATGATTGGCACCAGGTTACAAGAATGCTCCACGTTTAATATGAATTATGGTCTATTGAGTGACATGCTGTTAATTGCAATAGTAAATAATTTTAACTCCCGCCTCAATTTGCAAAAAGTAAATATCTGGCAACCTCGTAATAAGTCGAGGTTACCAGGTTTATTAGCTTTACATGGTTATTGGGTTGTCTAGTATAGTCTGATTCACTCGCATGAGCCGTATCTTTTAATAAACATTTTGAAAGGATTAATGAACTCACAAGCTAATCGCTCTGAGTCAGCCCTTATTGAACAAACAGAATCCATCTGAATGATTACAGAATCAACATCTGACTAACTTAAAAAACTGCAAGTCTTTCAGTGATGTACATCAAGAATCGAGAAGTTTTGCGTTCCTAAGGTGCTTGGTGACTATATGTGTTGTTTTTGTGGTAAATAACAACATGACAGATGCTGTTGAAAAAAAAAAAAAACTTGTACTAAATGCCAAGCATTCCTTTGACACACTAACAAAAAGGTTATTAATTCTTAATATTATTATTAAAATGACCTTATAATATAAGACTTTCAAAACTGAAACAGCTGTTCAGCTGTAAGCATAGAGTAATAGTAAACATGTTCATGACATAAAAGCTATATGCTCATGGTAAGAATGGTTTTAACCCAGTCACGCCACGTTACACCTCCTTCCACTTTCTTGTCTAATCTCTGCTGTCTTTTACAATAAATACAAAATAACATTAAAGCTCATAAATATAAAAAGTGTGTGAAAAATTTAGATATGAACATGTTACATTTAAAATGTTTAACAAAGTCCTTCAGAGAGGAGAGGGCATGGAAGGAAAACTAGCTTGCAGAATTATAACTATATGTGATCTTTTTACTTGGGGTGGTCAAGTAAATGAAAGCTGACAGAGGTAATATCAGAGGAGAGACGAAGATTAAAAAGAGAGAGGGACGAAAAGAAGCGGGGCTGAATCGCTGCAGGATATAGGGCTCTGCGCCTTTAAACTGAAATCTCAATCTCACAAAGTTTGTTCCTTAAAAGGAAATCAGAGGGTTTCACTGAGACATTGCCTTGAAAATCATGAATAAACATTAGAATGCCTTGCCGCGCATACATCATACATCACAGGCCGACGCTACCTAATGGAGGAGGACTCATCACCCTCCAACACATGAAAAGCCAGCAAAATTACCAAGCCCACCACATAGCCAGCCACTCACATTTAAAATGGACCGCTGAGGGAGGGGAAGAGGCTGAAGGAGTATTCCTTCACTAAAATGGCTCCCCGAGATAACCATCTCCCTATGCCATTCTCCGCCAATGTGGAGAGTAATAAAAGAATAGTGATGATGACATTTCTGAAAATAATTAGAACACAATGTGGTTTCCTCTAGTACCCCACCATCCTTCTCCTTGACCGCCCTCGCTATGATCTGCTTCCTGTGTATGGTTGTTTTCCTGAACATGTTGATTCCGCTGCATATTAGGAAGCGCTTGTTATTCCAGACTGGCCATTTAACATGAGCGAGCACTTTATTCTGAGCTCGGTAGGGAATGAAATTGCGCTTAATCATAATGTGGGTCTGTTGCGAGTAGGTAACCGTGGCGGTGGCTGAAATGTTGTCTCTGAATAAAGACAAATAAAAATGGGCGCTTTGTTTACAATGGTGAAATAAAATGGACAAGTGGTGGACGCTCGGCTTAAGGTGCTTTAAGAAAGAACGACGCAGTCAGACAAAGAAAGACAGCATTCTGAATTTAAAATACTTGAATATAAATTGAATTGAAAAACCAAACTGCAGCCAGGAATATCGTTCACCCAAATAGAAGAGGAATGAAAATAACAAAAAAAAAATTTAGCATGATTATTATTAGCAAATTTAAATGTTAAAAACTAATATTAGTATAAACAAACAAAAAACGTGAGTGGTTCCTGCCAGTGCAAACCCAAAACCAAGATGCTAGTATTCGGTGGAAACTAGTGTTGTCAAAGTCGGTACTGAAATTTTAAAAATGTGAGCATTTCCCCCTAGCATTTTGAGCGCTGTTGAGCAGATTCTTAAACAACTCTGATTGGCCATTGTGTTCTTGTGCTCAACAGATGTTTGTGATTGGCTACAATGATCAACACTTCAAAAACATGTTGTAAATAGACATCTTTGGCGCTTTTCACCAAGCACTTACACAGATACAAAACGCTATCACTTTCAAAACGCTTTTCAAATACTTTCGTGTGCTTTCAAACGCCCCCGTGCGGTGATCATTGTGGCCAATCACAGACATATCTGTTGAACTTGTGAACACAATGACCAATCAGAGGTGTTTATGAATCCACTCAACAGCGGTCAAAATGCTAGGGGGAAATGCTGGTATCATCACATTTTTAAAATTTGCTGACTTGGTACTGAAGTCGGTACTTTTGACAACACTAGTGGAAACTGACAAAAAATGACTTTAAAGTTTCATTCAAAATGGTTTTGTAAGGCCAAAATCATTGACTGAGAAAGTGGTGTATGTCTCATGTAATTGTCCAATCAGCATTTCAACCAGACAATAAAACGGCTTGTAAACAATGTCACGTTATGTTACATTTACCTCAGGAAAGCTATTCGATGTTCATAGCTCATTAGTTAGCTTGAAAAAAAAAAAAATACTCTAGAGACGAGCATTTTGCTAAAAATGCAATATATTACATACTCACATATTTTACATGCATACATATTTTACTTAACCTGGTAGTGTTGTTGTAATTATTTAATGTATATTTGAATAAATCTGTCAAGTTTTTATTACAGCCACTAGTTAAATGTTTATATTTCAACAGCAAATTGGAATAGAAACTTAATTAAATAATTAAAAGTGTAAATTAGTTAACTGACTATTAAATAAACTTTATTTTCAGTTTTGGTTTTCAGCTAAATAAAATATTTCATTTTGGTTTCTGTGTTTCTTAAAAATAAAAAAATTTCAGGGCATCAATGATCAGAAGAGACCATCCCCTATGATATTCTTTCCTCTATAGATATGAATATTTCGATTTTTTTTTTTATTTAGTTTGATTGCAATTTGAGGTTTAGCACGAGCGGAGTGGGATAATTAACATGCCAAAGTTTAAAAGTTAGGGTTAGGGGTTTAGAACAACCCCCGTGCTCAGACTACAGGAGTTTTTAAATCCTATTTATGAAGTCTGGTTGCATTACACATAATAGAATAATCTTTACAGACTGTCTTCTCTCAAATCTCAAACATGCACATTAGAAAATCGTGGCGCACCCGGTACATTCAAAGCTGAGGCGATTTCGCCCAAGCTCTTCTCTTTGTCAGTACGGTTGTGGTTCGTTTTCGAAGATACGTTATAGTTCAGGCAGTCATGTTGTTGCCACACTTCCACAAGCCGTTTCCTCCATCTCAGCTGTACATCAGCTTGTTTCGTGGTTGCTGTTTCAAAACTTCTCTGATTCACCTCCATCTCCTTGCTGACTTGTCTCTCATTGGCTATTGTGAAAGTACTGATGTAATCAATCATCTAAATATCAAACACATATGAAATTATTGGAGCGACCCCGATGTGTCTGCGAGCAGATCGGGAGGTTTAAGATTTAATCTAACGGTGGAAGTCAATGGGAAACAAGATTGAAACAAATCATTTTCATTGTAGCCATAAACACAATAAAAGTGAATGGTGACCAAAGAATTTTTTCAGTGAATAACAACTTAAATTTTAGTTTATCTTCACACAAAGCTATCCTATGCCTGGTATCTGGCTTCTTTTATGTTGTCCATTTGGAGACTAGTCTACATTCATTTTTACTGTATTTCGGTTTGTCTCCCACAAATGAAAGCAAGTCATGCAGGTTTGGAACCATATGAAGTTGAGTAAATTACAACAAAATTTTGATTTTTGAGTGAACTATCCCTTTAACAGCATACTGCAGCAGCCTTGAAAATGGCCTCCCGGACTGCTTACTGAACAGATTTTGCAGGAAGCCTCATTTACTGGATAACACAGCTTGAGTTTCCACATGTTACAAGAAACCATACTATGAATCTTGACAGAGAGTCCCAGTGCGGTCTTTCTCCCAGCAGCCCACTGCATGTAATCCTGGTGAACATGTAAAGCAGCAACTAAAGAGCTGCTCTTATGACATAAAGTCTGTAAAGCCTGTTTCATTCATTATTAAGAACAATCTACAGGTTTCTCTCCTGTTTGACCATTCACCTAATCCACCTCTAGTCTCTATCCTCTGAAAGTCAGTTTCATGCCGTCTTCATTTATGCCCTTCCATACATGTGATAATGGAAATGGGTCTATTTCACTTTTATAATATACAAAATATGAGTATAAACAACATTATAGTAATGTGCAGGTACTTTCTCATGAACTCTATTAGAAGCTTGAAGGGTTAGTTCACCCAAAAATGGAATTTGTCATTTATTACTCACTCATATGTCGTTCCAAACCCATAAGACCTTCATTCATCTTCAGAACACAAATTAGGATATTTTCGGTGAAATCCGAAAGCTTTCTGATCTCCCCATAGGCTGCAACCTTTTAACCAATTTCAAGGACCAGAAAGGTAGTAAAAACATTGTTAAAACAGTCCGTGTGACTACAGTGGTTCAACCTTAATGTCATGAAGCGACGAGAGTAGTTTTTGCACGCAAAAACAGAACAAAAATCACTTTATTCAACAATTCTCCTGAGCTGTTCACATTGTAAACACAGTGCAGCGCTTCCGGGTTCTACATCAGAACGCCGGCTCATTATTGGCCGGCTCCTACGTCAGCATCACACGCATGCATCGTGCTGCTCATGTGAACAGCGTCAGCCAATACTGAGACAGCGTTCTGATGTAGAACCCGAAAGTGCTGCACTGTGTTTAAAATGTAAACAGTGTAGGAGAATGACAAGGAAGAGAAGAAATTGTTAAAGTCGTTATTTTTGTTTTGTTTTTGTGCAAAAAAAGTATTCTCGTCACTTCATAACATTAGTTTGAACCACTGTAGTAACATGGACTATTTTAACAATGTCTTTACTACCTTTCTGGGCCTTGAAATTGGTTATGACGTTGCTGTCTATCTCTATAGGGAGGTCAGAAAGCTCTCGGATTTTATCAAAAATATCTTAATTTGTGTTCCGCAGATGAACAAAGGTCTTATGGGTTTAAAACGACATGAGGGTGAGTAATTAATGACAGAAATTTAATTTTTTTTTTTAAGTCACAATGGACAAAATCAGTTGAAATATTCCTCATCACAATATATTTTGTGTGTTCCAGAGAAAAAAGATCCGTTTTTTCAACCAACAGTAGATGGGGGAGTGTTCAAGAAAAGTGTTATTTTTGCAGTTCTGTTTAGTGAGTATAATGGCACAGAAATTACACAATGCAGATTTAACTCAAGATTCATATTTAGATTTAAGGATATATATATATTTAAGATTGGTAGATATTTCATATTTAAATTTTTTTTTTTTTTTTTTTTTTAACTGCAATATTTAAAATAAATGTTAAACTAGATATTTAAAAAACTCCACTTTTTTATTTACAGTAGCTTATTTGCAAAATTGGATTGTTGGTGAATCTGACTTTTTTAACATGGTTTGTTTAAAATTTTGCACCACACAGAATCATTTTTGAAGACGACGTTTTTATCTAAACTCAATTTCTGCATATTTTGTCTTTTATAAAGATTTTAAACTTAATGAAGACTTCTGACCCTAGTGCTGTGAAAATTTTACTGCTTGATCTAACAGCTTTGGTCAAGCTATCATCCAAAATTTCTATGAATATTAATAGGCCTTTTGCCAGAAAAGTATTGATTAACTACTGTGTGTGAAGAAGGCTGATGCTGAGTAGAGCAAGACCACCAGTGGCTCTGTTTGAGCCTGTCAAAAGAAGTAGGGAGTTCAAGGTGTGATGTGGCCTCTTTAGACTGGTGTATGTGGGTGTGTGTGTGTTTTTAAGGATCTGTAGAAGGACTAAGAGACCATCTACAGGGAGAAAGGACAGAGGCGAAGAGAGGGTCCCCGCCGTGGATTTAGTGTTTGACAGTGGCAACCTGCTGAATGCTGCTGCAGAGCTCACACGAGGAGGACTGCTGGGCCTGACAGCACAAACAGCATTCATCCCTCCATACAGCAGGCCTGCAGTGTTCCTAATCTGTCTTACACACACATACACGATTCAAACATGCACCAGACTTCAACTCACATCCCTCCTGAGTTTTAGCCAAAACAAATTAACAAAGTAAAGCAGCACTCAATACATGCATATTAAACTGACAATCAGCCCAATAGCTCAAACAACTTATCCATCATCCTTCAGAACTCCCTAGTGAATGAGTTGTGAGGCAAAGAAATGTGTGTGCATCATGTGTCGAGGTGACTTCTGGGTAAACGCAGGACTCTTTAATGTAGCCTTGTGAGGTGAATGCGCTACAGATGTATGCGCAGATTTGATGGGCTGATGTGAACGAGGCTGGGGCTCCTTTAACGGGCCAAAACCCAGAGAGCACAGCTGGTGAGCAGCTGGGGCCAGTTGTACTGGAGACCGATGGCAGGGGTGCCCATCGCTCACTGTAACCAGAGAGTTTGGGAACAGATTAATAGATGCTCAGAGGTTAAGTAAACATAATCTGATAGAACTCTGGCTGCATTTAAGGCTGTTCGCCTTGCTTTGCTGGCTCTTTCATCACTGTAACGCCTCTCAACCCCAGTGCTCTTAATATTTGGAGAAGGATTTAAGGACAGGGGCCTGGCACAGCAACCAACATCATACTCTCTTCCCAAATATTCCACATTAGGGTCTTAAGTCAGGCCTGTTTGTCTAACCTAAGCTATGTCTTATCTAATAACACAGTAGCAATGCTGATATCACCCTGAACATACTACACTCAATCAAACTTTTCCAGTGACATCTATGAAATGCTTTGCCATTGACAACCTGTATGACTTTCTTATTTTGAAAGAGTGCTGTTCCGGTTTTGGCCCATACAATGAATGTAAGTGTGGTCCAAAACAACATTATCTATCATTGTATGGACAATAAAACACTGGGGAAAACAAATTCAAAATATATTCTATTGTCAACACTACTGCACTACTGCTGTCTACATAGGCAGCACCCTAACTAAAAAGAACTTCAAAAGTCACTGATTTGGGATAATTTAGGTAGCAACTAGCATCAAGCAAATAGCACTCATCTGAAGCAATTGGCCTCACAAAGAGATTCAACTCACAAACGATACTTATAGACTTAGCATTTTATTTTTAATGGTTTTCAGAACAGAATGAAATATAAGTCTATTTTTAAACAAAAAGCCAACAATAAAACTGAAAAAAGCAAGCTCTTTGAATAGCAAGCTCTTTGAAAAACATTAACACAGTATATACTGATATATTATGAAATTGTATTATAACTAGTGTTGTCAAAAGTACCGACTTCGGTACCAAGTCGGTACTGAAATTTAAAAAATGCGATGATACCAGCATTTCCCTGCATTTTGAGCACTGCTGAATGGATTCTTAAACACCTCTGATTGGCCATCGCTCAACATATATGTCTCTGATTGGCCATTGTGTTCTCGTGCTCAACATATATGTCTGTGATTGGCTACAATGATCAGCGCTTCAAAAACATGTTGTAAACAGACATCTTTGAAGCGTTGGTACTGAAGTACACTAATTGTAACTTATTTACTTCATTTATATATAATTAAAAAGGTTCAAACTCAGACCTTCTCTATGAGGAGCAAGAGAGATTTAACATGAACCAACAACAAATTTACTATTTCTCCTGTGGACACGCTGGGTCTCTCTTACACATTTAGCATAGTTTCCATCCCAATCTAATTATGATGCACTGCAATGTACTGAATCATGATTAATGTATTGCATATGTATCAGTAGTTAGTGATACGCAGCTCTAGTTTTCACTATTTACAGAAAAGGGATACAGCACATGTTCTTAGCATGTAAGGGGCTGTTCACACAGAACAAGTTTTTCCATTTCATTGCGTTACTTTTCAATGTAAACGTTGAGCTTGCATCTTTTGCAGCGTCTCGCGCATTAGATGGCATTCTAAAAACATGGCACTCAAGTTAAAGTGTCGCTGTGGTGAAAATCCAGTTTTTATGTTGTAAAAAGCTTTACCATTTTGCATCATTTACTAGTTGACCAAGTGGATCTCTGAGCTCGTGCAAGTGAGTGGAGGCGGGGCTAATTAGCATATTCATTGATCTGCGTATACTAAATGAAGCAAGGGTGTAGAGTTACATTCAAGCTATTATAAGGCATGAAGAAATTTCTTTTCACAGGAAAAAAAATTTTTAAATGTCATTTTGGTGATCAAAGATAAAATTATTGACTACAGGGGGACTTTAAAAGAAGCTCCACTGACCTGTGTCTCGTGTCTTTAACAGCAAAAATGCGTTCTGTGTGGCCTGGCCCTAAAGTGCTCAGTTTTGGTGTGCTCTCAAGGATAGCATGAGAAGCAGGGTGAAGGTTCCCATTGCTCTGATCACTTTCTCCAGCAAATGCTCACATTTCTGAGATGTGCGGTCCACTTTAATTGGCCTTTTCTGCAAAGGTGGACTTTAATTACTTTGTTCCTCGATTAAAGGCCTCAGACTGTTCAGACAAGAGCTGGGTTATAACCTTTACTACTCTCTCTCTCTCTCTTTCTGTTTTTCTTTCTCTTTCACTTCAAAATTCCCTTAAAAGAATTCCTAAATGTGATCTATCACCTTAAAGGTCAATGAAAGACACACAACATACAGTTGATTAAGTCTTGAGACATATGTTTGACAGAAATGTTCTATTCAGTCTTCATGTCTCTATTTTTAATGTGTGTGTATATATATATATATATATATATATACACTATATATATACACACACACACACACACACACACACACGCACACAAAATTGTAAATGACTTGAGGGTGAATACATGATGACAGTATTTTAATTCTTAGGTGAACTATTCCTTTAATTACCCTCTGGACAAAAACTACCCTCGATTCTTATTTCCCAAGGCCCAAAAAAAATGTTTTTTCTCTGTTTCGCAAGCGTAAACACCCACACCAGTAGAGTAACGGGCTAAACAGAAATGAGAATGAATGGAAGGTCTGTGTGATAAATAGCCACGTTCCCTCTGAAATGCATAAAAAGTGTGTATGTGTGTGTGAGCCCTCGTCCTTCAGAGCGGCATTGCACTGCTCAACCTGTGCGGTCAGTACTGAGTGATAGACTAATCGATGTGTGGCCTAATCAGCCAGCTTAACTCTAATACCCAGGACAGGTTCACATTATTATCATATCAGACTCTGCATGTTTGGAGGTGACATGGAAAAGGCAAAAAGATTAAAGTCAATTTTACAGAAGAGCCTTCCACAGCTTCTGTTATTCCGCCCAGTGCAGGATGACTTTTATCTGATGCCTGACCAAAAAAGTGTGCAGAAAAACACATGCGGCATACCATAATGAACTCACACTCTCGTTTGCAGTCGGTGCCATGCTGTGTGGAGTAATTCAGAAGCTGGAAGGCAGATGGCCCCAGCTGAGCGTGAAGCTTTTATGTGTTCAGACCCCAAAACCACCTCCACCACTACAGTCTAGCCCATCCTACCCTTACTGAGCCCTTATCAAAGTTGTGTAACTCAGGCCAGCACTTTTGGAGGACGGGTGGGGTGAGGGGTGCTCACGAATCATCTATAAACACCTTTACACAAACTGTTTACGGGCAGTAAATGATGCATTAAACAGAAAACAGGATGGCTGGTGGGTTTAAAGAGGCTGTGTTGGGTTAGGTAGTGCATGTTGGCTTCGCACAACTGTCGGCCTCTCAAAAGTGGTTGTTGCCCACACATTTAAACGCTAGAGAATTTTCCATTTTTTAAAAAAAGGGGTGTGGGGTATTTTGAGCTGAAACTTCACAGACACATTCTGGGGACACCAGAGACTTATATTACATCTTGTGAAAAGGGGCATAATAGATCTCCTTTAAAAAAAAATACCAAAACCAATATAGGTTTGGTTTTGTTATTGGTTACTGACTGGTTTTTCACTTGATAACATGTAGGTTAAGATACAAATTTTGACAGTAGTGTTTTAAGAAAATAAATGAATAAAATATACTACCACAGAATTATTATGTAGTATATAGTTATGACCAATTATTGAATGTATGGCAACTCTAAACTATAAAAATTTCATTATATATGTTTTTATGTATGTATGTATTACCTCACTATTTGCAATGGAATATCATGTCTTTTTTTTCCAAATATTTATTCCTTAAAAGTACTAAAAGAATCATTAATAGAACCCTTAAGGAATGACAATCATCAGAACCAGAACTGTAATCATTAAATTCGTCTTGATTTGGGATCGTCCATCCCAAATTACCACATCTTGAGCTGTCAAGCAAACAGACACTGAGGGGCAATGTTGACTTGTTATGTACAACTGCACTCCGAAATGCCGAAGACAACCTGGCACCAATTAAACTCTGGCCCTAAAAAGGCTATGTGATGTTCAACCCTACAGGCAAATAGGGTGAGCTAGACATCAGCCAAGTTTTATCACAGAAGCAGCTCTGCACTGTCAAAGTGGCAAATATTCACAAATATGTGCAGGACTGTATTAAAAGGCTGATTTGGTTTTTTTAATGAGTGTTGTCTGTAACAGGTCAAACTTATTCAAATCACGTGAAGATTAAATCACTGCAGGGTCTTCAAGGTCAGTGTCTTTGGAAAGGGAGGAGCGGGAAAGGGACGGGAGGGAGAGAAAACTTGGACTAATAGCGAGAGAGACAGAGAAAAGCAGTCACTCTCAAGAGAACTCTGGTCTTATTGGAACAATCCAGCACAAAAACAGTCATTTAACTTTTCTGTCAAGTGTCATAGTTATAATTCACTGTTTCATGATTACTGTCAGCTCACTTTACAGAGCAGAGCTTGTGCTAATGGAAAATTGAAGTGAATAGACTCTCCAAACACAATGTTTTGATATCTCAATTATCTTTCTCATTATATTGCCTGTAGGGGTGGGCAATACACTGGTAGACACAATTAACCAGTAGAAATTTGCCAACCAGTAGAGAATTTGGACATTGTTGCTATCACGGTAATGCTCACGTGACGTTGCTATTCTGCGTGGCTACGACAGCTTATCGTTTGAATGCCTTTTTTAAGCATTGCAGTTTAAAAACAAGTGATTTTAAACCATTGAAATGCAACAAGCAGTGAAAGAAAACTCATTTTGCTATATGCACATTTGAAAGCCGCTGCTCATTGAGCAAGTGAGTATTGAACTGAGTTTTTTTTGCAGCCTAATTGAGGTCAACAGATAAATACACATATTTATGTGTCAAAATGCCTGTCTTTGCAAGTATCCCTGTAAACATAGTCATTTGTGTCTTAAGTGAACGTAAACAGTTGAGAAAGAAAACGCATGTGTAACAGTATATTGGATCTGTGCATTCTGTCTGAAAGTGACAGCAGCCTAATAAACCTGCTGGAGTCTGTTTCATTACTGTTTATCAAACAACAACAAAAAAAGAGAAAATCTCTCAATGCTCTTGACTGAATCACTTTTTTCTCACTTTGCGTTTTTTTTTTTATTCATTTGATTACTTTATACAATTTATCTAGGCTAGTATTTCTTATTTTTAGTGCTTAACATTTTTTCAGGTAGGTCTACTTTTTTGTTCTATTGTAGTTTGTTGTCCTATTGCTTGTAGTTAGTTTCCTTGTTCTTATTTTATTACTGACTGTTTACTTGTCTTTAGTAAGCTTGAGGGTTTTTTTGTTTGTTTGTTTGTTTTTAACGTAGGCTAGTATTAGGGTTTTTTGTGAAATTGAAATTGGTGACAAGAATTATGAAATTTCAATGGTATAAAAAAATGATATAAAAACCTTTGTCAGCAAGCCAACCAATCAGAAGATGCAAATTGAATCATATGATTTCAAGATGAATGACAGTGAGCGTATGAGCTGCTTTCAATTGCAGAGCTGCAAGTTTTTATCATGTTTTGTCCATTGTTACATTGTCAATGACGATGTTTTCACGAGTAGCAAGTAAACCCAACAGAGTTCCTTTTGCTGCTGTAAAACTGACAGAAACTGACGTCTTGTTGTCCAAAGAGGTGGACTTTGAGGTTTTGCAAAAAAAAGCACACATGGACTTAGCTGGTTTTGCAGCAAAAGACAGTGAAATTTGTTAAATACCAATGAATTGACTAAAGTGACATTTTTGAAAATAAAGCATTTCAATAACTGAATAACAACCTTTCCATTGAAATTAAAGTGAAATTACTAAACCTAAACATAAGAGCCTGATAAACGCTCATTTATAAGAAAAGATGTCAGATGGACTTAGAGGTTTTTGCAATGGAATTCTTCATATATTGTTATCATGAAATAAAATGACTCAAATCTTGATTAAAAGATTTTGGCCATATCTCCCACCCCTAATTGCATGAGCAAAGCCCAAGGTCTGCATACAAAGAGGGTGAAATTAGCTGGAAGCGTGAAACTATGTAGACTATATCATTAAAAATATTTCTCGCAAATACTTTTCAAAACCGAAAACATGACATGTTGAGCTTTTACAAATAAATGAACAAAGCTATTTTTTCTGGACGGAAGATATACAGAACAACTGAGATTCTTGTTAATAATGGCCAGGAAAATGTAAGAGAAATCATTTTGAGTGAGAGTGAGGTCATCCATTCCTAGCCTTGAAAAGAAATCAATCACAAAATTGATTAAATGTTGCATTTGGAGACTCTTTGAGCCTTTGAGCCAGGCTAATCAGAAACTCAGCACCACTAGGATGTGCGAATGCTTGTTGAAATCGCTACGTGTGAAGCTGCTGGGATATGCAAAGCCTTCCCGTCTTGATCTTCTGCTGGAATTTGGAAACAGAATCTGGCCACCGCACTGTCGACACTTCATGCTGCTTGTTGCGCGTCAATCAATGGTGGGTGCGAGGGCGGCTTTTAGAGGGTCCCAAGGGTGACTGCTTAGAGCACGCTCGGTTTAACACGCCAACAGCCGGGTGGGAGTAAACAGAGAGGGATATAAACTGGGGTATTGACTTCATGATCAATTCTATTGATCAGCAAGATCCCCCTCCTTCAGCAGGCACACTGAGCCCTCACAAAGTCTCCATCTCGCCCTCTGCTGACTCCAGAGCACAGGCAGACTGGAAACCTGCCCAGATCTGCAGCCGAGACACCTTCCTCTAGGAGGAGACAGAGAGGAGAATCAACCACCATCTACCAGGGAGTCATCTGTCAGAAGTGAGATTCACCTGGCCTACTTGAAATGACACAAATGACATTTTGAAAATACTAAATGAAACAAGCAAGGTGTCTGAGTCATGGGTGGGAACAAATGTAAAAGTTCAGTGAATTCATCACTGAAAAACCAATTGATCAACCAAATCAGAATACTGGGGGGTAAAGTATATGGGCTTGAACATATAAAAGCCAACGTGCTTGTGAAAATACAGGTTCAATGCTGGCTTATGTCACATTACGATCCCTGGAATCTGTCTATCCTCTCTAATAAAAGTGCAAAAAGGCCATAAATAAATTTTAAAAAAAGAAGAAAAAAAAAACTGGTACATTTGAGTGTGGCAAAATACACAATATATTCTTAGTCACTGACAGCATTCAGTGAAAAACGGATGGCGTGAAAAGAAAGAGAGCTTAATTGAAGCCTTTTCTGCCAGCTCCGAGTATATCCAGCAAGTTGGAATCATCTTCAGCTTTGTGACAGCCGCTGCCACTGATCCAATGGGACAAGCCAGGAGGGGCGGGTTGGGTCATCGTTCTGTCACATAAGATTCACATATCCACAACGCGGGCTGGCACACCAAATGACCTCCCTGTTTACGAGACTGCTGGTGATAACACACATCATCTCATTAGTCACATACCGCCCCTGATCTGCCATGGCACCTCCACTTACAAATGGCAGCTATGAGCTAAATTTACCCTCGTTACGCTTGCGCTCCAATCACAAAAGGGCTGCTGTCTTTTGGGCTGAAGATTACAATTTGCTATGGATGGACACGCCAGTATTATTGCCGGTCTGTCGGGCTTCAGGTGGAAATAGAGATAAATGCGCAGTGCAAGTAGAAGCTACTCACGTCCAACGTGCATCTCCACCAGCAAAGATTCACAGACCGAGTGGATGTGACAGGCCCGTTTCATTTACAGACACCACCGAGGGCTGGGTTTCATGCAAAGCAGAGCCCACCAGCAGAGATCCCTCTGAGATGAAGTTTACCTCACTCAGGTGAAGAATAGCTCTGGGTTACATGCTCAGCCCCACCCGTTATCTCATGACGGCACAGGATCTTCTCGTAATCCTGCCTTCCAGTTGCGAGGAAATTTCTCAAAACAAATCTGCGAGGAACCGGGCTGATAATGCGAACCTAATCAGGAGGGAAAAATATAATCCGCTGGCACCCTTAACTAGTATTTCATATCCTCGTCATCTCTTTTTCAGCTTCCTTTTTCTCTTTGCAGCTTCCACTCGTGCTAATTCGTATTGGATTTTCATTCGTTCACCTTTCTGCGAGCATCAATTTCAGATGGCATGAAAAAGTAATATTCCAGCAATAAAGCTTGATTTACACCCTTTGCCTGGCTCCCCCTCTAGCTTTTTATATTTGATCATTTAGTGGGGATCGTATAACTGTATATCAGACGCAAATGAAATCAGGTCCCGTGCACATTAAGGCCATGTAGAGTTGCAGCTAACATCCCCTGCGATCCAGCCGCACGGCTCCCCGGCAAGCCAAGGGCAGAGTCCCATTCATTTTCAGGCCCATTTCCTCCTATGATTAGGCGATCAATCAATCCGAGCCTTCAATCTCATCAGGCAGACGGGATTATCTGCCCATCTCCCCCTCCGTTACTCGCTCTCTCCCTCTCACAGAGCGGCACATTAACATCAGATCAAGTATCAGCAAGCGCATGCGGTCTGTAACGTCAAACAGACCACAGACAGACATCTCTTCATCTTTCCCTGCTCCTAATACCCCCACAGCTCCCGTAGTGCACTGCATGCAAGCACGAACGGAGAGACGTTTGTGGAGACTGACAAAGAGGCACGTCTTTAAAGCGCTTGTCAAGGTATTAAGCCATAGGCCTACTTCAGGGAGCATCCTTTCAAAGTAGATGAATTGCTTCTTAGACCATCACAACACCACTTGCACATCTAAAAGACAAAGCCCGACCTGTCTCTGTAAATTGTGGCTATAGGCTCATTTGTCCGTGCGGGTTCCTACACGTCTACTAAATCATCCGACCTGTCCTTTGACGTATCAGAGATTCCATACACTTGCCCGCCCCTGTCTTCCCACAATACACCAGGGAGGACAAACACTATTTATCGGACAAGTCTATATAAAGCTTTCTCAGTGTCAGAGAGGGTAAGAGAATATGCCCTATAAAAGCCCAGCCACTCAGACCCTGTTTTTACAATGATCCGCACTCACTCTTGTTTACACAAGCGTAATAGCAAGTAAACTGCTACTTGTAAACAGCAGAATGCCATTTAATGTGACTGGCTGGGTCATGGTGGTTTCTCTTCACAACAGGACAGATGCCAAAGAGGTTTGGGAAGGGCAGACGCAGAGTTCAGAGAAAATGTGCATTTATTCTGACCACGTTGAACTTGAGATGTACAGAGAAAATGGATCACAAATGATCCCCTTTATGCCGTGGTCCTTTGTGTGCAATGAAACTACAGACTATCTGTCAAAACAACATTTCATTGTAAACTGCAAACTTGGTATGAGAAAAATTACAAAAACAGTGGCCAACAAAACATCAAACTTCAGCAACACTTAGAAATGTCTAAATGTCAGTGTATTTGACTTAAAATATTAGAATAAAAGTGGCATCTGCAAACATATTACAGATTTTCTTAAGTTTACATAGGTGTCCTAGCTATGGAAACTTGTTTCCACTATGAAATAAAAAATAAAGAAGGTAATTGCGACTTTTTATCTCACAATTCAGACTTTTTTTCCCTTCACAATTGCAAGTTTATGGCTTATAATTTGGACTTTTTTTTAAATCAGAATTTTCTCAGACATAAATTCACACATGCAAGTTATAAAGTCAGAATTGTGAATTATAAAGTCAGAATTGTGAGATATAAACTTGCAATTGCATGTTATAATGTCCAACTGATAGGGGAAAAAACTGACTTTTCTAAGAATTATATATCACAATTCTGACTTTATAATTCATAATTGTGAGTTTATATCATGCAATTCTAAGGGGAAAAAAAGGCAGAATTGCAAGTTATAAAGTCAGAATTGCGTGAAAAAAACTTGCAACTGTAAGAAAAAAGTCAGAATTGCAACTTTATATCTCGCAATTCTCACTTTATATCATGCAATTCTGACTTTATAACTCGCAATTGTGAGTTTAAATCTCGCAATTCTGAGAAAAAAAGTCAGAATTGTGAGATAAAAAGTCACAATTACCTTTTTTATTTTTTTATTTAGTGGCGGAAACAAGCTTCGATGCCTAGCAGAATAACCACAGATGTGATTCATTAACTATGAACATGCTCAAATATTTGACAACCAGAAACTGATGAAAAAATATTGTTTTTCATAATTTAAAACATACACATTTTTGTAAAAGGTTTTGTACAATAGCTATTTGTAATAAGAATAAAATGTGTGCACTAGTGTTCCATTCATATCTACTCCTGAAGTACTAAAAATTCTATTTGTGTTTGTTTTTGTTTGTTTTGTTTTGTTTTTCCAGCAATTAAGCATTGCAAAAAATTTTTGATTCAATCAGCTTGAAATATAGACGGGCCAACACCCAATATATACTGTATAAGCAGTGATGCGATGTATTTTTGGAATGCAAAACTTTTATTATATTCATCTTTTTTGAGGCTTCAATGTACTTGTCCCCATTATTTCTACTATTGAACATGGTCACTACACAGTAGATGTGTTTGACAGAAGCAAATGTTGAGCAAAGAATAAAATTATGTCAAAATTTTCCTTTTTGGGTGGACAATATCTTTGAGCCCAATTAGTCGTCTAGTCATTTAGGCAACTAGCCATCTAGTTGATGTTGAAAAATGAAAATACAAAAATGTTCACATCCATATTGCAGTAATAGCTTCATTTAAATATATGTCAATTCAATTAATTGAAATTTATAATCGCAATTATAATATCAAGAGAAATACTCGACAATTAGGATGTCAAATTTGTGCACCTCTTTCATTCTTGCTAAAAATATTCTCTGACACTTCCAAGAATACACCTAAAATCTGCATTCTTAAAATAAAGTCTTGCTTAAACCTCCAGCGCTCCTTAAAGCATGGAGATGACATTTATTATTTCCTGAAGCTGGAAGACACTTTGGGGCCCTTTACTCTCTGAAATTTTCATCATCTTTCATCAAAGCTAGGTGCGCATTATCCTCTCCCACAATCCTTAGCAGCAGCCCTGAACCTGTGACATGACACCACCCGCTTTCATCAGTCATCAGCGGCCAGAATCATCTAAAAAAACAGCTCCTTTTTAAATGCTGAGGAGGAACCCAATGAATTAGTAATACATTTACATGAGCTGAGAGCAAGTGCAGGTAAAGAAATTACTCTCTTCATGTCGTGGCAAATACTCTTTTCCTCTCTGACTGGTATGCGCCGGTGAAAAAGGGCATCTGAAAGATATTCAGTGCGAGGCTACTTAATGGAAAAGTAAGAAAATATAACCCAAAAAGCTTTTTGATGTAAAGAAACTAATTCTGTTAAAGATGCAGATCAAACTGTCAGGCTTTCATTATGGTACAATACCTTTTAGCAGTCATGCACTGTGGTAATAGAGTTTCAAAGTACCTCAAAATATCAGATTTCCTGCTGTTCATTCATATCAGACTCAGTCTTCAGACATGAACAGCACAAGAACTTAAAGCCATTTTTACACTGTGGCCCTAAAAGTAATTTAGCCAACATAAACAATGTAAAGTTTTTCATGGTCCTATAAAAGAGAGCATATAGGTCAGATGTGGCCTGGTGGATAGTGCACACGGTATGAACCTGCTCCGGTCATTTAATGGCGGTTACAGACTACACAATATTTTTGTCTGTTACGATAGTCACTGTGTGAGATTATGTGATTTTGACTCCTATAATCTCGTCGTGTCGTTTACAAAAAACATGTCAGACTACAAGTTGCTTCCCGACCAATCATTGCTTGCCAACTTTAACGATATGCGTAATGTTATTGAGAAGGTGGAATTAGTGACTGACTTCCGGAAACAAGAGCGTAAACAAACAATGGTTGTACTTGCTTAATGCTAATTCCAGCACTCACTGGGTTGCTGAAGCGCCTATGCTATCGCTATTTCACTCTGTCGTGGTCGTACCTTGAGGAAACATCATAAAGGTAGGAGTACTGTTACCATAGCTCCACAAACCTTTCCTCTATTGCATAATTCCACCTAGTAGCACCAATACCATCGTCGCTCTTTCATTTTGGCATCTCTGAAAGAGCTTCTGTGCTCTTATTGGTCAACATCACAGATGCGATGGAACCCGCCACAGAGGACCGAAAAAAAATTAAACATGCTAGTCTTTCTGTCGTGACATTGTGTCACAAGTGTCACCTCGGTTGTTGTTCACTTTAGCTGGGTTTCCATTACATATCTGCGCAAATCTTGTGATATTTCTAAATGTCGATAAAAAACTATTGCGAAATGACGGTGTTTCCATTAACTGATGTTATGCGACTTAAATGTAATTTTTTCATCCCGCGATAAGTCATTCCAAAACTCATAGCATTGGATGTTAGTAGGTTTACGTATATCACAGCCACAGCACTAGCCATTATTTTTAACAGAAGGAGACGTAGACATGTTATCCAAGCATTAAGGCAACTGTGTCCATCAAAGCATTTTTAGCCAGCTGAAAACGCCTAGCTGTGGGCGCTTGAAAGTGTTTTGGCAGCGTGTTTTTTTTTTTTCTTTTCAGTTGAGACGCCTCGCTTGCTATGATACGGAATGTCCGCAGAAACGTTTCTAGTATCTCATTTCACAAATAGTTTGTTTCTGCATTGTTTCTATATAAAGTATTTGCTCTGGGTTTTGTTTTAAATGATTTTGTTTGGTTGTTGTGCTTGTTGTTGTCATCTGTTGACGTTGTACAAGTAGAACGTGGCGGTTCCTCGGTGTAGTCCCGCCCCTAAAGTAATAGTGATGAGCGCTGCGTTTTATCCAAAGTTGAACATTCTTCAACTCTCGGCGACCAGTAAAAAGTTTAATAAAGAACTCTGTCTCATTTTTGTGTCCAAACACACCACGCCTTCTTTAAAGAATGATCGACTTTTACGTACGGCAGGTACCTGTAAATGCGAAAAAAAACTGTTTGTATTGCAGTTTTGCGAAATATTCCTTTTTTGAATTGCCTAAAAAACCACCTCATGCAAGCGTAAAAACTTTTCGCAATATATGGCAGTTTTTGCGAAATTGACGTGTTTCCACTGGGCGTATTTTTAATTCACAACTTCGATTTGTGCAATTTGAAGGGTAATGGAAACACAGCTACTGACACACTATACGAGATAAAATGATCGATTCTTGCATCCCGATGCCCATTGTCGTTTACGAATCACCACGACACAAGCAGATAATGCCAAAATTGGGGCTGATATTGTGAAGTCTGAACCCAGCATAATGTTCCCATCCCCATCTTTGAACCCCTTCAATCACATTTTGTCAGTCATTAAAACTGAGCACTTAACAGTTGCGGTACATAAAATATGCCGGGTGCAGATAGTCTCCTTCAAAAGTACATGCATTATAGAATACCATTCCTCTGGTCTGGATTATCCATTGTCTTCTTAATGGGGCTGGTCATCTGCGCACAGACAAATTCAACATGAAGGTCAGAAGTACAAAGTTCTGTGGCACACAAACTAAAAATTCCCTCGAGCAGCAGTAAAGAAAAGAAAGTGAACCACAGCCTCAGCTGACAGCTAAAGCTCCTCAGATCTCCAATAGGCCCCCTCATTGTCCTAAAAGCCAGCCGCCCCCGCAATAAACGGTTTTAATAACATATCACAATCCCCAAGTGTACTTTGCCTTTGTTTTCCACATGTAACCAGTTCTAATTAGGCAATGTGCTGCACAACTTACCGAGGTCTGGCTGCCTCTGATCACAATAGCTAGTTGTATCTTCTACCACAGCTGTAATTAATGAGAAAACCAGACTTTTCATGAAACTCTTTCATGAAAAAAAGGAAGATTTAGGGAAAAAAGTACATCATAGAGAGAATATATGGCTTAAATTCTGCCAGATAGACCTTGGAGTTCTCATCATCTGTGACAAAAAGCCTGATCTCTGTCTGTGCTGATGCAACCTGGTTCGTATTAGTAAAGAAATGCACCAAAAACCAAAATCATTGAAGAGAAAACAAATGGCACGGAGAACATCTACACCAGATGAACCGTGACTGATCATCAAAATACAGTGTAACACTCATATCTCTGTGGAATCAGACAGGATGTGCTTCATTTATATGAGATGGAGACATAAAATAAAGCATGTAAATAAAATGGTCCAAGTTTGTCATCTGTAGCATAAATAAATAAATAAATAAATAAAAGCTGTCCAGCTTGTCAGATTTACCTGATCTAAGAATTTACAAAAAAAAAATAATAATTCTGGTTTCAAATGTCTTTTTTGGTACATTTATGGCTATTAAATATAAATGACATATGAATATTAAATATAAAAATCACACTTCTAAAACAATTAATGATCACACTTTATTTTACATTCACCACCCCATATGTTATTCTGTAACATTTTACAATAAGGTTCTATATGTTATACTCATTTTAATTTATAAACATACTATTTTTTTTTTATTGCTAATGTTAGGTCATTGAACTCATGTTAACTATTATGTTAAAGGCACACTATGTAGTTTTCGCCTCTAGAGGTCGCTTATTCAAAACAAAGGCGTAGCTTGATGACGCCTTGATTTCTTGGAATCATGGGAGTTGTCATCTTCATGTCTACAGCTGGGGGAAAAGAACCCAACGAGACTCGGGCAGAAATCATATTCATGGATGAGCTAATGTATTAAAGATTTATTAACATTACTGTAGTATGAAGCAGGGTGTGGCTGAAAACCGTTGGAGTGGAACAAGGCCGCTGGAGCGATTGCTAATGAGAGACAAGCGCGACACACAGCTCGAGAGCAGTGGAGCTTTTATTATGCCACAATTGCCGCTTCCACTTCTTCTGGTCAAGCGTATGTGGGGTAAAGCAGTGCTGTTTATCATATTAGATACATTTGTGTGTTGAAAATTGTTATAATGCTACTCTGTGCGTTCGTTTGGTGGCTACTATGAGACACTTGTTGCACACTGCCACATTAGTCATGGTACATTAGTCATGGTAAAACATGGTACTCGCTGTAAATCAAGAAAACAAGATTTAGACTTACTGTGTTGAGCTATATAACATGATTAGTTTTCTGTCAATGAATGTATCCAAATAGCTGCTCGCCTGTCTAATAAAACGCATAATAAAGTGTCTTTGGTGTTTCCATTGTTTCTACAAAATAAAACCAGAAATCGAGGACAGCGGGTATGATGTCATTTATAGGCGACGCACAGACACGGTCCGTGTCCTGGTTAAAATTGCTTATTTCTCTGGATTTAATCATTCTTGGAAACATTTGGGATAATGCAAGTACACAAGTCAACAAAATATATAACACTGTTCTAGTGGTTTTTGGATAAAATCTTACATATTGTGCCTTTAACTAATTTTAACATATAAGCAGCCTTATTGTAAAGTGTTTTTTCTATTTGCATCATATTCATTTCTGGACTGGAAATTTAAGGTAGACGCCATCAGGCAAACCAACATGATCAAGAGGGAAATTCATTCAATATTAGATATCAATAACATTTATCTGCTTAATAAGTTAATGAGAAGATTGTAAATCTGACACCAATTGCATTAACAAACTCCAGCAATCTGATTAGCAGTAATTCAGTATTACAGAAGAAAATCTACAGCTAATGGAAACATCCCGGCAGTCTCAGAAAATGTAATAAAATAAACTCTCTGTGAGCTATGTTTCATTTGCAGCTCTTGTTGAATGCAATAATTGCAATTACTCCACACATTGAATAAACAAGCAATTAGCATTGCTTTTTAAAAAAAAAAAAACTTTACAAATTATTCTGATTATACTTAGAGGGAAAACATGTTTTAAGCTTTTTAAAGGTGTTGTAAATTATTCTCAATATACTTTGGCCTAAAAAAGTGTGTCCAGTAAACACAAACAGGTCTTGCATGTTAGAATATTAGACAGGCTTTGATTATGTTTGTAAATAGGAAGTCTGCTACATATTTCTAACCAAATCATCGTATTTTTTTTCCTGTTTGACGGAATACACAAATGAATTCATAAAGTTCATCTACCTGTTGCACAGTTACACAGGCAGTGCTTCATTTCACCCGTGTCTCGTGATTTGATGACTGTTTCTCATCTTCTTCATGCTGTAGACGTTTGACTTCCCAGTATATTCATTCACAACAGTCAATATAAAGAGTGAAATCTCTGTGCTGTTACTTCTTCATCATTTCTAAACGCCCGCTCCGGCGCCCTCTCTCCCGCTTCACCCACCCGTACACATCCTGCTCACAGATTGACAAACAGCGCAGCGAGCCAATGGCCATTCAGAACTCGCCTGTCACTTACTTGACGACCAATCGTAGTCAGAGCTGCGACCAGGTGGGCGGAACTCTATCAGTGAAAGGTGCTGGTCTCCATGGGAACATGGCAAACATGAAGCGTAAGCGGCAGATGAAAATGTCGTTTGAGGATCTTCATCTCTAGAGAGCAGTACGAGGCAAAAGTCTCTTGGTAACCTGTAGCCTGCTCTTTATAAACATGAGATTTTGTGTAGGTTTTATTTCAATCAGTAATATAACCAAAAGCACATGGAGATAATATACTCATATGTAAAAATTGGCCTTGTTATTCAAATGACTGTATGTTCCGTTTAATACAAAGTCAAGCGAATCCAATATTATGATTGCTGTAATTAGAGTTAAGCTTAATGTTGTTGTCAATAGCGAAAACAACCAATTTGTCCTAATTAAACACCATGAAATCATAACTCAAATAGCCTATCTAGGGTCCTATAAAAAGGCTAAGTGGTTATATAAGATTTTAAGTGTTAATAGCTCAAAATGACCAAGTAAGCTGTGATATAGACTACCCATATGCTCTTTGATTAATATAATTACGTATGCTAGTCATGGTGGCCTTTAAATAGGATAACTGTCATTAAGAATTCAGAGGTGTTAGCTCTTTTTAGTATTATTGATGTTGTTTTGTTGTAAATAGTTGTTTCGTGTGATTATTTTTGCCTCTGGTAAACTTGGACCCTGTTTTATGTTGAATCCATTTTTATTTTCACTTCTATTTCAATTACTGGTAAGTCAGTGATTGACCTAGTGTCAGTTATAATTTATTTTTCATGTTTTGTCATAGCATGATTATCATTCATAAATTTGAGTGAATTCCAATTGAAATTACTAACAATGATTTTTTAATGTTCTGTGAACAGATTTAAAGCTTATATAAATATTAATAAGACCCTGCCTCTTTCAGTGTTATATGATTTGATGTTAAATCAGTGTCTTTTAATGTTGTTTTAAACCATGCTTCATTTTATTAAAGCATGCTGGTGCTTTTTCTATCTGTCAGTCCATCCAGCCATCTGTATACTTCCAACTGATCCTGTGCTGCTGAAATATGAATATGTATATGAGTCTCAGCCTAAAAGAAAAAGAGAAGACATTAATTTTTTTTTTTTTTTTAATTTGTTGGTTTTTATTTTTGTGTGTGTATATAGATGCTATTTACATTAAGTGCAAATAGTGATAGATGCTATTTACACTAAGTGCAAATCGCTGTAGATGCTATGTACACTAAGTGAAAATAGCAATATATTCCATTTACACCATGTAAAAGTAGCATTTTTTTTGCAAGAAGTATAAATAGTAATTAGATGCTATACTTTATATTATTGGCAGATACTATTTGCAGATTTACTTTTTTTTGTTAATGTATTTTGTACATTATCAGGATGCAATAATATAATAGTGTAAATGATTATATTTATTAAAATTATTAAATGGATACTGCCTTACTGGGAGAATAAAAACCCTCCTTACACCTTCCCCTAACAAATAAATAAATACTCATTAAAATATCATTAAACACTCGTTAGGCAGTTTATTTCCACTTTTAGAACATTATTTTCATTTTTATTAAAAATAAATGCCTTTCTGATGTGATATGTGATGGGAAAACGGAGAAGAGCGAGCTCGGCAAAAAGCGGATTTGAACCCACGTAGAACGCAGTAAAATCCAGGACAGTGAGGCTTACTTGCTTCTGTGGCACCACTGAAGACATTGAATACTGCACGTCTTTTTTTAAACTTGAGTGGCCCAACCAGACATTGGTGGGTGGAGCTAGTGTAAATAGCGTTTGCCAACAAGGGACACTATTTTCACTTAGTGTAAATAGACACTCCGTTACAGTAATGAGACTGAGAAAAGTTTTTTTTTGGTCTGGATACATTTAAGCTATGTTCACACTTGGCAGGTTTGGTTTGATTAGAACAAACTCTGGTGCAATTTTTCTGTTAGTGCGTTTCATTTGAAAAAGTGTGAATGCTGCCACCCGAACCTTATAAAACGTGTGTACACGCAGATTTGATCTTAGATTGTGCGTACGCTAAAATCCATGGCAACAATGTTCATGTTTATAAAAAAGGTCTTTGATGTGGAAAAGTGCTAAGGGTCAGGGTCTAAGCAGACGTACGCACTTTTCCTTGTGGCAGAGAGTCGGAGTACTGCAGGTATTTGGAAATCTAAGCATTTCTTGCCACTCACCATTCTCAAGTAGGATTTGGATGTTGACTGGTGCTATTTTATATGTTAATGACATTAATTATGCGGCAGAGATCTGAAACCATTCAGCTGCGCACAATTTCAAGATCATTTGCGATTTATAAATTTCATTTCTGGAAGAGAAGTACATTCATTCTCTCAATCACACGTACGCACATTTGAAAAGTGATCGTAAGATCAAATGTAGGATGGTTTCTACACAACATTTTATAAATGAGGCCCCTGGACGCACCAAACAAGCGGACCGAGACCCCTGAGGGTGTGTTCGATTGCCTGGTCTGAACCAGAGTTCAATTGCTCCCCCTTCTCCCTGGATTGTGTCCACACTGTATTATTTGATTCCGAACCACAGAGCTTTCGCATCATCAAAGCAGCAACTCTTTACCCCTGCTGCTTGGTAACAACAAAATTTTGAATCTTCGATTTTGTTTCCAAAGCATCAGCACATAACAGCACTTGCGTCTATCTGCTGCCAATGTACTGCAAAAGTCCATTTCTGCTGAAGTCGAGCAGATAGGCTATATACATTCTCTCTGCTTGCAGTTTGTCGGTCACACTTGTCAGCGAAGTGAGTGAAAACACACAAACACAGAGTTTTATTAAATCATACATCATTAATAGTCGTTCACTTCTGTAATTTAGTACATTTGCATTCATATCAGCAGTGAACCGTACTGGAAGTTACATGAATCGTACCCCAGACCACCCTTTTTATCCGGGATACGGTTTGTGGGCGCACACCTGAGTTCAGAAAACAGGGCTGTGTCCGAAATCGCCCCCTATACGCTTAAATAGGGCACTATTTGAGGTGACAGCCATTTGTAGTAGCGTCCGAAACCATAGTGAACATTATCAAGTGCACTCATTCAATTCCACAATGCACCGCAGTAACAAGTGTACAACTGATGTATGCTCAATGGGTAGAGAATACCCATAATGCACTGTGAGAGTCCTGAGGAAATGAATTCCCGCGTCTGATCAGAAGATGCTGTCCGCAGCTGAATCATCCATCCATCCATCCATTTTCCAAACCGCTGGTCCAACATGGCTACAGAGTAAAGCCCTGGGTATACTTAGTTTTTTTACACGTACGCTAGTGTACGCGCACAGTCGACGCATGCGCGGTTTTGAGCAATCTCTCGTCATGAGTTACAACCCATGAAAACATCTTTGTATCTTTCATGCTAGAGTTGTACAAATGAGGGTACTTTCTAACCTCTTCGCACAATCTGTCGTCTATGTAGGCCTCCATTGTTGCTGTAGCTTGCATGTGTTCTGGTCTGTTCTGTTTATGCAGTTTTTCTTTGACTACCTTGTGAATCGATGCCCCCAGGGCACAGTTTCCACCTTGTGGATAAATTAATTACTGCAACAATAAAAACTGAAATTCACATGTGTGACCTGTGCGTACAAGTACGTGCGGTTACAAAAATCTGCCAATGCGCGTACAGTACTCGCATACTCTTCTGATGATGAAATTCACGTCACGCGCACTGTACGCTGACCCTCGCGTACGTGTAAAAAGTGAACTATACTTTGGGCTTGACACATACAGGTATAAATTCCTTTTTAATTGATTACTAAATTGTTTAATTAAGGGTTATACATAGTTTCTTCTACTGGAGCTGCCAGTTTGCTAAGTTTCAAATATTAAACAGCAAGCACAAACCACAAAAGCGGCAGCCCTTCCAGGGCACTTAGTGTCCGAATTCGCTCACTTGTTTTCTTTCACTCACTCAAGTGAACTATATTAGTGCACTAATGTAGGGAATACTGAATGAGGGTATAGGGGGCGATTTCGGACACAGCCCTGGTTTTTCTTGTCATGAGTTACGTTGCCCATCACAGTTCAGTAAAGGCGTCAGAAATGCCATCTCCTTGCAGCAGATCTTCGTTTATGTGTGTCACGGAGGAATTCCTGCTGCTGTTGTTTTGACTTCTTTCTCAGCTAGTAAAAATACCATCATATGTATGCACATACAACGATACATACAAATACGTCATAAAATCCGTTTTTTTCAAAAATGACAGTGTGAACGCTAAGCGAATTAAGACTAAATGTATAATTTTGTTTCAAAAACAGCCAAGAGAATCGAACTACAAGTGTGAACACATCCTTAAAGACAACAGCTATGAATGTGCAACAGCAAAGTCTTTGTTAGAGGTTCACTGAGAAAAGTACACAGTGAATGTGATGTATAACGCTAGCTTTTCTCTATTGTCAGTTATAGGTTAGAGCTGAAGGTGAAATGAAGTCATCAGTTTAATCAGAAGATTACGTGCAAACAAAAGCATTCCTTAGGCTCTGTGAGATTTATCTGGGCAATGAAAGTACATGGCCACCGAAGCCTGTGACTCATGAGCACACTAAGACTTGGCAATGTCTTTGTTACAAACTGAGATTATTAAAAAGATGTCCCGCAGCAACTCATTATACCATCAGCTTAGGCCATTTTTCTCCCAACCCCTTAATTAAATTTGAATCTTATGAAAAATAAAGAAAAATCAACAGCTATCTAACTGCTGGCTAGTCTGACATTGTGCCAGCAGGCAGGTGCCTTGTCCCTGCATGCCGTTCGACTGTCCCTGCATGCTTACAGCTCATTCTTATGCCATCGTCCCCCTTGACCATAGAAATCTAGTAAGTCTGTCCGTCCGTCCTCCAGTTTTTCCTCCAGTCCACTCAGTTGTCTGTGTGTGGATCATTTATTTCTGCTACATAGATGGATCTAGGAATAAATGATTTAATGGAATAGTGCATTACTTCAAACCGACTACACCCATCCTTTAAAGTCTTTCAGGGCTGTTTTATTGATTTAAAAATTCCTCAGCTTAGTGCTCGAATCTGTCCCATTAACTCTGAATGCTGGTTAGCCGCATACCAATAGTTAATGTTCTCTTTTACAATCAAGACAATGCAATTTTCTATGACATTGTGGTGACAGAATAGCAGTACAAAAAAAAAACTCCATTTCTTGAGTGCTTTCACTCTCTTTGTGTTATATCTAATTCCACATACATGAAAGGACATGAAAGTGATTGACTGTGGTGAATAGCTTAGACAGACACCGAAAACACAATTATATTGTGTGTAAAACCATGTCTGTCGTCACTAATTATCGGCTTTGTGAATGTCACTGTTTAGAGAAACAGCTCATCCGCCAAGAACTGAGAAGTTAAGCAGGATTTTGTCAGAGTGAATCTTTTTTTATTATTATTTCATGTCCCACAACAAAAAGACAGTTCGTAAACACATTTTCTCAGCCCTCATTTCGTAAAACGTTCCGCAAAGCCTGTCATTTGTCTCATTGAAAGATTGCTGTAACTTACAAAAACATTCAGAATCATGTTTTAAGGTCAAGGTTCTGTCTTAATGGTGCTCCCCCTTTATTTTTCTTCAATTCCCTTGAATTGTGCTGAAAGAAAAAAAATATTAATGGAAAATGTTTGATATTTCTCTACTTACCATTTCTTTTGAAACATTTAAAAAGGGAAAATTAAAAAGGAAAATGGGCTGGGTGTTTCCTTAAATGGATTAGCACCTGGGCTACATGTTCAAGAGCAGCTGACCTAGGAACTGACATCGCAGTCCTGTTCTCTCACCATTGTGCTCTTAAACAAGGCACTTCACCCTAGGTTGCCCCTGGAAGACTGTCAGTTAGTCTACTGTAAGTGGCTCTGGGTGAAAAGCATCTTCTAAATGGAAAGTGAATAAGTACAATAAAAGCAACCGCTGCCTAAAATCATTTGTGCATGCAACCTAAGTGAAAACATAAATGATTTTTTCTTTGAAAAACATTATTGCAAAAGCACATTGAATAGTCTCATGTCTGAAAAGCTGATATAGAGACCTGCTCATGTATTGTCTTCAGAAGCTTTATGTGCTGGCAACAGGGAGATCGTGAACATTAACAGAGAAGCACACACTCAGGCTGGTGACGTTCATATATACCGCTGTGCATAAAGCACGGTATCTACGCATTTTGTCAAAATTGAGGTTTGCATGGAATCAGGTCCCTTAGGGACTGTTTTCAACCAGAACCAAAAAAGGAAAACTTCTTAATGCATTTTGGCCTTTCATTTATACGTCTTTCTTTACAAAGTGACATTGCCAACTACTGGCCTGGCATGCATAATACAGCATTTTTAGTCGTTTTCGCGGATCCGTGTGAATAGGGAATCTGTGGAAGCTTGTTTTCGCCACGTTTTTAAAAAATGAAAAAGGTAATTGCGACTTTTTATCTCACAAATGGGGAAATTTCATCTCACAATTCTGACTTCTTTTCTCAGAACTGTGAGATATAAATTTGCAATTGCGAATTATAATGTCAGAATTGCGAGTTATAAACTCGCAAGATATATACTCTCAATTCTGACTTTTTTTCCTTGCATGACTTCTTTTCTCAGAATTGTGAGATATATATTTATATATATCATGCAATTCTGACTTTATAACTCGTAATTGTGACTTTATATCATGCAATTCTGAGAAAAAAGTCCGAATTTTGAGATAAAAAGTCGCAATTATTATTATTATTTTTTTTTTTTCAGTGGCGGTTTTGACAGCTTTGTCATCTATACAAAGAAAAAACTTTTTTTTTTTACACCATTGTAGTGTAAATGTACCCTTAGACTATGATCTGTTCTTTAAATGAGGAAATTTAGTGCTAAAAAATTATATCAAATCAATCAAAATTAAACCATAAAAAAAATCCCTTTTTTAGTTTTGACAAGTTACTGTGTTTTGCATTTTAGAGCAGTATATAGAGTGTTCCAATAATGTATGTGGCCCATATTGGTTTTTAATAATCAAATAGGAGTTTAATGGCTTTTGTTTGATGTATGAGTTCATGTAGTGTGCTCTAAAAAGTTTTTAAAATGCTGTAGAAGTATTGCTCATTGTTAGTTCATGTTAAAGTGCCCCTATTATGCTATTTTAAATGTTCCTAATTTTATTTTGGATGTTTCCTACAATAGATTTACATGCATCAAAGGTCAAAAACACTCAATTTTTTCATAATGTACATTGCACATTACCTAATTTCTCAAAAATTCTGAAAACGATTTGTTCGAACTTGAAGACAGTCTCTCCAAACCCCTTCTTTCTGAGAGCCTGCTCTGATTGGCTTACAGCGCTTGTCAGAAACTAAATGGCCATTACCATATCTGAATTTCAGCTTCAGAAGCTTCCTCAGCTCTTGATACACAGTGATATGAACATTAATGATGGCGTTGTTTTTTTCCTTATCAATTCCAGTGTAAGTCCTCATCCTTTTGAAGTACATGAAAACAGCATCTTCTCAACATGTCGAAAACACGAAGCAAACTCTTTCAGTCTCAGCTACAAGTACAGTGTTTGAGGGCGGGTCAAAGTAGATGTTGTTCGCAGGCAGCCATTTAAGATCATTGGCTGGCATCATGCAAATTTGTTACATTGTTACATAGATATGTAAAAGGAAGTGAGACTGGAATTGCTGACGACTCGTTTCAGGCTGTTCAGAATCTATTCTTTTTTGTTTAGGGAGACAATAACTTTATTTGTTGTGCACTTTGAAAATTTTGCAGGCCTTTTACATTCACAAACAGCTATTACACATTGCATGACAGGTAATATTTGAAAAAGCATAATAGGGGCACTTTAACTAATGTTTTTATGTAAGTAATGTTACAGAACGAAACCTTATTGTACATGTGACCAATATAAGAACATTTTATCAGACAAAGAATTTATTTTGGTGCTCATAAACTGCATTATGCTATGTCATCTCCCTAAATAAACATCTCAAAATATAAATATTAAATTAAATTAGGGATATATTTCGCACTTGTGAAGGGGTGGACCATTTCTAAACCAAAATGGCTGCCATGGTCTCAGTTACGGTCTCCTATGATTAGTATTTATGACAACGATATGACTTTTCTATTAAATAGCAGGAAAAAATGAAATAAACACCATCTGACAGAACTGTATGTGTGGATGGAAATTGGGAGGCAGCAACTCTTGGCAGGTGCTTCTCTGATCTGAGAGAAGTCAGATGAAAATAAGCAGAGAGGGAGACAGGAGGAGGTGGGGGAAAGTGAATTATCAATCTGCTTTACATTTGAAGGTGATTAGAATTCTTCATTTCTTTTGTGTGGACCTGGGCAGAAAGAAGAGAAACGCTGTGGGGTGACGGGTTAATTGAAGAATAATACCCTTCAGAATGATGGATTTTGGTGACTTGAGATGTCAGAATCCATTATGGGGAATTTAAATTTGCAATTAAAGAAGGAGGTAGGGTGCAAGATTCTCTCGTTTTAATTTTCCCTCTCCAATCACCCCCAACCCCCACTTTATTAATAATGCTCTGCATTACATGTCCGGCCACCCTATTACGTTTATGTCTACCTCCCTATGTTTGGAGGGAAAATAAGACTTGATTAATATTCTAATGCGTAAGTACAACATTTTCAGCAGAACAGGGACTGAGCAGCTTTAACTAACCCACAAGTCCAGCACAAAGACATTAATTTAGCTTCTGGTTATATTATGATTAGTCTGCTCTTATCTCTCCAGTCTGCAGTTTGAATTTTCTGTCGAGACAAATGTTGTACCAAAGGGCACTTGATCTCTGACCCCAGTGGAATCTCTTTGGTGCTGAACGTGTGAGACTGTGGTCAGCAGGAGGGATTTTTGCGGTTGGGGGCGTAGCACATGCCACGGCGGGTTGTAATACAACGCAATAAGATGAGGTGACTTATGAGGAGTGTGTCTTTGTCAGAGTCTCACCTGTTTTCATTTCTCATCCTCTGCAGAATGTTGAGCGCTCAGTATGCTGGCGGGTGGCAACACTTGTGTCTATAAATTCCACATATAAAGAGATGCTCATTTGGCTGTTTGAAAGGGTCAAATCCTGAACAAGTTTATTTTTATTTGCTGTTACTTCACTCATGTCAGTGGTGCTGATGAACACAACACTGTATTACATTCAAGCAATAGGCCTAGTTCACCTAAAAAAACCCCATGTTGATCTGGTATTTTTTATTTTTTTTCTTCCGTGGAACACAAAGATGTTAGAGTTCAAGGCTGCACTTTTCCGTACTACCCAGCCTCTAAAAAAAAAAAAAAAAAAAACCTTCCATAAGACTACTGTATTCCAAGTCGACATAAGAAATCTTTGTGTGAGGACTAGTTGAGAGGATTTGGAGCAAGGTGAGGATGATGATGACAGAATTAAAATTTAAAGTCCACACTATTCCTTTAAAGTCCACATAATTTCCTCAAACCTAGGGTTTATTAAATAGGCTATTTCATATACAGTAACATAGTATTATGTTGACCTATTAATAGCCAACAAATCTGAACACAAATCTGAATTACTATATTAATTTGCTGTTAAATGCAAAAACACTGCATTTACTCAGGATAGCTTATTTCAAAATGGCGGTCCATATATGCTTTGCTAAAGGGTTCACTATAAATTTCGCATGAATAAATTTAAATCTGCATGAGAGATCTACACTATGGAAGTTTGACATCTCTGCCGCCTTCTGTGGTTGAAAATAAAGTTGCACGTTAGGCCTACTTGCGGAGTTGCTCTTGTACGTTAGTTGTGCTTCGGCACTGCTGTGCGGATGAATTAGATGGTTTGAGGAATCGCTATGGTAGCCTACCTGTGATCGCCATATCGCAGCGGATCTACGCTACATCAAGCCTCGCTGATAGCAAGACGATTTTTCAACGAAACTTATATCAGGAACATGATATTTGAGCAAGTAAGTAAGTATTATCTGCCTCTGTGGTTCAAATTTTGTTTTGTCACGGACTCCGACTTCCTTCTTCGAATTGCACAAAATACTAGCTAGTTCAAATTCTTCGCACCTGCACTATTTATATCTACAAGCCACAGCCTAGTTTTCTGTATGGTACAAACACGCACGAATGACGCAAGCCTGGTATTTTCCCGCGAAATCAGACCCGACACCTCAAAATATAGTGAATCGGGACAGGAATATGAATTTAGGCACAGATTATTTGTATGTAGCTACTAGCTCAGTAATATAATTTTGTTCATTGTTCCTCATCTTTCGTATGCAGCTTTGAAAAAGTAAATGTAAAGTATCTCATGTTTACAGAATTTGACATTATTATAGTTTAATTATGATTTTTTGAAGACTTTTTTTTTTTTTTTTAAGAAACAATTCTGCATACAGTTTTGTAAAGAAAAAAAAAAAGTTTTTCAGTGTGTTACTTAAAATGTAGCTAAATGATTTTGAAAGTTTGTAAGCGTTTTGTATCTTTCCAGGGTGTTTCTTGTGAGGCAATATGGTAGCCTGTAAAGCTGCTTTGGAACAATATTATAAGAAGCACTATGCAAATTAATCTGAATCAAAAATGTGTTTCTTATACATCTAATTTTAGAGATAATATTTTAATAATAATTTCTTAGATTTTAGTGATGACAATATAAAAGCTAATTATTTAATTTTTAAACCGCATGTTTTTATAATATCACACTATTATTTTCTAGTACTGTTTCTTTCTAGTAACACTATAAAAGAGTCTTTAGATATTAAAATAATACCTAAAGGTTACCTAAAAGGTTACAATTGATTACCCAAACAAGTACCATTCTATCTGTAGCTGTAATGCATAATTTCTGCACCACTAGCATCACAAAATTGAATTGCAGAAACTATGACCTTCTCCTAAACACTCCCCAATCTGCCAGTGGTCAGTCAAGTAGATAGTCCCGCCCCAAAATCATGCTATTGGTTAAGCCAGCGTTCCTCTTTTTCTTTTTTTTTTCTTTTTTTTTTCTTTTTTAAACGATGTTTTGATGAGGATGTCATCCTACAAATGACTTTTACTTGTAGCGATAGTATATAGAATATTATAGCACAAAAAATGACACACTTCAGCTTTAAGAGATACACGGGCACAATGACAAATGTGGAAATTATTCATCACTTGTGTGTGTTTTTAATTCAGCTGAGCTGGGGAAAACTCTGATCAGGCACAATGTTTGGGTGACTGCACACAAACACAGCAGACAGAAGAGCGGGGCGAGTAAATTTTGCCTGTCTTACGTTTTTTTCGTGAGGAGGCAATCTTCACCGAAGCGCTAATGCAATAGCCAGTGTCAGCTACTTTATCATTACTCGAGGTGACAAATGGGGGACAAGAGCATCTCAAATATTCCAGCAGGCCAGCAGGTACAGGCTCAGATGAGGAAGAAGATAGTTACACTTTAGTTTTCTTTATAGGCTGGAGGAAGAGAGGCAGGCCAATCACAGAGAGAGGGCACAAGGCTGGCAGAAGTGAATAACAAAGAGAATTTACAGTATGCGCTGTGTTTTAGCAGCTGGTACCTGCGTGTAACAGTGACAGCATAATGAATTGAGACAAATGCATTTTTTATTGCCTCCCCTTTCCCTTAAGCCCAGTTCGCTGCACTTAGCATTCAGCAATCCCCCCCCCCCCCCCCCCCCCCCCCCATCATTCAGACAGCTGGAAACAGAATTCATCCGATTTGTTCTGCTGCAACTCTTTCTCTCTCCCTTCCTCTCTCTCGCTCTCTCACGCTCACTGTTGTAATAGGATCTGCAAGAATCATTCAAAGGCTAGATATAATTTACTGCTCTTTGTGCACAACACTCCCATCCCCCCCCCCCCACATATCCCCGTCCTCAATCGCACAAGGTGCCCTGCGGATGAACTAATCACACTTGAAATATTATTTCTCCGTCTTATTCCCCCGTTTTATGAACAGCTCTGGTTTTATGGTGCAATGGGTTTAACCCCTGCCTAGTCGCACCCCTGCTCATGCGAGTGTGTTTGCTGCAGGGCTGGGAGATAATGGAGATAAACTGTCGCAAACATCTTCCTGTTCATCATCTACAACTGGCTACCTCGTGACAAAGATCTGTTCTTAATTTCTGTTGTACCTGCAGCTTAATTTCCCCAGAGATGGTTTTTAATATGTAATGAAAATACAGGCAGCAAAATGAGAAACAACCTAGTCTTGTTGCCAGGAGCTAGCCATTACCAATAAAAGGTACACTTTAGTGTCCCATGACTTTAAGAAAAAAAAAAAAAAAAAAAAGCATTAGAGCCATAAATACACTCTAAAAAAATACTTTTTTCATGATTTGTTATGACAACATTTTTTTTTCTTTTGTCAAATCAACTTAGATAATTAATGTGGTTCAGATAACACAATATTTTGAGTTTCTGTTGATTAAATCAATCGCCTTCATTGTATTAACATACATTTTTAATTTCAATAACCTTAAAATTTTACGGCAACCAAGTAACTTACTTTTTTAAGTTAAACCAACAATTCTTTTTTACAGTGTGCATTTTTGTCGTTGTTGTTGTTGTGTGAACTATTAGATATGTTACTTAAAATAACATAAAATACCTAATTTAAAACATTTGCTACCTGTGATATGGCCTTGTCTACCTCAGAGTTATTGGCCTGTTCGACTGTATCTAATAGAGCTGCGTGATTAATCCTTAAAAAATTATGATTTCGATTCAAACACCTACACGTTCTCATTCCTAAATGACAACTCTTTGGCCATGTCTATTAAAACTTTGACAAAATCACACCGTAACATTTAGATCTGCGTTTGTGCTGCCGTTGACTCAAAGAAAGCAGTAATGCTAGGTATGAAACAGCTTCACAGCTGTCTTTTTAACCACACAGTAGGGCTGGGCGATACAGCTAAAAAATTTATCACAATATGATGTTTCATATTGTTCGGTATCGATAATTATTGAAAATATTTTAATAACCTTTTTTTTTTTTTTTTTTTAAAAAAAAACAGTTTGAATTTAACAAATGCATTTTTAATTAAGGCAAACAACAAATAATTTTAAAACAAAACAAAATAAATAAAATGTTAAATCTTTCTTATATTTTATATGAAAATTTAAATAAATAAGCATTAAAGAAACTTAGAGCTGCAGAATTCTGGATAAATTGAGAAACTTTTTTGTTTTGTCAAACTAAGATCACGATTCTGAATGACAAATAAATGAAATAACGTAATTTATTACAGGTTCTGACAAAAGATTAATTGCTGCAGTCTATTTTAAAATTTTTAATTTATTTGAATTAATTATTTAAAAAAAATCTGTTTGGATGTATGATTCAATGACCCATAAATACTCTTGTTTCGCCACCTGGTGGTGAAACAATGTAATCAATAAATGCATCATTTTCAGCGCAATGTTTTTTTTGTCGTTTATATCTGAAGTATAAACTTTTATCTCAGTACTTCTGTGATAATTTGAATATTTGTAACAGAAATAAAGATACTGTGTGGTTGAAAACACTGTTTGTGCAGCTGTTAATACCTACATGACAACTGCTCTCTCAAGACGAACTTTGAAGTAGATCAACTGTAAGACGTAAGGAAACCATGTAACTGCCACATTGACGAGCTGATCTGTCCTTTTTTATTCACAATCTCCTCGTCCCCGGCAGGTACAGCACTCATTTTCATGTGTTTGTATGTTATGATTTCACGTGGCGATTGCGCAACTGAACGCCACAGCAACTTGTTGCGTGTCACTCGTAGCGCGTCTGTGAGAGTTATTCATGCAACCGAACTTCATGTCTGTTTACATTTTAATGCATTTAAGTGAAACTATATCAAGAGTTATATCAAAAAATTTTTCTATCGTTATCGATTAAGACGTACCGTTGATAAATATCGATACCGTTTTATCGCCCAGGCCTACCACACAGTATCGTTATTTCCGTGTTACAAATATTCAAATTAAAATGGAAGTACTGGAATAAAAGTTTATAGTTAAGATATAAACACTAATGTTGAAGCAAGTGATCAAAGTACAGCAAATCACCTTTTGAAAGTAACTTGACAATTCAAATAACAATTGTATCGATTACATTGCTACACCAGTAGGTGGCGACAAGTGACTCTTATAAAATGTGTTTGACATTGAATCATTCATTCAAGAGATTTGTTCAGAAACGCTGATTCATCCAGTTATGAAACAAGTGAAGTATTTATGAGTGAGTCATTGAATCGTTCATTTAAACCTATTTTTTTTTTTTTAAATAATTCATTCAAATTATTTAACCATTTTAATTAGACTGCAGCAATTAACATTTTGTCAGAACCGCTAGTAAATTACATGCTATTTTGTTTAGTTGTCTGTTCAGAATTTAGGGAGAATTGTGATCTATGTTTTAAACAAATAAATCGTGATTCTCAGTTTATCCAGAATTGGGCAGCTCTAATTAACAAATAAAACAATTTTTTTTTTTTTTATATAGGCCCTTTTTTGTGCAGGCCTCCATTCACTCACTTCTCTTGCTGTGATACACACACCTCATTAACCTTTCAGGCTGAGCAGACTTGTTAAAGAAAGCAGACACAAACATGGCAAAGGTCCTTCACAGAAACTATATGTGGGTGGTATGGTGTATATTACAGTAGCAGGCATATACTGTATGTATCACGCAAACCAAAATATAAAATTGTTCCCAGCTCTGTATTTCTTTTTTTTTTTTTTACATTACTCTTAAGTTTTTTTTTGTTTTTTTTTTTGTGACTCTCACGTGTTAATAAAGTAAGTGTAATAAGCCATATAGTATGGCTGTGTTGTATATATACTGTCATACCATCCAGTCTAATTCAGTGCTCCTATGTCTTCTCATTTGTGTAATAATGTTTTTGCAAGACTGTAACTTCTTTCTGCATCAGATGCACTGCTTCATTAAGACTGTACTACACTGCATTTAGGTTCTTATTTGATTTTTTTTGTTTTTTTTTGACTATACAGTGAGGAAGAACAGGAGCAAGACAACTCACAGAAAGACAGATTGTGTGCCAGCACTGTTTGCGGGAAAGTGACAGAGATTTGTATGTAATTCTATTGATCAGGCCCCACCCCCATTGATCTCTGGAGTGTCAGCGGTGGTCTGGATTAAGAAGAAAGTCTTTTAACCTGGATGGGGCATTACATCATCAAAGAGCTCCCCAGGCCTCATTGGCCAAATATGGTACAGGTAACTAGATTTGGGAGGGGAACTGACTCAATTTCAGGAACATCATTTGGAGAAGTAAATGAGCTTTATTCTTTTGATTTCATCTGAGCACGTTCAAGTGTTCTTCTCAAGACAGCTACAGATTTGCTTTGGTTCTTGCATTCTTTAAGAGAAAGTTTAGTCTTGGGACATGACCTACATCTCTGTATATTAAGTTTTCCTTATTTGTACATTTCCCAACATTGGACCCTTTAATTTTGATGGTTTTTATGGTCTTAATGGCTTTCTGACCCGAAAAACACCCTATAGACTGACTTTACTAACCAGCATAAGGTCTGGCCCACACTGCAGCTTATTCTGGACAAAAACAGTCCATTTCGATCAGAAAAGACAGCTGGAGTGATTAGTAACCAACCACAGTTTGCTTTTTAGGTGACATTTTGTGGCAGCCAGTCCTGGGTACATTACTTACAAACTGTAGTCAGTTACTCATTCCAAATTACATGACAAAAATTGTAGTTAGTAATGTAATCTAGGTGAGGCCCTGTTTCCACCTGGTATTAAGATGCGTTGGTCGATTGGATCACAAGTGGACAACGCTAAATGCAGGTGTAAATGGGATGTAAAACGTTTTGAGCTTGTCCACTTTCGACCACTTCCAGAGGTAGTCGAAAACGCTTTTGACCAGATTGCTTTTGTAGTGTAAACGCTCATGTGGTTGAATGTGTTCGAACAGCCACAAAAGACCGCCTACTGATCTAATGCGTAAACATTATGGGAAGCGCTCTAGCCAGATGGGATTTAAACTTTGTCAGCTGAAGACCCAAGTTTGGTTCGAAGACGAAAAACATACCAAACACAGAGTTCTCTCACCATTGCGGCTATCAGAGCAGAAACGAAAGCTAACGCTGTATGTTTTTTCGTCATCTCCGGGCATGTTCATAAGTAAATTGCGCAAGCTTATTTTGTCCATTTAGATGGAAAGATCTGAAAAAACCCTGCCCTAGTTACTACCCAGCTCTGTTGGCAGGTAAATACAAAAGTGGAATATACAGGCGTGCTTAAGGATTTCTTGTTTACTTGCTTTAAGTCTCAAACTAAACTCTTGAATATCTATTATGTGATAGCATGAATCACACAAATTTTGAATAATCTAGTGAGTTCCTTTAGAAGTGCATAAAGTAACAATCTAGGGCAGAATAGATATGATTTATTATCCAGCTAATCAAGGTCTATAGCTTTGCTAGAAACGACTTCAAGGCAGGTGTGTTGGGACAGGTAAATTTTGCCCACCAGGAGCAGGATTAGACACCCCGGGTCTAGGGACTTGCTAGGTACACAACTATTGATTGAATGGCCTACTTGATGTGGCTTGTGCTTGTTCACAAGACTGCAAGGTGTCTCTTGTGTCATTTTATGATTCTGAATGGTGCTCACAAGCACCTCAATGTGCCCCTTTTCTGAGTAGAGGCTTAAATGGTGCACTACCACCCGATATTTTATGTGGAGGGCCATAAGGGCTGAGGGCTACATTTGGGACAGAGCAGCTTGACTCCTGGAAGTGCCAGCCAATCTCATTGGAGCTTGAAGTTTTGAGAAAACTCTTACCAGTTTTGTGTGCAATATCCATCTGATGGTCCATGAATGGTTTGCATTGATGTGATTTTTCTGAGGTTGAGACTGCCAGGTGCTGGTTTCAATGTGTGCAACATAAACTTGCACATTTTTACTTTTATTGAGTGTGTTGGCATTGGTGAAGCTTCTGTTCAGACACACACACACATACTCACACACAAACAAACAAACAGCATTTCAGGCTCCAACCATCCATATCAGCTACGTTTCTCATGCCTTTGCTCAGGTATTGACCCACACTGAGACTCAAGACAGAGATTGAAAGCTCTAGATAGAGAAAATGTGGAGATACAGCAAGAAACAGAGAGAGAGAGAAAGGTTGAGATTGAGGAGAAGGAGAGAAAAAGGAGAGAAAAGACAGAAGGGTAGCTCTCAGCTGTTCACTTGTACTTAAGAAGTGCATTTACTTTCCATTGATTTCCAATGGTTTAGTCAATTTCCTGTCACTTTTCATTGCAAGTACATGGGATCTCAGTTTAGCGGCTTACAGGAAAACAGAGAAAGTCCAGAGGGGAAAGTAGGGGGTTTGAGTCGACAAACTGTCTGGCCCAGGATCATTCCTCATTCCTCTCAAGCAGGTAGCCATGCACTGTATAGATATACAGCATGTCATGTTGACATTTTCATGTGGCATTCAAGCTAAAATTAAGCTATTTAGAGCATTTAAAATCTCATTGATATGGCTGTCATCACCAAAAGCATAATTAGTCAGTAATTTGTCAAATTCATGGTGTTCATTATAAAACAAACTCCAGTCCATGATGGTTGGTCAATGGTTGGAATTGAACTGGACAGACCCAGGATGTGGAATTGGAAGGACAAGAAAGGAATTTTGTTAAAATGAAACTCAAATAAATTCAACACAATCCCATAAAAGAAAACTGTATTCGTTTTTGCGGCAAATAATTGCCTAAATTAATTCATTTTAAACAGTTGTGCATATTATCCCCTGATAGGTAGATTTTTTATTTATTTTTTCTCAGCTGATCAGACATTTATATGGTTAATATCTTGCTGAGAAAAAAAGTTTAAATTATATGTAATGTGAGATAGAACTATAATTATATGTGTGTGATATAAACTCACAATTTTGTCTTTTTTCTCGTAATTGTGAGTTTATATCTCACAATTTAGACTTTATAACTCACAATTGTAAGCTTATATCTCAAAATTCTGACTTTATTTCTTGCAGTTTCAAATTTATAACTCATAATTCTGAATTTTTTCTCAGAATTGTGAGATAAACAACAAATTGAGAGGGAAAAAATATCTGAATTCTAAGATAAATGTATTTTTATTTTTTATTTAATTGTGGAAATAAGCTTTCATTTATTTCTCTAAGTTCACACTGTCAAAACAACTAGTAACACAGATATCAATATAGATATTAATTTTGCTAAACACACATCAAACAAGACAAACCGGTTGATGTGGAAAATATATCATTTAATAAACCTTAAACCCATAAAAATTCAGATGTGTTTAAATATTGCTAACAAGTCAAACCTCTCTCTCTATATATATATATATATATATATATATATATAGAGAGAGAGAGAGAGAGAGAGAGAAGTTTGATTTGTTAGCAATATTTATATTATATATATTTATATATATTATTTTTTGAAGAAGAATAACAACGACAACAAGCAATGGTGGTTTAAAATAATGTATATGATTTGATTTCTTGTGAATTATAAAACAAGCAAGCAAAAGTTTACAAGGAAGACATTTTACTGAACCCATTTAAAAATATACGTTAAAATATATAATAATATGCTGATCTTTATTGGAACTGTTATTTTGGGAGAAGTTAGAGGACTGAATTGTTCATGCATTTATCTGATATTGTAATGGTGTGAGCATGTCACATGCTGTTACAATAATTGTTACAATGAGGGCAAATTTTAAAGAGTTAGTTCACCCAAAAATGAAAATTCTGTCATTAATGACTCACCCTCATGTCGTTCCACACCCGTAAGACCTTCGTTCATCTTCGGAACACAAATTAAGATATTTTTGAGGAGCTCTCTGACTCTTCCATAGACAGCAATTTAATTACCACGTTCAAGGTCCAGAAAAGTAGTAAAAACATTGTTAAAATAGTCAACATGACCACAGTGGTTCAACCTTAATTTTATGAAGCGATGAGAATACTTTTTTGTGTGCAAAAACAAAAACAAAAATATTGACTTTATTCAACAATCTCTTCTCTTTCCTGTCAGTCTCCTACGCAGTTGACGCAGTAAGCACAGTGAAGGTTTCTGTGTTTATGTCAGAACGCCGGCTCAGTATTGGTTGACGAGAATGACACAGAAGAGAAGATATTGTTGAATAAAGTCTTTATTTTTGTTTTGTTTTTGCGCACAAAAAGTATTCTCATTGCTTCATAACATTAAGATTGAACCACTGTAGTCACGTTGACTATTTTAACGATGTCTTTAGTACCTTTCTGGAAAACTTACTGTCTATAGAAGAGTCAGACAGCTCTCGGATTTCATCAAATAATATCTTAATTTGTGTTCTGAAGATGAACGACGGCTTTGGAACAACATGAGGGTGAGTAATTAATGACAGAATTTTCATTTTTGGGTGAACTAACCCTTTGAGTCATGGCAACCTGACATTTATTCAGTCAAGATATTTACTTAGAATGACAAGTCAGGTTTTTCAAGATTTTTCATTCTGTGCAGTGTTTTTGATGTTAAAAGTCATCTGCTATTGCTAGTCCAGACAACAGTGACCTTGTGAATCTTTGTGTCTTTCCCCTTTCATTATATCATTTTTATTCGCCTATTTCTGTTTACATGCAGTGCAGATCTCATGTATGTTTTCTCCTCTGGCACTGTTGTCTGTGTGCTGCATTCCTTCCTGTCTTCTCTTGGAAAATAATCTGCTCACATTGAACATTAATCCTCACTTATTTTCTCTCTCTGTGCTGGACCCTTTATTACTTGCAGGTGAGAAAAGCCCCGTCTCGCTCTCAGGCAGACGTGGGTTTGGGAGGGGTGTAAGGCGGGAGAAATAGCCTTTGTTTGGCATTGTGCTAGTTTTAGAAAGAAACAGTCAAACTTTGTTCTCTGAAGAGCAGAAAAAAGAAGAACGAGGGGAAAATGTAACAAAAATACTTGGATGAATCAGTGCTGGATGAGACAGAGACTGGTTGGCTATTACAAAAAGTGTTCTGAAGTGTTCTCAGGGTAACACAGCTTTATCTTAATTAGAAATTATTATTATTATTTTTTTAATTTTCACCCTTTATAATCACCTTATTGCCCCCACCTGTTCATTTTAAATGTTCCTGCGATGAGACAAATACCTTTTTAAATGTACAAACATTAGTCTTTCAATTAGTATAGAAAGATAATGTTACATTCATAACACCCAGCCAATAAACAAATGTTACAATTAATTCATAATTTTAATCTCTGCTTTAAAGGTTACATTTTTATGTTGTTTTGGGACTGATTTGGACAACCTAGAAAATTATGTATTCTTTGATGTATTGCAAAAAACGCATTTAGACTCCTAAGCCACACATAAAAATGTATGAATATTGCTGCATTACCAAACACCATATAAAACCAAATGGCATTTATTTTAAGAAAGACACAAGCAGAGGTACAAGCACAGTTTTCAAATGTTTGTTAAGTGTTGCTGAATAATAAAACAGCAGAAATGCATTCAAAATTAATTTGAAGTAAATGAACATTTTCAAACTTTAGTGGAATTACTTTAATGTTTCCAGTTCATAGTTAATGTGATGAGCTACACCTGTAGTTACTCTGACTTTCTACACACACTAAAGTTGCTTTTGTGGCCATTTGGTTAAAACTTAAAAAAAAAAAAAAAGAAGAAACAAAAGCCATTTAGACATTTTTACCTGTATAAAATAATTTTTTGGGGCTATAAAAGTAATAACACAGATCATAATGGGTCATTTTTATGCTTTTTTTTTCCCATCGTTTTTTGTCAATGTTGTTGTTTGTGGTGATTTTTTTTTTTTTTTGTCTGAATATTATAACAAGGTAACTAGTTTATCAATACAAAAAGATGATGACAGAATAAGGAAGAAAGCTAGAATGTGCGAACTGTTTTCTGAACAGTATCCCATTCTGTCTTCAACACTACAAGTTTCGTCACTCATCTGTGATCACTCCCCCAGCACTTCTGTTTTTACAGCCATTTCAACACCATCTTGACTACCCATAATTCAGCTTAATTTCTCCCCTAATTCATCCAATAGAGCACAGGTTTTCAGTATGAGAAGAGGCCTTTTCTCACCAGTGATTTAAACAAGCAACGTGATATCAGAGGCCGTGCTATAATGCAGGGCCGTAACCACCATAGACACTGAAGGGTTGGTTCACCCAAAAATGAAAATTCTGTCATTAATTACTAACCTTCATGTCGTTCCATACCCATAAGACTTTCGTTCATCTTCGGAACACAAATGAAGATATTTTTGATGAAATCTTAGAGCTTTCTGTTCCTCCATTGACAGCCTTCGCAACTGACATTTTGACACTTCAAAAAGATCATAAAGAAATTGTAAAACTAATTCATATGAATTGAGTTGTTTAGTCTAAATTTTCTGAAGAGACCCGATCGCTTTATATGATGAACAGATTTAATTTAGGCTTTTATTCACATATAAATATTGATCAGCGAACATAAACAGAAGCTCAACCGATCCTGCTTGATGCGAGAGAACCAACCTCTTGCTGAAGCTCAAACGTGCTGCGTAACACGAGAATAAACCGTTTACCACAACTGATGTGTGAGTTGATCAATGTTTATATGTGAATAAAAGCCTAAATTAAATCTGTTCATCATATAAAGCGATCGTGTCTCTTAAGAAAATTTGGATCTGATAAAAGTTTCAGTTGTGAAGGCAGTCTATGGAGGAACAGAAAGTTCTCAGATTTCATTAAAAATATCTTCATTTGTGTTCTGAAGATGAATTAAAGTCTTATGGGTTTGGAACAACATGAGGGTGAATAATTAATTACAGATTAATATTCATTTTTGGGTGAACTAACTCTTTGAGGGGTACAATAATTAGAAATGGCCAAATTGTACCCACCAATATTTGATATTTGCTCTGCTGCACTCCATCACCATTTTTAGTAGGTCAAAACATGCTGACGTATTAGTAAGTTGTGGGAATGAATTGTTAATTACTGGTCACGATATACATATTTTTTCCCGCTTACCATGTGTAGGGCTCTGTACTTTTGAAAGACTGCCAATGGAGAAGATGCTTCTTAAGCCCAAATGGTGTAGTTACAGAGTCTACCAGCAGAGGCTAACTAGACCATACTAACCAGCTAAACCGTGAGTCCTTGATATTCACAATACATCACAGCCTCTAGTGACTTTGGTGAACGTGTTTTTTTGTCATAGCTGTTACTATATGGTAAATTTTAGCACAGCTTGACTTCTGTATTGAACAATCAGGATACAAGTCTGGAGCTAGCTGTAATATAATAAACAATCTCATTCACTCACGTTGTGTCTAGGTCACTGTGACAGTTAGATCATGTTCTGCTGTGTGTGAGTCACTGCGGTGTGAAGTATTCTGATTGCTGTTAATCTGTTTGCTTGTTCAACCATATCTCCATTTAAATGAGAGCAATATTCAGCAATAAAGACACCACAGCTAAGCTCAAGAGGACAGCCAGCAGCTTGCAAATTATACAGCACTAGAATAAAACACTTCTGAATGAGGACTACTTCATTTTGAATCTCATTCAAGTTTGGAATATGACTTTTTTTTTTTTTTTTTCTCACAAAGCGATCGTAATCTCAATTCTATAGTTTAAATTATGGCAGTCAATTTTAGGGTGTTCACTTACAGTAGTGTAGTTAATTAAAAATAAAATAAAACAAAGTAGTGCAATTAATATGAGTGTGACAAGACACTTATCTTACGAGATGAGATGAGACAAGAGATTGGGTTCACGAGAACGAGACGAGACAAGATTTTTGCACAGTATTTTTTTTAAAAATCCTCAATGACAAAGTTCATGACTGGAAAAATAGACTGCAGGTGCATTTTGAAATGTTTTAACTAATCATATTGTAATAAATGTCATTTCATTTCTACTTTCTGAGTATGAATTAATATATGCATTGAAAGACAACAATATACAAGCACTGTAAAAGGTTTAGCCACAAACTCAACTGACTGGCTTCTCTCCTGTATGATTTCACATGAGTCTCTTCAGACCTTACTGTACATGAATTATGAGCTTCCAGAACTTCTGATTGAAGCTGCGTGTGACATCCTAATTGAACTTCATTCCACAAATTGAACATAGAAATAAAAACAGTATAAATAACATAAAAAAAATAACAACAGTTTTTTCTTAGTCTTATTAAGTGCAAACAATAAGTGCAACCATAATCAAAGTACTCTCTCAATATTCAAAGTTCAAACAGAGACTAAAACAGAGACCAGAGTTAAGAGGAGATTACAACTACACAGCTCAGCCTAAGATAGGTTTGATATTGGGAGACAGGCTATTGTATGTAGCCTAATTTGCTCGCAACAGGGAGCTTGCGTTTTACTTTCGCTTTCAAATTCGCGATTGCACGTACTCTGTGTATAGAGAGCGGCGGTGCTGAGCATGCTTTCTACAAGATAAGACATTTATCAGACGCTTAGGCTCTGTTGCGCAACGAATCCTCCGCCATGGTCTTGTCAGTCATCTCTCCTTACTCTCATCACGTGATCACTGAACTGATTCCTGCTGCACTGTGTGCGACTCTGCAGCTCGTACTGGATGAGCAGAGCAGACGTTTACAATTGAAGTGACCGTTATCCAACTGAATTAAATGGTTTTTATTTCTATAAAGGCAAAATGACTGTGGAGGCGATGCCGCAGCGGGCACCATAATGTAATATAAAGGTAGCGGTAGCATATTCTATGATAATTTCACCCTCACGCTCCGTCATGGCGATATCGTGAGACAGCTTTTTACTCAACGAGAAATCTTGTCACATTTTAATATCGTGAGATCTCATGGCTCACCCCTAACAATTAATCATGCCCCTTGACCTGTATGTAAATTCCATTTTTACTTCTATCAGATTAATGAGGTCTATAATATCTGAAGAAAGCTATCCATCATCTCAATGGCAGTTTCCAGTTACCAGGGCTGTAAATGCCATGACATTGATGTTAACGTGTTATTTAATTTAATTTTATTTTATTTTATTTTGATGACCGGAGCAATAACCATAGTATCTATTTGGGTGAAAACTACAGCCACAGTGTAGACATTTTTAACTATTTATTGACCTGTGGCCTAATATTTGTGCTATGAAAGTCAATGATAAATTTAAGTTCTCAATTTGAAACCAGCATCAAATTAAATGTATACTTCATGAAGCTCAGCTATATAGAATGAATATTTTATCTCCTTATTTTCACTGGATTCCTCAATGGTTCCTGCAAGACACCGGCAGACTAGCAGCTTTGAAGGATGAGAGAGAGATGACAGAGGTCTCTCTGGAAAAAGCAATTATTCTGAGACATGCTGACTCCATTTTGTAATCTACAGATCCACCTTCAATCTCTGAAGGCTTGGGTGGAGGCAGCAGACAAGGTGTCTCCCCTCCCCTGAAGCCCTCCTCTCCCCTGCCTGCTTACACACGGGAATGGATCACGATGATTAATCTCACAAAAATAAAACACAATTTTTGCACACAGAATGTTGTGTGTGTGTGTGTGTGTGTATGTGTATGTGCGTAGAGAGACACACAGATGTTCTGTCTTTTCCTCACTACTCTCCCACATTTAGAATGGAATGACATTAGATGCCGGTGCGTGTTTGTGTTCTAGCGACAAGTAACAGGGGACTATGGTCTCCATGGCAACAGCAAAGGCTCAATACATCATACCTCGTTACAGTAGTCAAGCGGGGACGTTTGGTCAAAAATTAATAAATCGAAGAAAAAATGGGATGGATTGCTCAGTATCTGTTACAGAAAACTGATTACCCTGCATTTTACCATTTGTTTTTTAAATTATTTCAGATTGTTACTATAAAAATCCAGCTAAAACAAGCTTAAGGTTATAATGGGTTTTACGTGGCACTACCATGTTATTGACCATCTTGTTCCAGCTGGTTTACAGTAGGTGGACAAGCAAGGCCGTCCTTAGGAAGGTGCAACTAGTGCGACCACTTTAGGGGGTCCCGCACAGAACATCACCACCCCATTCCCACACCCGCGGAATGGACCACTTCTAAATCCCCACAAGACCGAGGGGGGCCCTGCTTCCACTAACTGGCACTGGACCCCGCCCCATGCCTGGGACAGCCCTGTAGACAAACAACAAACCTGCTAAAAGCCAGCTTGACCATAAATGTTCCTGAATGAAATACAAGTTAAGCTCAATCAGTTTTTGTGGCATAATGCTAATTACCAACGAGTCACTTAGTTTTATAGAAAAAAATACTAAAAATGTGAAGTATATATTTTTGTTGAAGGCACAGTATGTAAGTTTCACCGCTAGAGGTCGCTTATTCAAAAAAGACGCAGTGAATAGGCGTGGAATCATGGGAGTTGTCGTATCCAGAAATTATGTTCATGAATGAGCTAATGTATTAACATTTTATAAACGTTACTGTGGTATGAAGCAGAGTGGGGCCGAGAGCCGTGGGAGCGGAATGAAGCCGGTGGAGTGAATTCCAATGAGAGACACCTGCGAGACACACCAGTCCCGAGTCCCATGGAGCAGATCCGGAGCTTTTATTATGCTTATATGTTGCAGTCGGCTGCTGCCACTCTTTTCGTTGTTTATGTTTATTTTATGATTAAAGTTATGTTTACCTGTTCCCGTCTCCTTCTTCCCTGAACTTAAACTTTGTTACAGTTAGGTTTGATCACTTAAATTCACATTATTTTATTTAATTCTAATGAAATAGCCGCAAGTTTTGAATTACTACTCATACAGGTCACTTTTTTTAACGAATTAAAATTGTGGGGTAACGCAGCACTGTTTTATATATGGTTGCAGAGAGAGCTCAACGCACTGCAACCGAAGAAAATGCACGCAAATAGAAAAAACACCAGCAAATAAAGAAAACATCTTCAAATACAAAAAAGCGCTGCAAATACTCACAACACAACCAAACACAGAAACGCGCTGCAAAGTTCACAACACAACCAAATACAGAAATGCGCTGCAAATACTCACAACACAACCAAATACAAAAACGCGCTGCAAAAGTCCACAACACAACCAAATACAGAAATGCGCTGCAAATACTAACAACGCAACCAAATGCAAAAACGCGCTGCAAATAGCACAGACCAGGCCCGGCAATCTCAAGCCCCCTCTGCGATGATCTGAATGATGAAGATGATAATTATAGGCTACTTTTATTACATAGTGCATCACCACATAACCGACGTGTTGCAATAAGATGTTAGATTAGCTAATTCCTCATTAAAAAAACAACTTGTTTAACAAGAAATATTCACCTCGAATATAGCCTATATTCTCTTGTTGTGATTGGTCTGCCGCTTACAGCGCCTGTTGGAAGCAAAACTCCCATTACCATAACAGAACTTCAGTTCCGGTCCGGAAGCTTCTGGAGCTTAGCGATTGTACACACTGTAAAGACAGTAACGATGGCATTGATTTTACCATATTAATCCGACCGCGAGTCCGATGATGAAATATTGGAAGAATGAGTTATTCAACCTGAACCTCCATCGCAAGGACGACTTGAGCAGGACGTTTCTCAGTGATACGCTACTCAGTTTGACATTCATCATGAGATGTTGCAACTGTAATTCCTCACCATCAGCACTAAAAGTGTTTGTCCATCAACAAACCGATGTGTGTGTACATTTCTAATTTATTGCAGTGCACATGTGGGAACTGTATCATTTATCTGTATCAATAATAGTGCTAACGTTAGCCGAGCACTAACGTGAATGACTGATATAACATTAAAGTTTGTAAAACAAATCTTGCTCCATCCTTTATCATTACTCAGAGTTGTAAGAATGGTACAAACATGCTACTCACAGTAAATCAAGAAAACGAGATTCAAACAATAAGACTAACCGTGTTGAGCTACATAAGAATGATTAGTTTTCTGTCGATAAAGGTATCCAAACAGTTATTCACCTTTATAATAAAACACATAATATATTAAACCGTATTTGGTGTTTCCATGGTTTCTACGGAAAAACTGGAAATCAAGGGTAATGCGGATATGACGTCACTGACAAACGGTGCAATGACATGGGCCCTTACCCTGTAAAATTACAGATTTGGGATCAGCATTAAGTCCACAAAATATATAACATTGTTCTAGTGGTTTTTGGATATCTTAATCCAAAAATCGTACATATTGTGCCTTTAAAGTTACACTATGTAGTTTTTGCCTCTAGAGGTCACTTATTCAAAACAAAGGTGTAGCTTGATGACGCCTTGATTTTGCAGAATCATGGGAGGTGTTGTCTTGAAGTCTACAGCCAGTGGAAAAGAATCCGACGAGACTCGGGCAGAAATCGTATTCATGGATGAGCTAATGTATTAAAGATTTATTAACATTACTGTAGTATGAAGCAGGGCAGGGCTGAAAACCGTTGGAGTGGAACGAGGCCGCTGGAGCAATTGCTAATGAAAGACGAGTGCGACACACGAGAGAGCAGTGGATCGTTTATTATGCCGCAGACGAGCACATCTGCTTCTTCCTGTCATGAGTATGTGGGGTAACACAGCGCTGTTTATCATATTAGATACATTTGTGTGTTGAAAGTTGTTATAATGCTACTCTGTGCATTCGTTTGGCGGCTGCTATGAGACACTTGTTGCACACTGCAGTAAGCTAGATCGATATTAGTCATGGTAAAACGTGGTACTTGCGGTAAATCAAGAAAATGACATTTAAACAATAAGACGAAACTGGTCTCATTAGAAAAACGTACCTGTGGGAAAATTTTCGAAAGACGCAAAATACGTACCAATACGTACATATCACTGCAGTTTCAGTGTGAAATGAGTGGTGCTAAAAGCGTGTTCATTTTTTGGCCAGAACAGATAAACATGAATATGGTACGTTTTTATGGCGTTGGTTTTATATGTATCACCAGATTCATACCCAAGGCCTCCTCGTCCTAAGTACAACTCCGTACCAGCTGAGCTACCGAGCAAGCTTGTCATGTCAGAGAAGCGAAACATATGGAGCTAGTTAAGCGATGCAAAGTCCAAAATATATTAGTTTACAAATCATGCACTTTGGTAAAAAGCGTTTTAACATAATATTGTGCAAGGAGATGTGAAAACAAGTCTTTATTATTTCATACCGCCTGTTTTACTGCCTCTAGTGTTCATTTCTGTTGGAAACTGCAGTGATATGTACGTATTGGTACATATTTTTGCAACTCGCGAAAACGTTCCCACAGATACGTCTTTCCATGAGACCAGGTTGAATAAGACTCACTGTGTTGAGCTATATAACAATGATTAGTTTTCTGTTGATGAATGTATCCAAACAGTTGCTCACCTGTCTAATAAAAACATATTAGAGCGTCTTTGGTGTTTCCATGGTTTCTACAAAATAAAACTGGAAATCAAGGATAACACGGTCTGTGTCCTGGTTAAAATTGCTTATTTCTCTGGATTTAAACATTCTTGGAAACATTTGGGATGTGAGTACATAAGTCAATAAAATATATAACACTGTTCTAGTGGATTTTTAATATTTTAATCCAAAAATCTTACATATTGTGCATTTAAATCATTTACATCAATTGCTTTCTGGCATCATTTTGGCTTTTTTTTAATCAATTTTTCATCACTAGACATTCTGGAAATATTCCTAAACTACATTCTACATTCTGAAAGTGATTCCAACGCTAGTCCCAGTTAAGCTCAAGTGCTCAAAAAGGGCATAAGTAAACCAATATCCTTCAAAAAGGCTCTTCAATAAAACAGATAAATAAAATAACATTAAGTAAAATTAAATAATCAAAGACTTGCACTGGACGTGCTGGTTTCGGCCTCATCACTGGCTGCAGTCATGTCCTTATCTCATACATGAAACACCTGCAATTTAGCAACTAATGCACCTACATTCGTTCAAAGTAGCCCTGTTGACAAGTTTCAACCATCGATGCCCTGTAGATGGCAATAACACTTCTTTTATAGCAGAAATAAAATGCTGCAGAAAAAGTTAGGTGCCATGCAAAATGTATTGGAGTGAAAAGTGCATATACTATTCAAAGATGTAGTCATGTAAAGAGTAATAGTTGCTAATATCATGGATCCTTTATTGATACTGTCACATTACAAAGTAGCCAAAAAGATACTTAAGGACAGTAACTAATCACATTTACTCAAATACTTTACACCACAGTTCTGTGGTAATCAACATTATGCCACAAATGCTGTTTATTGAGATTTTTTTTATCGATTTTAAATTAGATTCATTTCTGTCTTTTAACTTTAAGCCTAAATGCCTCATACAGTATGTCAGAAAGCATGTCTGTGTATTTTACAGAAAAAAAAAATGCTTAGATATTCTCAGGGACCAGAAAGGGAATGCAAGGCTGAAATGGTGGTGGCACTAGTGAGGAAAACATCAGTATGAAGCATCAAAGGCTTTTATCTCCACATGATAGAAGTAACATACACAATATAATCCTGTCATTCAAACAGGCAACGACATCACTGCTCTCCAACACCTCATACAAATCCAGCACATCTGTGTTCACGAGACACTTACACGTTTACAGTCTCCCAGATTCTAATATGAGGCAATTTCCTTGTTAAGTGATTATCATCAGATAAGCAGCGAACAAGATTAGTTTTGTGCAGCGTCTATCTTTCATTGGAGAGAAAACTTTTTAATATGTGTTTCCTCAGGTCAAATGTTCCTTCTTTCTGCTGCTCATTTCAAAATAATATTTAGTTTGATTGATGTTTAATAGGAAAATGTGTGTCCCAAAGTGTTCTTAAAAATAATGATTTCAGAAATTCCTTGAAGGCACAACAAGGTGGAAAAGGATTCAGAAATTATCTTTTGTAATAGTTTAAGCCACGTTTTTTAAACACAAGGTACTAGTGATGATATGCATATGCATGTCGTTTTTATGTATGTGGACCTTTTGCAAAACACACACATAAATGGCAAGCGCTGGATTTGTGTGAGGATCATGGCATTTAATATTTGATAGATCTTGAGAGGTTTGATGCAAAAAACATTAGCAACAGTAAACTTTTTATTTATTTTTAATTTCATCTGTATGTCATTTATACAAGATGAGCCAAAATACGATGACCACCTGCCTAATATGCTGTTGGTCCTCTGCGTGCTGCCAAAACAGCACCGACCCGCCGAGGCATGGACTCTACAGGACCCCTGAAGGTGTGCTGTGGTATCTGACACCAAGACTTCAAGTCCTATAGGCTGCGAAGTAGAGCCGCCATGGATCGAACTTGTTGGTCCAGCACATCCCACAGATGCTTAATTCGATTGAGATCTGGGGAATTTGGAGGCCAGAGCAACACCTTGTACTCTTGTTCCTCAAACCATTCCTGAACAGTGTGTGCAGTCTTGAAGGGTGCATTAGCCTGCTGAAAGAGGCCACTTCCATCAGGAAACACCATTGTCATGAAGGGATGTAACAATGTTTAGGTAGGTGGCACGTGTCAAATTTACATCCACATGAATGGCCGAACCCAGGGTTTCCCAGAAGAACATTGCTCAGAGCATCACACTTCTTCCACCAGCTTGTCGTCAGCCCACATTGCATCCTGGTGCTTTCACAGCACACACATCCACATGAAATTAAAGAAAACAGGACATCCGACATGTTGATTACGAAAACTGATTGTTTGCTTTACATCTAATCTACCCAGACCTTAATATGTGGCCTTGTTAGGAGATGATCGATGATATTCGCTTCACCTGTGACTGGTCATAATGTTTTGGCTCATCAGTGTATGTTGCTTGCAAAAAAAAGTTATTTGTTAATACACAGGTACCTTTGAATAGTCATAAAATAGAGAAAGATGTTTTTTGCGGTCAGATATTGTAGTTACAACATTTATCAATAGGTGCTAACTGGACCATGCTAGCCAGTCAAACCTTGAGTTCTTGGTGGAAACTGATGTTTATTGACTGATCCATCCATAAATGTCATGTTAAAACAAGGCAAACTAAAAAAAAATGCTGGGTTAAACACAACCCAAGTTGGGTTGAAAATGGACAAACCCAGCGATTGGGTTAAATATTTGCCCAACCTGCTGGATAGTTTTATTAAACTCAATTTAGTGAGTATTGCTTGCTTAAAATGAACCCAAAATATGTTGAAAATAACGTATTAATGTTTAATAAATGTACATTTATTAATAAGTGTAATTAATAATAATTAAACAATAAAGATTTATTAAATTGCTTATTAATAAATGTTAACCTTTTGATTAGTATTGTTGCCTCTAGTAATTTTTAATGATTTTTAATTTCCAACCTATTTGGGGTTCATTTTAAGTCAGCCATATAGTAATTTTTAAACAATAGTTGGGTTAAATAAAACATTTAACAACCCAATCACCAGGTCTGTCCATTTTCAACCCAACTTGGGTTGTTTTTAACCCAGCATTTTTTAGAGTGCAGTATTAGAAAATGTTCTAATCGGACACCAAATAACATCCCTTAGAAAAAAAGATTTATTTGCGGCTAACTTGCTGGAAAAAATGTGAGACAAGGAAAAATTGAGCACATACACAATGTCAGTTCAAGACTTCAAAATACTGATCCCTCCTGTGCAGTCAATACTTATTCTATCAGGGCCTGTCAGGTGACTTCACAGTCTGAGAGGAAAGGACACAAAAATGTGATCAACACATCACAATTGACTAACAGTACAGCGCACATTTCTGCTGCAAACAGCCTAATTCACAAAGTAATAGGGATCTGTCTTTGAAATCCTATTTCCTTCTGTTTGGACTCTCAGTACGCCTGCTTCTGCCAAAAGAGCTTTTTATAAGAATAACTTCAGATAGCTGTGCACGATTGTATGTCAAAGCGATTCTCCACATTAGACAAAGCCTGTAATTATAAAGAGGTTGGACATAGGAAGCCACCTTCTCGCCACACGGCTCTTTTTTAATATCTGTGGTATACAACACTTCCATGCTTTTTTTTTTTTTTTTTTAACTCCTTGATTTGATTTCCTCTCTTCCTGGAATTCTATAGTAAACACAGTGTCAATATTTGATTAATATGCCAGAAAAGCCAATACGCCAAAAATGGAATTGCGTATTTTCCCTCACAAGATAAACAGTTGAAAGTGACAGGCATTTCAATAGCCAGAGTGAGTAAATCAAATGGAAATCTTCCTCTTTTCAATATTCCTCAGAAATGATTGCCTTAGCATCCGTCAACTTTCTGTCCCTTCTCATCAAATGCACCCCCCAAGAAACATCTGAATTTCTGCTCAACACAGCCGAGATCATAATGGGAAAATCTGAGTGAAACAATATCCAGCTTTATAATGTTATCCCTTTGAAGGAAGAGCAGTTTTGAGAAAAGCTGTGATGTCGAGGGCCCAAATTGGTCCCCTAGTGTAAAGGCCCTCATAAGCAGCTCTAACCGCCTGCGTTTGACACACTCTATGACCTGCGGTGAGGAGAGAGAGTGAGCCGTTCTGTATTTTAACCCCAGCTGCAATATCCGCTCCTCAGACATGTTCTTTAAAGGCAGTCTAGGAAGGGGTTAAATTATTGATGTGAAATGGCATGCTGGATTTCATCTGGTGCCTGCTAATTAGATTGTAATTACGGGGGAGCTCTGTGAGACTGTCTGCTCTGATTAGAAACACTTTTGTGGCCTGATCCTCCTGACCTTTCCTTTAAAACTTCAGCTACTCGAGATTAACAGCAAGCATCAGGGGTAAACGCTCAACAAATGAAGGTCTTCTGGATGAAAGATAACACAAAGGCTCATCTATGCAGCAAAACACTTATCAGCATCAAAGAGAGTCATTATATCACAGGACCACTGCTCTGGTCTGGTTTAATCGGTGGGAAGTTTCCAGATAAAAGGGTGTTTGTGCAGGAATCCACAGAAGAACCAATAAGCTTTGGTTCATTGCTATAAAATTCATTTCTGCAGTACTTGACCACATGAAGCCTCATGACTGTCTGCCGAGTACTTGAGTACCTGGAAGCGACAGCAATGATTGATCATAAAAATGATGATTGCGTGACTATTACCCCCCCCCCACACTTTTTTTTTACCGATTGGTTATGGTGGCTTTTTGGCGATACTTTGTCTGATTGGTTAGAGTTAGGACAATGTGGTCCAGACTGGAGAACTAAAGTGTGCAGTGATGCCTGGAGTCAGTTAGATAATAAAAATACAGTTAAAGGTATAGTTCACCCAAAAAATGAAAATTACCCCATAATTTACTCACCCTCAAGCCATGCAAGGTGTATATGACTTTCTTCTTTCAGACGAACACAATCAGAGATATATTTAAAATATCCTGGCTCTTCCAAGCTTTATAATGGGAGTGAATGGGTGCCTGATTTTGAAGCCAAAAAAAAAGTGCATCCATCCATCGTAAAAGTTCTCCACACGGCTTCAGTGGGTTAATAAAGGCCTTTTGAAGCAAGGCGATGGGTTTTTGTAAGAAAAATATCCATATTTAAAACAAACTAAAATAACTAGCTTCCGCCAGACGACCGTACGTATACTGCGCAAGTCGACTTGCGCCACAAGAGTAACCCCCTGACACGATGTATGACGCAGGATGTAGGAGTATCGTAAGCTTAGACGCCTCTCGCGATTTAAACAGATAGGGCTGTGCAACAAACTCAAGCTCCTCTTCTCTTATATTGAAATCCTCCGAAAATTCTCTTTAAAATTTCTTGTTTTAGACTTCTAATTTGTGACCGATGTTTTGTTTTGCTCTATCCTCTGCGCTTCCGCGTTCGTCATTGCGCCATGCGTCGAGTCAGAGATTACTTTTCCGCCACAAATCGATGCGTATGGCCATCTACCGGAAAATAGTTATTTTAGTTAATAATGTTTTGAAATTTGGATATTTTACCCACACTTATCGCTTTGCTTCAGAAGGCCTTTATTAACCCTCTGGAGCCATGTGGAGTACTTTTATGATGGATGGGTGCACTTTTTTCAGGACAGGAGTCAGGATATTTTTAAATATATCTCAGATTGTGTTCATCTGAAAGAAGATGGTCATATACACCTAGGATAGCTTGAGGGTGAGTAAATAATGGGATAATTTTTGGGTGAACTATCCCTTTAAGTGCAAGAAGTGCAGCACCAAACTGTCAAATACATAATATTATAATGAGAATACTACTAAGAGAATGTTATAAATTCTTTGTTGTCTATGTTTTAGTGCATTGTTATGGTAAGAGCGCATCCACAATGGGAGTTACACATTCTGACTAGCGCGGTCAAGTTCACTTGTGCATCTGCTTCCTTTTGTGCACATGTAAGTTGTAATATTGTTTATGTTGTATATGTATATGATTACTCTTATAAGATGCATTTAGTTAATTAACGCTCAAGAAACCCAGCAAACAAAAATACACACATTTTTGTTAACATTCCCATTAAGTTATGAAAACGTTATTTCTGAATGTTCTCTGAACATATTTTATGTTTTGTTTTTTTGTTTTTTTCTTGGTTATGCAAACGGGAATGTTCAATTTTATCATTTTGCAAATGGTATGGGAACATTATTCTGAATGTTCTCTGAATGTGAATTGAACTGGTTATGTAAATGTCCAGGTATTTTTTAAGAATGTTCCATGAACTATATTTAAATAATGTTTTTATGCAAATGTTTTGATGAGAATGTTATTATGCTGAATTTGCTCTCTTATCTCCGAATAGAACTATATTCCATCTAAACATGAACATGTTGATTGAGATTAGTTAAAAGTCCCATATTTGGCTTTCCACCTTGTTCATGTAAGCTTTAAAGGGTTAGTTCACCCAAAAATGAAAATTCTGTCAGTAATTACTCACCCTCATGTCGTTTCACACCCGTAAGACCTTCGTTCATCTTCAGAACACAAATTAAGATATTTTTGAGGCCTAATTAACACTTTCAGATGCCCAGAAAGGTACTAAAAACATATTTAAAACAGTTCATGTGGCTACAGTGGTTCAACCTTAATGCTATGAAGCGACGAGAATACTTTTTGTGTGCCAAAAATAACGACTTTATTCAACAATATCTAGTGATGGGCGATTTCAAAACACTGCTTCATGAAGCTTCGAAGCTTTACGAATCTTTTGTTTCGAATCAGTGGTTCAGAGCACGTATCGAACTGCCAAAGTCACGTGAACCATTGAAATTTCTAAATGTTTCAAAAGACTTATGACGTAACAAAGCCTCATTTACTGAAATCATGTGACTTTGGCAGTTTGATACGCGCTCTGAACCACTGATTCAAAACAAAAGATTCGTAAAGCTTCGAAGCTTCATGAAGCAGTTTTTTAACCCATCACTAGATATTGTTGAATAAAGTCGTTATTTTGTTTTTTTGGCACACAAAAAGTATTCTCGTCACTTCATAACATTAAGGTTGAACCACTGTAGTCACATGAACTGTTTTAATTATGTCTTTAGTAGCTTTCTGGGCGTTTGAAAGTTTAAATTAACTTGCTGTCAATGCAGGCCTCACTGAGCCATCGGATTTTATAAAAAAATATCTTAATTTGTTTTCCGAAGTCTTACGGGTTTGGAACGACATGAGGGTGAGTAATTAATGACAGAATTTTCATTTTTGGGTGAACTAACCCTTTAACAAATTAACCCAGTCAGCCATGATGTTTCCTGATGTGACCACATTTTAAGGAGAATTACCACTTTCTGACATTTTTGATGCTTAATCATCACATCATGCTCATATACAATCCACACTTAAGTAAAAAAAAAAAGAAAAAAAAAAAGTGACAGTATAATATCACACATCTACAGTTAATTTAATCTTTCAATTTCCACTCTCTTAGATAATAATAAATGCATCAATTGCCAGGCAGGGTATGGACTTCCAATGCACCTCCCATTCAAAAAAAAAGGAGAGGAGAATCCCTCTCCTCTTTGGATCCCCTAAACACACCTGGTCTCCATTATCTGCCCATTTCACAGCCCTGCACCCCCTCACGGGCCAGCCTGGGAACCAGCTTCACTGCTTTCATCCTCTCATCATTAGAGCAGCAACGCCCGGGGTCAGGGCCCTGTCCCGCAGCCCTCCAAGCAGCAACACACAAAACTGATTTTGGTTAAGGAAAAAAAAGGAAGGTGGAGGAGGAAAAAAAAGAAAGAAAGAAATATGAAACAGGCTGCAGTCTGAGAAGTATTAATAAGAGCAAGTCTTCTACCAATTATTGTATTAAGAATTCTGCTTGGGGTTGGACCTTGTCCCAAAAACTATGTGAAACCTGAAGCCGTACCTCAAAGGGTCTCGGAGAGAAACGCGTCTCTGTCTGTCTGAAACAGACCCCGCTTGTAAGTGACGCTCCGATACAGCTGTAACCTCTACTGCTCTCCATACAGCCTTCACACACTGTTAGCTGTTAAAAACACATATACACACAGACACGAAAAATCTAACCTAGTGAAGCAGGGGTACATTAAGATAATTTACACATGCATCCACACCCTTGGTTTCAAACATGAATATGGCTGAAATATGCTGAGTGGTAGATTTATTCTGGTTATTTTGCAGGCTTTCCCTCCTAAACATACTCTTAAGTGTGACGGCTGGAGACATATGGATCTGCAAGGCCTCGCTCTCATTCACCTCCCTTTCCTTGACGCTTTTCCACATAATTAACCCTTTCAGAGAGAAACCACCTCTCATTTCGAATAACAGTTTAAAATATGAATTGTCCCATTTCATGAATATTCTTAGGGGGGAAAGAAGCCAATAGGTTGTCAGATGATTGGGGCTTCTGAAATACTTCTTACCAGATAAACTAGATTATATTAATGCACACTTTCCTGTAAGTTTTACCAAAGGAAATATTGCAGAGTGAGATTTTATGCTATAAGATGTATTAATGTATGAGGTAAATGGTTTTAAATACTATGCATACTGTATATGTAAAATATACACAGATGTACACACAAAATTATGTAAAACAAAGCTAAACAAACAGCTAAATGGCTAAATAAAAAGTTCTGCTTAGAAAAAGGAAATATTAATTGATTTTATTAAATAATCAAACAAAATGTACACTATTAGTCAAATCAAAAAGTATTTTGATAAAACTTAAACAATATATTAGTAGAATGAATCAGTAAAGTGTAGTTTTACACAGTTTTGCTGGAAGACCCTAATGTATTGTGGTCACTTTGCGAAACCACGTCAAAATGACCTTTGACCCCAAACATGTCAGTCGATTTTACTTTGATAATTTGTTACCTATTCACGACAATAGAGTGGTGCAGGGATGACGTATTTTTGTAGGCCAAAATCCGGAAACGAGTTAGCATTTTAGCACTTCTGGTTCCATCGTCCTGAAGTCATTGGGGTTTTTGGTTAAATGCTTGAAATAATGTTGGCTTCATGTGCTATCGGAAATATTACGAGCTCATCGCATTCAACTTTCGAAATGGGAGGGCTTTCATGTGCAATTTTTACTTAGGAAACTTGTATTTATGATAATTCAGAGAGCATGTGAAGGCAGCATATGGTCATGTGGTAAACATAAGCTCAAGATATTTTCACGTTTTATTCTATGATATAAAATAGTTCAATAATACCCTCTTGTGATTTTTTTTAAAGCTTTTTCTTGTCTTGTAAAAGACGGTTGCTAACAAGTGGCTAAATGGGACTAGAGAGGTTGTCAGAGACATAAAACATCATCAGCCAAACAGGTAAACTCATCTACTCAATTGTCTGCTTTCACAGCCTTCATGGGTTTATAATCACACACTTGCAAACTGTTATAACTCAAACTTTGAGGGAAAATGTGTTTAAACAAAGACTGAAATAGTTGTCCAAAGCTTAGTGATGGTGACGTTGAAGTCATACGACCGTGGTGTAGTTCATCTATACCCTACATTTAGCTTTTGACTTCTGCCGATTGTATTTACGCTCAAAATTCATAAAAGTTGTGTTCGTTTGTGATCACAATGAACAAAACGTGTAAGAATCATAAGCTTTTGTTAGTCACAGACCTTATTTTCTGCAATAACCGAAAAGCCAATGGAAAAATACAATTGGGTTTTTGTTGAGGGAACCAACTTCCCCAACTTCGGGGTTGGCCTACAAAAATACGTCATCACTGCAGCACTTTATATAAATGAATATCTGAAAGACATTTGAAAGGGTTAACCATTAAAGCACTTTGCCAGACCCATCTGAGACAAATCTGAGAAGCACATTCACTGGGACACCCCAAGAGAAGAAGGAAAAAGAGCGTACATGGTCCTCCCATTATCATTTTTGCATGGGAGAGAAAGAAAAAACAAACAGTAATGAAGTGTAATGGTCCACTCTCTCACGGCACCATATACTTTCGCTCCCATAAATCTTAGCAAACATTTCAGAAGTTAGAAAAAGTTTTGCTCTCTCACAGAGGCCCGAGAGAGCTCTCTGCATAACGTTACTTTGAGGTTACCGAGATGACACCTGGAGCACAACTTTGAAGTGAAGTAAGACTATCCCTCCGTTTCTGTTGAAATGATATATCGGGTATTGAAGAAAAGAGGAGGTTAGAGTAGAGAGGGAAGGAGAGGGCAAACAAGAAGGAAGAGCGAGAGAGAGAGAAAAGTACAACCACATTCCCTGCACATATTCTCCTCATTACCAGAGAGAGGGAGCCGATCGCTCAATTATTGGCTGCCGTCACAGGCTAATATTCCTGCCTGTCAGCCCTGATTTTTGCTCAGTTTTGCTCAGACTCCTTCTGATGGAGCTCATTTCATGTTAACCAGAAACAGAAGGTGCTGTGAAAACTGCGACACCTGATCCTGTGTCCAAGAGACGGGAAGTGCACCGCCAGGCCTGGTGCCTGCCAACGCACCCTCTCCACAGACGCCCTCCCTAGGATTCAAAATGGGCAGTGGGACGGGTCAGGGGTGTTGGTCGAAGATAATCATGAAAGGGTGCAGAGATTTGATACATATGAGTATGAAATACCAGAATGCTTGAGTGTTATAAATGTGCCATTGAACAATAAAAAGCTTGTTGTCTATTTTGGTTTAAATTTATTCTGTGTGCAGAATAAAAAAGATTGTATAAAGACATACACTGTATATATGTAGATATATATAAAGATTTAAAAAACATATATAACTATTAATATATATATACAACCCGAATTCCGGAAATGTTGGGACGTTTTTTAAATGTGAATAAAATGAAAACTAAAAGACTTTCAAATCACATATTTTATTCACAAGAGAACATAGATAACATAACAAATGTTTAAAGGAAAAAATTTTACACTTTTATCCACTAAATGAGCTCATTTCAAATTTGATGCCTGCTACAGGTCTCAAAAAAGTTGGCATGGGGGCAACAGATGGCTGAAAAAGCAAGAATTTTTGAAAAGATTCAGCTGGGAGAACATCTAGCAACTGATTAAGTTAATTGATATCAGGTCTGTAACATGATTAGCTATAAAAGGGATGTCTTAGAGAGGCAGAGTCTCTCAGAATTAAAGATGGGCAGAGCTGTGAAAGAGTGCGTAAAAAGATTGTAAAATACTTTAAAAACAATGACAAGGCAGAAGACCTTTATTGGATGCCTGTGGTCTTTTTCGGGCCCTCAGACGACACTGCATCACTCATCGGCATGATTGTGTCAATGGGATTACTAAATGGGCCCAGGAATACTTCCAGAAACCACTGTCGGTAAACACAATCCAGCGTACCATCTGCAGATGCCAACTAAAGCTCTATTATGCAAAAAGGAAGCCATATGTGAACATGGTCCAGAAGTGCCGTCGTGTCCTGTGGGCCAAGACTCATTTAAAATGGATTGTTTCAAAGTGGAAAAGTGTTCTATGGTCAGACGAGTCCAAATCTGACATTCTTGTTGGAAATCACGGACGCCGTGTCCTCCGAGCTAAAGAGGGAGGGAGACCTTTCAGCGTGTTATCAGCGTTCAGTCAAAAGCCAGCATCTCTGATGGTATAGGGGTGCATAAGCGCATACGGTATGGGCAGCTTGCATGTTTTGGAACGCACTATGAATGCAAAAAGGTATATAAAGGTTTTAGAGCAACATATGCACCCCTCCAGACGACGTCTATTTCAGGGAAGGCCTTGTGTATTTCAGCAGGACAATGCAAAACCACACACTGCAGAGTCCGGGTGCTGAACTGGCCTGCCTGCAGTCCAGATCTTTCACCTATAGAGAAAAATATGTCAAAGATGACCACGAACTCTTTAGCAGCTGGAAACCTATATCAGGCAAGAATGGGACCAAATTCCAAAACCAAAACTCTAGAAACTCATAACCTCGATGCCCAGACGTCTTCACGCTGTTTTGAAAAGAAGAAGAGGAGATGCTACACCATGGTAAACATGCCCCCGGACCATCTATTTTGAGACCTGTAGCAGGCATCAAATTTTAAATGAGCTCATTTTGTGCATAAAATTGTAAAATTTCTCAGTTTAAACATTTGTTATGTTATCTATGTTCTATTGTGAATAAAATATTGGCTCTTGTGATTTGAAAGTCTTTTAGTTTTCATATAGGTTTCACAAAGTTACCTAGTCTTTTTTATGTTTGTTTGTTTGTTTATTTCAGTGATTAGTCATGTCCTTTAATTAAAATATCCATTAAATTTAGAATTTCATCATGTCACATTTTAGTCAGTTTTACTGATTAAATGGCAATTAATTTTAGTTGATGAAAATAATATTTTAGTTGAATAGAAACTGCAAATTAAATCACATATTACATTATATGTACATTTTAGCACTTAATTTTCATGGCTTCGCTTAAGAAGGCCTTTATTAACCCCCTGGAGCCATATGGATTACTTCTATGATGGATGGATGCACTTTTTTGGGCCAAAAAAATAAAAAAATAAAATAAATAAATTGGCACCATTCACTCCCATTATAAAGCTTGGAAGAGCTAGGATATTATTTAATATAACTCTGATTGTGTTTGGCTGAAAGTAATATACACCTAGGATGGCTTGGGGGTGAGTAAATTAGATAATTTTCATTTTTTGGGGGAAAAATCCCTTTAATTATCATTATGATGCACTTTTTTGTCTTGTTTTGTTGTTGCTGAAAAATCCTTGGTTATCACTATTTTCATCAGTAATTTTAGACAGATTGCACTTGAATTTTCATTTATGGATGAGCTATTCTTTTATTAATACATGTTCTGTCTATTCATTTAGAAAGCAATTGTTGGCAATGTTCAAGTGGAGGTGTGTGTGATCAATTGATCAGTTCGCCCTCTCTTGTCAGGGACGCCCTCATATTCCTGCCTGTGAGGAGGACATATTTAAATAAAGCTCTTGCCGCTTCCCTCAATTCAAGGGAGTAACTCGTCATTCCCATTTAAGTCTTCCCCCCTGTTCTGGACGTCTCTTCCTCGAATCCTCTTCACCCATCATTTCTTCTGACGGATGAGATTGAATTAGTCTGACCTGTCTTCGCAGTTCGAGCGTAATTTGGCTTTGACATTGATAGCAGGGAAGATGCCTGACATGAATAGATGGAAGAGAGAGGGAAGACAGTGGAAGGAAGTGATCACAGTACGCATGGCAATGAAGAAGGAACCTTGCACTGATTTCAGACCTTGACCAAATAATATAATACTATAGGTTTGTGACTGTCAATTTCAAATTTGGTGTTGAAATAGGATAATTCTATAAAAGGGTTCATGTATTTACTACAGAGCCACTAATGGGATATGGTGATGGGAAAAAATGAGATGGGAGGAAAATACTTTGCGTTTTCCCGCAAAACTATTGCGTTCCCCTATGGAACTTAATATAGTAGAAATATCATTTTTTCGTTGCATTTTTTGAATGCAAAGTTTCTCTAGGAAATGCAAAAGCATTGCAATGTTATTTTTTCTCCCATCTCATTTTTTAACCATTACCATTGCTTTACGGTAATTTATTTACAGTAGGATTTTGTCCTATTAGTTTTGGGGTTGCGGTTTTGTGTTTGTTCAAGTATGAGCAATAGTGATATGCTTGCCTTAGCAAGCACTGCTAAAATGGCTGTTTGAGACCTAATGGAAATTTGAGGCAGAAATAAGGAAAGGAAGGGCAGTACCATGCAGACTTTAAAGCCACTCTGAGATCTGTACTGCCATGGCTTCCCTTCCAGCTCTCTGCTCCTCATTTGCTGCCTATGTGGTCATACGTCTCGGTGCCAGCAGCCAGTAAACCATTCATGTTTTCCATTTAAGACAATGACTGTGATCACACAGCCTTCTGTACACTTGTGCCTTTTGTAGTCACTCCGGCTTAACTTGTCGAACATTCGTACCCTTGATGTTCCACAAATGATAGAAGCAGAGCTTGGAGGGTTTTGCTAAACCCACAGACAGATTAGGAGAGAACATGCAATACATGAGACATCACATAGCACCACCGCCACAGTGTACCATACTTGCTTAACACTTTTACACTGTAAAATTTATGTCCCTGTTACACTTAATAAACATTACATGAAAAAGAGAGACCAAATACAATTCTATTTTGTATTTTTACACTATGTAATGTTCTATTTATTAAAACCAAGTATAAATTTCATCAAGTTAGTATTTTTACGTATTTTTACATTTATTCCAAAATAATAACTAAAGGCAGTACCAATTTAAACAAAACAGTATATATTATTTTTGAACTAATGTTCAGCTGTTCTTTTTTAATAGTCAACTTATTTTCAGCAGTCATCAAGCTTGTACACCCTGCTCACAGACACGAAGATGTACCTTTCATTTCCCCAAGTTGATTTCTCAGCCACAGTCATCATGTTTTCAGGCCATTTCAAGTTTGATTTTAATGTGAAATAAAGCGGTGATAAGTGGCTGAGTTGTTTACTTACTTTTTAATTAGTCTTCCCATTAACACCATCATTGTCTTCATTCAGGTCGATTTGAGAATGTGCACGAAAACAAGAAGCGGGATTTATCGCATGAACCAATCATAGCGCAATGGAGGCATTGCCTCCTCTCATGTGACTTTCCCCCATTCATTCTCAATTACCCCCCATCAAATTCTCAGCACACTTTGGGGTGTCTGTTAAAAGTCAATGGGTTTAGGGGAGGCAAGCCTCCCACTGTAACTTCACCTGCGGGTGTCACTGTTGGACAGTGTTACTTTATAAAAATGAGTGACTTTTAAAATTTTTAATGTCACAATTTGTAATATTTGCATTGTTTACATTTTTGTAATATCGATTATTCTCTCATCCAGTTTTTTGAAGAGACACTGCCTCCCTTATAGGTACAAGTTTTGCACATTTTTTTTTTCTGAGACTAAAATTACGTGTTAAATTTTCCACTATACCCGGGCTTAAAAGATGGGTTTAGAATGACGATAACCTGGGGTAAGCTCAGTGTGGAAAGCCCTTATATGAACTAAACAAAATAGGAAGAATCTTTTCAGTGCTTACCCCACATATGAGACATGTGACACATGAACTTGAGCTCTGAGACAACAAAGTCTGGAACACCCTTGTGCAATATTTTACTGGATATTTGAACTGGGAGATTACCTTATCATGCCTCAAGGAGAGATACTTTACATCTGTTCCATTCATCCATCCATTCTCCAAGCTGCTTGTCTTTTTGTAGGGGACTGGTGACCTTCTTGTTTTGAGGCAACTGTGCTACCTATTGAGACCATGCAGATACTAATCAGGTACAATACTCTCATGCCGTTTTCTAAACTATCCATACTGTTTTCTGATACTCAAAGTAAATGCTTATAGCTTTTGATTACATTGGCCTGTTATAAGCTCTTCGGATTCTTTGAGTTATTTGAAGTAGCCTATAGTCAAACCATGGTCCACCATTTTGAATTTCATTGAAAGTGTACTGTTTTACCTCCTCTTTTAGCTTTCATCGAATCCTGGGCAAAAGTTATCCAGATCTTGTAAATTTATGAATAATCCAAGGCACTCGAATCATGTAAAAAACTATTTTAAAACGTGTTGAAGGCAATACTAGCCGCAACGCGTAGGTGTGCAGTCTGTACGTGTCACCTGTTTTTAAGATTTAGCCAAGATGAAATAAAGGCTTTTTAAAATAGTTTTTTTACATGATTCGAGTGCCTTGGATTATTCATAAGTTTAAAAGCTGATTTATCCCTTGCATCCAAAGAGCACCGAGACAGAACTTACACCCCGTGCAGCACTTCTTTGGCATTGTTTTGCTTTGAGTTATCCAGATTTTTTTGGTATACCAAACCATTCACGTGTAAGACAAAACTTTGGCTAAATCTCTGAAACTCAGTGTACAAATGTTCGGGAACATTGTACTTCAAACGTTAGCCTTGTGAAGCTAATTAAATCTGGGGCCCTGAATCAGTGAGGTGAACTCTACACCAACAGGTCAGGAAACCTTAAAGAGGAAGCACCTTTGCTTAATATCAGCACTACACCCAGGCGCTAACTCAATTTCACACTCCTAAACTCAGGCCCCATGCTTGGCCAACATCACATCTGAGTATGCATACCATCTGGACTGAAGTTTGAGAGGAAGCAGCTTGGGTTTTCACACTGATCCAATTAGGGCGTTTTTTAATTAATTAAGGATGACCTGTTGTGTGTTAACTAGCTCAGTATGCCTAGCGGATCTGAAGCCACTTGCTGACCAGGATAGCTTATATCTGACACTCCTTAAACTCCTTGAGTCCAGACAGTAGGGGGTATGGAAGAGCAGAGAGGGACTTCAGAGGCACCTCTTCAACTTCCTGTTCTTAGAACTCTACACTTAGGGCCAGGGATGCATAGTATAGGGTTCTTCTGGTACACAAGCTCTAAAACAATAGAGAGCTGGTCCCACAGGCAAGAAATATTGGAAACAGGAGGGCTGATCCGCTGCTGTGGAAATGTGAGCCGTGAGATGGTGAAAAACATGTTTTCAGACACCCATCTAAATCCATGCCCACTGATCTCACTGTGTGCCTTGTCATTCAACACCTTGTCAAGTATCATATTCTTACGCTAAGGACAAATTGCATCTCTTCAATCAGTTAAGCAATACAGTGGACAGTGGAGGTCAACTGTGGCATAAATGTGCCTTTGTGGTTGTTTGAAATATGAATTTAAAACCATAAGTCCTTTGAAACCATGTCATTAGGTTTGGACTCTTTTCAAATCCTCTTTAAACATTTCTTTAAAAATTCAGACAATTTGGAGCACTCAAGGTCATTCTATCTCCCCTTGCGACGACTGTTCTAACAAAACCAAAAGTGCTTCAAATGGCGAAATAATGCGAACTGTGGCCTACAGGCAGATACAATAGCACAGTCCTTTATCAGGGAAGACTTCAAAAGTGCAGACCGTGCCCTTGGTTAGCTGCATGAGTGGCCTACCATCATCCTGCCATATTAAAGCAGTTTTGTTTTTCAAAAAAGCATCTCATTTCATAGGGAGGTTTCCTGCATTAGAATCAAAACAATATGGTGTGAGTGTGTCACATTCCTTAGTAGAGACCCACTGGCTGCTCTTCATAATGAGGAAATATTGGTTTCAACACAGGACAAGAGTTGAGTTTCTGCGTAAAAGTGTTCTGCACAAATGCACACTCTACGTGGGCACTTTGAATAACATAAAAGTAGCTCATTAAGTAAAGGAATATTAATTACTGTTAATATTTATTCACCCCCTTTGAAGAATTGCTACCTGGCTCTTGCCATATAACAACAGTTTAATTTGAGCAAAGAAACATAAAATTGAATATGGACACAGATGAAGGCTATAGATGCAAGCTTTGGCAGATGTGAATATTATCAGTGAATAATGACCTCAAAAAGTTATTATGGCTTCAGAAAACTTAACGGGTTAGTTCACCCAAAAATGAAAATTCTGTTATTAATTACACACCCTCACGTCGTTCCAAACCTGTAAGATCGCTCATCTTCGGAACAAAAATTATTATTTTATCAATTAATATTTTTGATGAAATCCATTAGCTTCCTGGCCTCCAACAGACTGCAACGTTATTACCACTTTCAAGGCCCAGAAAGGTAGTAAAGACATCGTTAAAATAGTCCATGTTACTACTGTGGTTCAACCTTGATGTTATGAAGCGACGAAAATACTTTTTGTGCACAAAAAACAAACAAAAATAATGAATGTCTTTTCTTCCATGTCAGTCTCCTACGCTGTTGATGTAGTAAACACAGTGCAGCACTTCCGGGTTCTACGTCAGAATGCCAGCTCAGCATTGGCCAACGCTGTTCACGTGAGCAGCACAACACATGCGTGTGATACTGACGCAGGAGCCGGCCAATACTGAGACAGTGTTCTGAAGTAGAACCTTGAAGCGCTGCACTGTTTACTACATAAACAGCATAGGAGAAATTGTTGAATAAAGTTATTTGTGTTGGTTTTTTGCACACGAAAAGTATTCCCATCACTTTATAACATTAAGGTTGAACCACTGTAGTCACATGAACTGTTTTAACAATGTCTTTATTACGTTTCTGGGCCTTGAAAGTGGTAAAAATGTTGCAGTCTATCAGAGCTCAGAAAGTTATTATTATTATTATTATTATTCAGAACTTAATTTGTGTTCTGAAGATAAACGAAGGTCTTACGGGTTTGGAACGACATGAGGGTGAGTAATTAATGACAGAATTTTCATTTTTGGGTGAACTAACCCTTTAAAAATAAGTAAAAAAGACTTATGGATCATTTTATTGTGGTCTTTTTTATTCTTTTGAAGCTTGACAGTCCCCTGATCTTTAGCATCTATGCCATGCCACTCAAAGTTCAGTGAAAATATATTTTTTAAATTAAACGTATATATATATATATATATATATATATATATAAAAATCAAATCAGTCCAAAATTTAATGTCATGTGTTTACCAGATGAGATTAATGAATTAAGGTAGCTGAAGCTTTACTGTAAGAGCATGGTGCTGGCAAAAATTCTACTGAGAGAAGAGATACAGTAATTCTAATGATTAATAAGTGTACCATTGGTAATAACTTACTGTACAATGCTCAATACTCAGTCGGTACTGGTGTGTACTTACAGTATTTGTACACAATGCAGCCCTCAACCTCCTTCCAAAATAACAGACAGTTACATTCATGTTCTACACAGATCTTTTTTTTTCAAAAGTTGATGTATTAAGTGATTTATGTAAAATGTAATTTTGGAGGAAAATATATATTTGGGGTAGTTTAACATTAATTAAAATATGTATTTTCACAAGTTTGCTTGATCATAATCATAAGGCGTAGTATAGGTAAACAGATTTGGCTTGCTGTCCATGGTAAAACCTTCAAGCCCCCCCCCCATATACCCCTTGGAACATGATTGGCTGGATTAGATGAACAAGCTCCTGCCAAACTTATGTCATGAACTTCATTTATCAACTTTTCTTGCTGTGTTTACTTATATGATGTGTATACTTTTACTGTGCTTCATAATCTAAGAAGAGTCTATGTTTGAGAATGCTTTGTAATTGTACTCAGTATGTAATTCACATTATAAATCTTTTTTCATTTACTGCTACATTTGTCACATAGCACCTTTACAATTATACAGTCTAGGAACAGTAAGGAACCCGACATCTGTCTGTGTGAACGTTTATCATCCAACTTGATTGTAATAAATTTAGCAGTTGAGAAAACTTTTCAAAGTTTCGGCGAAATATTTTTGAGTAAATGACCAAAGTGCTACATTTACCCCCGCTACATCTGACTCATACAAGCTGCGACTTGCTTTGAATAAAAGCACCTGCCAAATGAAGAAATGTAAATGTAGACTGTTTGTGTCTGATTGCAACATGATATGTGAGTGTTTGTGTTTCTGCCAACATCCTGTCAAATATCCTGTGAAAAACCTTAGTTGAAAGCTGTAAAGAGAGCAGGAGTTCATTAATGGACCTGAGCATCATCACTGTGAAACATCCCTGCTGCTAGTAATCAGATCTTTTCTCGTTCTCTTCCAAATATTGTAAATCAAATAATCAAGAGAAACAAAGTGAGACACATGCACAAAAAACACAGGCATATTGTAATCGCCAGCAAACGCATACAGTATATGATAACACGCACAAAGGGCGTACACGAGGGAGCTCTCATCTGATCCTGTTCTGTACAAGGCTTTGAATTAGCCTGGAACGTTGCATTTGATCCTCTACACGAGTCAAAACGAATCTACGAGCAGTGCTTTTAACAGCAAACTTCACTTGGAATTATATTTGATTGTAAGTCTTAATCAAGTTCAATTTGTCATAAACAGCCACTTCTAATTAGCTACGTGTCTACATATCTTGCTTAATATATTTTAATTAATCTTGTTCATGAATGCTCCCTAAGAGGAATTTCAATGTGACTGCTCTTGCAGAGAATACCATACCAACAAGACAATGAACTACTGGGAATGTGTGTTAGGGGGCTGTCAAATCATGTGCATGTTGCATTAGATTAATTGCAATTAGGGTTAATTATGTTTTCAAAATCAAGCTCACGCCAGCGATCAGATGAACTATGCTTATTATTGGTTCTATTTGTGGTTTAATGCCAAAAATGTGAATTATAATTAAAAGTAATAAACAAATGTGACCTTTGGTTGTGCTCGCTCTCTCTCTCTCTCTCGCTCACTTCAATCATGCCAAAAACGTGTCACACAATAAACGGTCCAAGACAAGAGGGCTTTTATGCTCATACTTTTTAATGTATCACAATGAGCAAGAAACATACTTGATGAAATATTTTCAAAGGAGTATATTCAATTACCATCTACAATCAACTTAACTAGGACAACAAGGTTTTTGTGACAAAAGTTTCTCTTTAAAAGTCTGAAGTTCCATGTGGTTTATGTATGTTAGTCTCCATGTAATTTGGTACAGTTTGGAAATCTTCATCATATAATTACAGTAACAAAAAGCTAACAAGACTACAGTATAGAAAAGACATCAAGAACAACATTTTTGGTTTAACTTGCTCTTTTTGTACATTGCAAGGCTGTAAGTTCTACCCTCGGATGGGCTACCTGGAGCCACAGAGCCGTGCTTGCGAGGCTCGGAGGAGGAGGAATAATTTGAGGAGAACGAAAGAGAGAAAAAAAAAAAAAGAAACAAAAAAGGAAACACAAAAAGCGTCAAAAATGCTGTGGCACCAGGAGCCACTAAAGGAACAGGAAGCTCCAGCAGCAGTTCATCGTTGAAACTGGAGCAAATGTTTTTTTTGTTTGGTTGCTTGTTAGTTTGGTTATTAATTTTGGTTGCTTCGCTTTTTTGTGTTTATCTGCTTCCTCAGGAATAACACCCAGGAAAATCCCCTCCCCTTGAACAGTAAAGTCATTCTTTATGGTTGGATGGAACCGGTCGACTCCACGCCAGAGTGGAACCATGTGTCAGTCACTGAAACGGGCAGGAGGAAATGAAACAGGTAGCAACACCGTGAACTGGGAGACAACGTATGCGAGTGTTTGAGTCCATCCCGTTCAGAAGTGCAGAAAATGTCCAAGTAGATGCAGAACCAGAGAGAGAAAAAGGAGATAAATTCCCCTCCGTGTCACATATGTCCACTGGTTGCAGAGTCCACTCCCATCGGCATATAGTGTTAGTTAAGTAATGACTTGATATCGGGGCGCGTCGGCCCCGCCTTTGGCTCCCATGCCCAGTTTTGGTGTGCCAACAGCCTTCTCAGACATCTCAATGACATCTCTCAAGTTTCCCAGAGTTCGGTTCTCTTTATTTCCTTCTTTGTCATTTCAAAGAAAAGTGTTGATGTCTTCTTTAAATATATCTATATCTGTATACATGTTTATTTTCACAGTGGGCGAAAAGGATGACCTCTACAGCAAAACCTGTCGTTTTCGTTCTCTCTTTGCAAAATGTCCACAAAAATCAAGTATCCCAATGAGAGTTGATGTATCTCAGCCACGTGTTGGATTAACCACAATAAATATACACTCATCAGGGGCACCAACTAAAGTTTTTCGTGTTTTCGACTGCATTAAGCTTTGGCCACATTCATATAATTAATGAAAATAATAACTGCTCAGTGCTTCGATATCCTCTTTCACCACATTACGCAATTATTGTGTTGAATATCGGACTTTTCAAACCCTTTACTGAAGATTCAGCTTTGCAGTTCAGTATGTTTTGGTGCGAAAAGAAAGTAGAAAATAGAATACAAAGTATAAAAACTCAGACTGATGCTGGCTCTTATGAAACCCACACACGCACGCACACACGCTCACGCTCGCACATACAAAGTCCATGCTGGCTGAAACAGTTGTGAGGAAATCTGCCCCACACGAGAGCCTATAAAAAACGAGAACACTTTGGAAGCAAGAGATACAACCGTGTCAAGACAAACAAATATAGGAACATTGTAACACCATAAAGTGGCCAGAGAATGATAGAAAACAAATAGATGAGATTTCAATTTAAAGCTGGCATTGTAACATTAATTTATAAATGGACAACAACAAAAAAATGAAATAAAATAAAATAAACAGTTATATGAAAATAACCATAAAGATATTATCTGAGACCAAAACAATGCAAAGCATTCAAAAATAAACTATACAATAGCAGACTTCTCAAAATAATTAAATGAACAATATTATAGATACCATGGATTGAAAGGAGTGGATCAGCTTGCAGATCAAATGAATCCAATTTCAATAGCATGCACACCAAATAACACCAGATCAAATTGTTCTGCAAGACGTAATGCTCGTTTACACACCAGGAGAAGTGTGGAAATATGTTACTAAAGCCAAATACATTTGTGCCCCCCTAAAGCATCTAATGCAAATTTAAAATGACTTGATTTGGAAAAGCAATTCCATTTACGGAAGGATGGGGGCCATTTTGTTAAAACGCAACCATTTCCATTGCAATGACTTGGAGTGAGGGACCTCTTTGGACACAACGGCATAATTCTACCTTGTCACCATGCAAAACAAGGGACACCTAAAACAAATCCTGCTTTCCCCAGTCCTACAATGCTTTGGAATGAAAATGCCCCTTACAGACCTGCAACAGACATTTCATGCATGAAAATGGCTTTAAACCCTGCAGAAAACGAATTCCCAGGAGGGGAGGCCGAATTCGCCAAACAGCCTAGTTATAAAATCAAGAAGCACGATGACACCGTATCAGCAAGATGTGTAAGTACCAGACGGCACGCAGTATGTAAATTTTTGGTAACCACTATGACTTGGTGATCTAGTTCAAGTGAGTAAAGTCATTTAATGGCTGCAGGGATTCTGTTCACTCTCGACACATCATAGTCAGAGTGAGGTGATATTCAGCAATCCATGATGGCAGAGTTACACAACAGCTTACAGTCACCTTAGAAATGGGATAAAATAGAATTATACTCAATTTGAATAAAAATGAAGCAGTCCTTGCTTAAGAAATTAAAACTCAGGTGTAGTATTTGGAATGCACTGTTATTTTTTACAAACATTATAGATCATTGGCTTTTAACATTGGTCTGTTCAAAAATGAAAAAAAAAAAAAAAAGCTAAAATGTCCTTTGGAACATATATTCACAGTCTTCAAAGTTCCGTTTTTGCAACAAGAAGGGAAAAAAGATGTTGCAGGGGCAGGGAAATGGTTTATTGTTTGTTTCTTTTTTTTTCTTAAAGCTTAGCCAAAAAGCAAAAGGAGCATGCATCTAGGTATTCTTCCTTTCCAAATCTACATTAGCAGCAAAACATATGTCCTCAAAGACCAGACCTTATATATATATTCATTTTTTTTTTTTTTTTTTACAAAAAGAAAAAAAAAAGAAAAAAAAATGGATTTCATGTGTGACAGAAAAACTTCAACAAAACCTTTTCTATCTTACAAACTGCAATGGCTCTGTAACGGTGCTACTCCACAATGCAAGGACAAGGGCCCTTTTTGATTTTTGGTTTTCTTAGTATTTGACGTAAAAAAGCCACCTGTCTGCTTGCAAAGAAGCAAAAACGGCAACTCTGATGCGTACTTCTTTTATTTTAAAACTTTGTTTTCTTTCCTTAAAAACAGCAACAAATTCTCAAGTATAAAGAAGCCTCTTTTCTCATCTTTATGCACCAATGGTGAAAGTGTTAAGTCTTTGGATTTTCTTTTTGTTTTAAAGCGTGAGAATTATTATTATTATTATTCTTTTTTCATTTTCATATATGACAACAACAACAAAAAATTGAAATGAACATAAAGCCTATAGCAGACTGCAGCCACACTACATGGAAACAAGTATCTGCTTTGTAGTGCTAAAGGAGAGGCAGTTATCTCCAAATCTACAAAGGCAGGGGGTACAGAATGAAGAAAGAAAGGAGGAACAGATAACGACGAAAAGAGAGAAAGTCAGACAGTGGTAAGTGCACTAAGGTAACACAAATATAACTGAACAATTTTCAAACACACCCCAGATTTCTCTTCGGATTTGGTCAATGCTGCACAAACCAAAGGTGAGAAACCCCTTGTGACAAAGAGATTCAGCTGGGAGAACAAAAATAAGAAGCTGAGAATTGGACAGAAATAGAGTAGAGATCGTTTCCTGCTCCTTAATCTAGTCTATTGGAATGACCAAGACAACATCAAATGAAGCGCCTTAAAGTTGGACGATACAAAAGCTAAATGTACACAAAGATTTTTCAATCTACCATACTGTTTAAATTCATTTCCAATGCAACAATCTACTGAACACCAAAAATGTATATATCTATCATAAATACAGAAAGGTTTTTTTTTTCTTAAAAAAAAAAAAAAAAAAAAAAAAAATCTTTTTTCCCCCACCAAGTCTGCAATGCTCTTCGTGTCTGGGTAAAATGGGATTAGTAACTTTCCCATTAAAAACAAAACAAAACAAAACAAAACAGTAATAATTAAGAAGGTTTAAAACCAGCAATTCAGCTACTCATTGAATGCCCAGAAACTTTAGTTGAGTTTGTATCATTTCTGAATACTTTCTGCCAATAAAAGACATACAAAAACAGAAATGTCTATCATTTGTTTGGAACAAAATGAATAAAATAATGACTTTTTTTTGTAACACAAGAAAAGGTTGTGAGCTGTTGACCTGAGAATAAAATAGACATTACATTATTTTTCTTTTCTTTAGCAAGCCATTGGTATCTGAATGCTTAGATAGCAAGAAAACTGTAAGACTATTCTCCCATACAGTACATACTGGCTTTATGTGACTGTGCTATTAAGCGGAAATACTTATGCAAACAAGGGACAGCTTGTTGACTCGTTCTTTGTAGAGAGGGTTGTGGGGCCATTCAAATAACTTTGAGGCAGTCCATTGCAATACAGCATTCCACTAGCAATAACCGACTGTTAACTGCTGTGATCTCTATTCATTTATATATATATATACTGCATATGTGCATATATGTATATATATCTATATATATATTAAGAGTTGTAATAAACTAAAACCAGCATGTTGATATGGGAAAACAATCCACTAACATTTAAATTTTTGGTTACAAGCTTTGGAATTGCAGTTAGTCTTTACACATCTTTTTCTGAAATTGGTTTGTATACTTTAAACATATTTTAAACATTGCTGCTTTTTTGTTTTTCTTTTGTGTTTTCTTTTGTCTTCTGTTTTTTTTTTTCTTTTTCTTTTTTTTTTTTTTTTTTTAAATATTGTTCATCACTGAAAGCTTTTACAATCTGATGGAGTCCGATCCTACACTAGTGAGATTACTACTACAACTACTGCTGTCTTTGAGACAGCCAGGCTGTTGTGGCTCCTCTGCTGGCCTGCCCAGCCTGTCTGCTGACTTCTGACTGCTGTCAGAATCAGACTCGTCGGTAAAGACGTCTGTTGGTATCGAGGTCTGGACCCCTGAGGTGCTCAATGAACTTGAGGTAACCGTTGAAGGAGAGGAAACTGTAGGAAAAGAAGACAATGCAGACGAAGAGGGATTGGGCTTCCCAGCTAAAGCTCTGGAGAAAGGGGTCTGGGACCATGATTTGCCTGTAGCTGTTGTGTTGAGTGGGGTGGCCGTGAAGGAGGAGGAGGTGCATGAAGATGCAGATGCTGATGAGGACGGCGTGGTGGCTGACATTGTTGGCGAAGGGGATGGGGTGTTGTTTGAGTGAGTGGCAGACTGCGAGGTAGATGCGGTGTTAGGACTGGGGAAGCAGGCTGAAGAGTGAGGTAATAAATTAGTAGCGTGCTCTTTGGCATTTCTGGATCTCTTGATTGTTCTGTGTTTGTGCAAGGCTGAATCCAGGTGTTGACTGAGCGCTTTGTCCCCTTCTAGTGTGGTGTCACAGGCAAGGCAGTCATAGAGGCCGCCCTCTGCTGCGTTCCCACTGTTGGGGATCCGAAGCAACATCTCTTGCAGGTTTGCCACAGACTGACCGAAAAAACAAATTGACTTGAGGTGGCTGATAGCCGCTTCCTCTTTGCTGAAGACAGCTTGACACTTGCGGCACGCCAGCCTATACTGAACTTTGGGGACAATATATTGGTCAAGATGGGGGTCTGCACCTTTGCCATCCACTTCATGCTGCTCAGTGGCTAGGTTGTTGTGAGTGGAAGAAGTAGAGGATTCAACTGAGGGAGTGCTCTTTTGCTCCTCTGTTTTTACTGGATCTTTGGCAGAGTCCTTACGGTCCACCGAGTTTTGTGAACTTTGGCTTGCTTTGGGCTGTTGGATCTGCTGAAGCTGCCGCTGCTGCTGCTGAAGTGCCTCCTGCAGGCTCTGCTGATATTGCTGGTAATGTTGAAGCAAAGATCCGGGTGAAAGCCCCATCAGGGCCTGTGATAAAGCTGGGTTGTAGGGGAAAAGACTTTCCATGCCATACATGGGCTGAAGATATCCACCTTGAAGGGCACCTGGTATCTGAGGGGCATAATACGGAGAGAAGCCAGGCATAAAGTAGGGCAGGAACTGACTTGTTAGCAGAGCTGTTGGATCTGAAGCTAAAGCTGCTTGTAGAGCTTGAAGTTGGGCAGTATCGACCACATACTCCATGCCAGGTGTTGGCATTGAGGTGGCCGGAACAGCAGTGTCTGGTTTTTCTTTCTTGGCACTGGCAGCAGAAGTGGAAGGAGCGGGAGTACCCCCAGCTGAGGATGGTGTGGAGGGCTTCTCAGACTTCTCCTTGGGTTTCTCTTTCTCCCTGGCCCTCTCAGAATCACGATCTTTCTGAGCTTCGTGTCGAGGGCCTGGCTGGGTCATCAAAGAGTTTGATGTAGATGTGGGGGTAGGGCTTGAGTGGGCAACAGATGTGCTGGCCTGAGCTGGGCTGGGCGAGGCCAATGAAGAGGAGGAAGGGGTCTTGTTGGGTAAACCAGATGTGGGGAGACTAGGTGAGGGTACACTGGCACCAGGCATGTTCAGGAGGTTTGGAGGTTTTGGAGGGGTTAAAGCTGCAGAAATTGACACAGAAAAACACAACATGATTATGAATACTGAGATATACATCTGAGAGTTAGTAGTCAGTTTTATAGTTTTATTTCAAAAGTCTTTCTTACTCATACTAGAGAGTTAATGACATACCTGAGTTGGATGAGTTAAAGCCTGGTATAGAGGGACCACCAACACCTGGCAGGAGAACAGGGGGGATCCCCTGTAGATTTGGGTAACCTGACTGAAGGTTCAAGGCTTGCAAGGCAGGTGTGTCAAACATCCCTTGTTGCTGCATGGCTTGTTGTTGTGCTAGTCCCAAGACCTCATTCGCTTTTTTGATACGATCCATCTCCTGCTGCGCCATCAGCTGACGAACCGTTGCTGGATCAAAGTACTCTTTCTCTTTATCAAGCTGGCTTCCAATGGTATCCTTTACTTTGGATATGTGTTGTTGGGAAAAGATGTGGTCTCGCACTGAGAGACGAGCACTGTATTTAACACCACACAAAGAGCATTCTGTCTTAGGTCCCTCGTAAGAAGTCTGGTTGATACCAAAGTGCTTAGCCATGCTCAGCTTAGCCTTCTTTTCCTTTGCACGAGCATTTTGAAACCAGACCTGCACAACTCTCTTTGGAAGTCCGATGTCATTGCCAAGTACCTCACACTCCAGCATGGTTGGAGTCCTATAATCATTGAAGCAGGACTTGAGCACCTTCAGCTGAAGATTAGTCATCTGTGTTCGGAAGCGCTTTTGACCAGGCCTGTCTCCGCTATCAATGCTTCTGCTTCCAGAGGCTCCTGGACTTGGTGAACAAGGGTCAGCCAGACTAGATGTTTCACTGTAGTCTATCATATTTTCATTTTCAAAGTCTTTCATGTAGTAACTTGTTGCAGGGCTCACCAGTCCTGAGGACATCTGTTCATCATTCTCAATGGAGGGGACTGCACCCCCAGACTTTGAGAGGAAATCTCCACTGTTATGGCTGTGCTTTGCATCAGCACTGTCATTGTCAATGTTTGCCTCATCACCTGTGGTAGTGTCGGTGATGGCTGTATTCACAGAGGAACAGTCATCATTATCAAGCTTATTTTGATCAAAGTTTGTGTTTACTGAGGAAATGGTTGGGCTTTCAAACTCCTCTACTCCTTCAACCTTGATAGATGTTGGGCTCAGGAGAGCCCTGGGGGACAAGTCCATGCTTTTGCTCACAGGCGACAGTGATGAGCATTGCGCATCACTGTTAGACTGGGCAAGATGAGCATAGCTAGAGATATCCAGAGGATCCATCTTCAACTGCATGGCTTCCTGTTCAGGTAACATACCAGAAAGAGCCAAGTTGTAACCAGCACGTTTAGCCTCATGCCAGTGGCGTGAACGGATATGGGCCTCAAGGGCAGTTTTAGCTTTGAATAGGGCTCGACAAAATGGGCACCGTCGGTGGGCTTGAGCTGGCCCAACAGCCCGAAACTGCCCTTTTCTTTCTCTGGCTCTTGTGTTTTGGAACCATACCTGTACCACCCGTTTTTTCAGCCCCACTTCATGAGCAATGTGGTCCAGCATTTTACGAGTAGGATTGGAATCAAGCAAATATTTCTGGTACAGAATCTCTAGTTGCTCTGGTGTAATAGTGGTTCGGAGGCGCTTGTCTCGTTGTGGCTCCTCTCCGCTATTCATGCTATCACTTTCTCCTGGGCTAGTTCCTGCCTTCTCTTCCAACTTCCTCTTCAAGGAGTTCATAGTGGATGTAGGCGTTGATGGAGAGGTGGCAGAGTTGCTGGACATTTGTGGTATTGCTCCTGCAAGGAGCTGGCTAGCAAGCAGAGGATTGCTAGGATCAAATAACATGAAGGACATGTCCATTGGGCGATCCAAAAATTGAGGATGAATGAACTGATTTTGGACACTCAGGAAATGAAGTTGCTGGTGTTCCTGCCAGTGTTCAAATGAAGGGAAGGCAAGTTTGCACTGCTCACACTGGTATGGGATCATTTGCTGGGCCAACTGCTGCTGTGAGGCAGAGGCTAAATGAGGATTAAGGGACATGTGGGAACTCTGGGAGGTCTGACTGGTATGTGAAACAGAGGGACCACTGTGTTGTTGCTGCTGGGAGAGGGACGGTGAAGAAAGCTTTGAATTCTTTGGGACTGCATGCATCTTTTCCTCTCTTTGCGGTCTCTGCTGTGGGGTCTCAGGTGGATGACTGGTTTCCTGTTTTAAAGTGGTCTGCTCTCTTTGACCCAATGATGCTTCTGCAGAGTGTTTAGATTTTTCATCAAAGGAGTTTGATGTGTTAGCTGGTGTAGGCTCGTCCTTTTCAGATGATGTGATGTGAGAGAATGCAGAGGTTGATGGAGGAAGAGGGCAGAGGCTTGAGGATGAGGGCATTGGTGTTTGACCTGATGACCCAGATGGAGTATAGTATTCATGGGAGAGATCCATAGAGTCCTCATTTAGGCTGTCATACTGCCCATCTTCCTCCTCGTCTTTGTAACAGAGCTTCTTTTGGTGTTTAATAAGGTCAAATATGCGCTGGAAAACCAGGCTGCACTTCTTGCACTGATAGTTTAAGTTGGTTGTCCGAATGTATCGGTCATTGGATAACTCACGTCGGTCACCTTCTTTTCCTCCATCTCCCTGGTTCTCATAATTTTTACGGGCTTTTTGTCTGGCATTTTGGAACCACACAACAATGACTCGAGTTGGAAGGCTCAGAAGATTGGATAACTGCTCAAATTCATCATCTTTAGGGTAAGCATTAGCATCAAAGAAATCTTGCAGTACCCTCAGCTGGTAGTCTGTGAACCTTGTCCTTGAGGACCTCTTATTTCCATATGATTCCTGTTTTTGAGGCTCAGGGGAAGGTGGCTTTGAATCAATTTTGGTATCTTCAAGAGTTGTAATTGGAGGGTTGTTAAAGTTATAAGGTGAGTCTTTGTTGCGTTGTCGCTCTTTGAAGAGTGTGTTACGGAACCAGTGCTTGATAACTTTCTGGGGGAGTCCTGATTTATCTGCCATTTCCTTAATTTGTTCCTCATTGGGAGAGTTGTTGATATCGAAATATTGCCGGAGCACCCTTAGCTGGTCATCTGTGATACGGGTGCGGGGTCTCTTATTCTGTTGCTGCAACATGGCAGGGGTAAGCTGCTGTTGGTAGAGCTGGGCCAGATCAGTGGCCAGACTGGGCTCCACAGCTGGCAGTTGGGCAGGAATCTGAGAAGGTAATGATTGGAGTGACATAGGTTGCATCATAAGTGGAGAAAATAGAGGGAGATCCATTGGCATTGGAATTTGGGCCAGTGGAACTGGAGGCTGAGGGGTTTGAGCAGTTGGTGGTGTCAGATTAGGAGCAGAAACAGGTATATTTGGTGTTGGTACCCTCTGGGGGGGTGGAGGCGGAGGTGGGGGTGGAGGGGGTGGAGGAGGTGGAGCAGTTTCGGGTGTCTGAGGTCTCAATGGGTATAGCTTGTCATATTGTTCTCTGTACTCTTTGGCAAATCTTTCTAGGAATCTGAACGGAAAGAAAGCCTGGTGGATATGCTCCTGGTGACTCTTGAGAATCAATATGTTGGAAAAGAGCTTACCGCAAGACTCACACTCCAGCTTCTCCAATCCTTCAATAGGGTCAACCACTCTGGTGATACCAGCTGGCCCACTGCATCCTGACAGAGATCCTGCTGGCTTTCTTTGTGCTTTTTGCTTGTTCTCATTGTACTGAATTACTAACTCAAATCCAAAATTCTCCAATAGAGCTTTGGTGGCATTCCCTCGGGCATCTGAGGCAATCCTTGGAGGAGGAAATCCAGAGTCATGGTTTACATTTACTACATTTTGAGGAGCATCTTTCTTTTCTTTGGACTTGTCTGACATATCTTTTGGAACATGATCCTCTGTTTTATCACTAATTTCTTTATCCTTTGGCAGCTCTCTTTCTTTCTCACTGTGAGGAGATGGCTTTGGCTTTTTGTCTACAGGGTGAGAAAGGGCACTCTGTTGAAGTAAAGCCATTTGACTCGATCCTTGGGAGTGGGTATGAGCTTGGTGCTGTTGCTGAAGGTGGTGGTGCATAAGCTGTTGTTGTAAGCAGCTCTGCTGGGCCTGTTGGGCAGAGTTTTTCTGTTCTTCCAACAGTGAAGCAGCAGATCCACTCAAGCTCAGTGAAGAACTACTCAGGTTCATTTCTGGATTTAGTTGAAATTCTGCCCCAGGAATGTAAAACGGAAAGAGCAGCTGCTGTTGCTGAAGAGGGAGAAGAGCATCTGTTGTCATAGGGAAGTGCTGAAGAAGAGGGTTAAAAAGTTGAGACTGAAGGAGAGCAGCCTGCTGGAGCTCCTGTTGGAGCTGTGCCTGTGCCTGTGCTTGAGCCTGGGCCAACTGCTGCTGCTGTTGCTGGAGCTGTTGCTGATGACCTCTTGAGGAGAGCATATCTGCAAATTTCTTCTTTTTCACTTCATGATTCTCAGAAGGGGAGGAGTGACAAGCAGAATTACCCAAATTCTCAACACTGTGAGAATGACTTGACAGATGATTACCTCCCATTATGCTCTGTGCTGTTTGAGCTCCAGCTGGGGAGCTGCTGCTGTTGCTGGAGCTGGTAGTTGAGTTAGTGGCTGGAATAGGGCTTGGGGTTGAAGTGCTATTGGAAGTGCTTCCGCTTGGGCCACTACTGCTAACAGCAGTAGAACTGCCGCCAGCTGCTTCAAGCTTTGCTGCCCTGGCCTTAGTCTGATGAAGAACAGAGCGCATGTGAATCTCCAGTGTAGAGCTCTGGCTGTATGCTACATTGCAAGTGCTGCACTTGAAGGGCTTATTATCAGGGCTGCTGGTAGGCTCTGGCTGTCCAGTGGTGGATTCCTGTAGGGCTCTTTTGACTTTGTGTAAGTGAGACACAGAGTTGTAGTGTACAAGAAGGATATTCTTTTGAGTAAATGACTCTTTACAGACTGTACACTTGAAAGGACGGGATGGATCTAGAAACTTCTCCATAGTAAAGTTGGGGCCTTTTCTAAATGGCAGGGCACGTTTGGGTTCAGATCCAGAATCCTCTTGCAAAGATCCAGAGTCACTGCCAGTTGGGCTTTGCTTTTCCTCAGGGTCACTTTCGTCTCCCTCTTTCTCATCATCAAGAAGACCTCCCTGGTCCTCTCCAAGTGAGGGATCACCCATAATCATTAGGTCTCCATTCATTAGTAAACCTCCATAGAGCTGCTGGATGTCAGCTTCACTTAACTCCAGGTGACTGGTCTCCAGATGCTTCTTAAGCGCCTGTAGGGTCCTGAAGCTGCGCTGGCACAAACAACACATTGTGGCTGCTCTGATTACATGGTATTGGGAATGCAGCTGAAGTTTCTCTATTGTCTTGAATGCCAAACTACACTGGTTGCAGCGATATTTGTAGACATGACGATCAGAGACAGGCAGTTGGGGCCTTTTATTGTGGACCTCATTGAAGTGCATCTGAAGCGCATTGGATGATTTAAAGACTTTGTTACAGCCCTTTTTCCAACAAAGGAAACCAGTAGAATCGTCCCTTGAAGGCTGTTGTTCCTCAAGAGGAGACTTGCGAGCTTCAGTGATGTCTGAAGCCAGACAAACTCCTTTTTCAGGCTCAGCATCTGCCACCTCTGCAATCAAAAAAATAACACACATTAAAATTCTGATAACACATACATAAGTGCATGTTTTTAAAATGTGTTTTCTCAATTGCACAACATTCTAACCTGTTTGTTTCTTAGTGTCATCAGAGTTTGCGTTAGCTATGGACGGAGGTGCGGTTTGAGTATCTTTTTCTGGTCCAGGGACTGGTATGAACATGCTTGCTGGCAGTACTTCTGATGCTGCCACCTGGAAAAATAAAACATAGTATTTGTCACGTTAATTATAGGCCTTAAACAACAGCCTCTTTATAATGTAGAACATCTCAAATTAATGTAAAGGACAAGCACAAAGGACAAGGACATGGACAAAGACATTTTTAACTATGCCTATCATATACTATTGTATCATATACAGTAATTTCTTCATTGTAAAAAAAAAAAAAAAGTCTTTAAAAGAAAAAGATTAACTTAAAGGGATAGTTCACCCAAAAATGAAAATTTGATGTTTATCTGCCTACCCCCAGGGCATCCAAGATGTAGGTGACTTTGTTTCTTCAGTAGAACACAAATGATGATTTTTAACTCCAACCGTCGCAGTCTGTCAGTCGTGTAATGCATGTCAATAATTTGGTTTAATTTGGATTTGTCTGTGCATGTTTTTTTTACTCTTATAGATGGTGTTCCCATTGACATGCATTATACGACTGACAGACTGCAACGGTTGGAGTTAAAAATCATCATTTGTGTTCTACTGATGAAACAAAGTCACCTACATCTTGGATGCCCTGGGGGTAAGCAGATTAACATCAAATTTTCATTTTTGGGTGAACTATCCCTTTAAGGTGGTACAGGTGAGAGATGTGCTATAAACATATAATTTGATAATCATCTTATTTGAACTGGTCACAAATACATTCACAGTCCCCCTCTTTCACACAAGCGACTTAATTTGCCATCCATGGAATTTGCACTTTGATCACTGATGGTGTTTTGTCATGCTCTACGATAGTTCTCCTGCTGCAGCCAATTAGTGTGATGGGCTGAGTGGTCTACCTTGGCCAGTTGAAAAGCTTATTAGAGAGCCTAATTAAATAAGTCTTCCACCTCATAAAATGTGCTTTTCATTCCAATAGAAAAGCATGGTGCAATGGTGAAATGCCGTCATTCAGCCTGGAATTCTGGGTAATACAACAACTGTCAATTTCTGGATAATGATCAGCACTCTTAATTTAACATACAGTGCTCATTAATGTGTTTTCCAGCAACCATAATATTATAATCTAAACTATTATGCATATTATTACTTGAAACAAAGTCATTAATAAAAAATGTAGATAAATTTAAATGTAGGTAGATGGCAAACAGCATGTTTTTTCAGACGATTTAATTAGGAAATTTTAAGTAGCAAAGAATATTGTTGTGATAAAGGTGCACCAAGGTTTGCTTGGCACTTCAAAGGTTGAAGTTAATCAAGTGTGAATGACAGCAACCTCCCCTCTATCTTTTAAGTGCACATGATTCTCCATGCATGGCTCTCACTCTCCTGCTATCTCTCTCTTTCTCAGAATAATAATAAAAACAGATTCATTAACAGGCTCCTATTTAACAGTAATCAGTGATTGAGATTGGAAAAGGTTGGGAGATGAGCCACTGTGTGCTTCACCTTCCTTCAATTAACTTCCCAAACTGAACAATCAACCTCACTCATCATGCATTTCAATACCCCAATCTCCCCAATATATCCCCCTTCTGTCTCTCTAGTGCCCCCTCTCTCTACATGTATAATATTTTTCATCCCCTCTTTGTGCCCTTGCAACTCAGTGCCCCTTTTTCCTCCCCAAGAGACAACCAATTCTATTTTGTTCACATCAGACAACAGCTTCATGTCTGTGGGAGTATGGATTTTATTACTGCATTGAAAACATTTTTTTTTTCCATATATAACAAAATCATAACATCCTTCAAACATAATATACTCTGCCTCATGATATTAGTCAAGTTAATGGGGTCATGTTAACCAAAAACGTCTAATTACCTGTGAGAGACCTAAGCAAACATTGTATCATTACATGTCTGTTTCACTGGTCTTCTGAGATCTGGAGCTGTTTTTATAGTGGATTTAAAACCTAATCACATTCCAAGTCAGCCAGCAGCTTTAACTAAGTGCCATCAAATGAAAAGTCCCACGCAACCCAACGTCTTTGAATCTGAAACTCTGAGAAATAGTCAGTGAACCAGAGCGGTTCATAACCATCTGGTAACTGCAATCAAAACCACACTGGGCAAAATGTAGCCATTTTTCTGCTTTCTAGGTTCCTCCCTAACCCACTCTCCTCCTAAATGAAAGTGTTAAATGATTGTGACCAGTATGGAGAATTCCAGAAACAAAACATGCCTGTGATTAACATTACAAAGTGGACTGTTTCTAGACAACTGCATCATTAGGCAAAGAGCGCCGAGTGCTGAGAGTATCCCAAGGTCACTTTTAATTTGGACCGTCTAATTGGCAAACATAGTTCCAAATGGCTATCATCTAGCCAGACTCAGAATTAATGAAGCACAATTATTTTCATTACCCCTATCTTAGACAGACAGAACATTAGACATAGAGTGAGGGAGCGAGGGAGGGAGAGCGAGAGAAGAGGAAGGAAGGAGGAGGTAGGGTGAGTGAGACTGGAAGAGAGTGCATCTTTATGCAATGTTTGCAAGAACTAAAAGTCACCTGATTCAGAATTCATTAAGCTTGTCTGCCTGACATGAGGAACAGGATAGAGTACCTCTCTCCATCTCTCGTTACTTGTAAAAAAGGTGCTGGTTTTAATGTGCATTGTATTAGCTCAGTTTCTATCATGCACCGCACTTGTGCAGCGCTCGGTGCATTATTACCTCTATAAAAGAAAAAATATTGCCGTCTGGCCTCTACTAATGTGTTCACCATTTGTTTCGGGCTGGGGGAGTGGAGATGCCTTCACAGAATTTAGAGTGATTGGCCAAGCAAGCAATTCAAACTCCACAGGCAAACTTGCACGTAATTATTTCACTGCTAAAATTTGGTGAGAAAAAAAAAAAAAAAACCCATGAAAGCAGGGTAGTCTCAATAGAAGCTGAAATGGAATAAGGTGAGTATTCTCTGAGGAACCGGGCAGAGTAGGCTGCTGGAGGCCTGAGCGCTCTGGGACTAGAGAGGTGGAAATAACGTAAAGGGATGATGTAAGTATTACTGCTTCTAGAGAGTGCCTGGAATACAAATGACCTTGGTAATCAGAAGAGGCTTTTATAATTTTTCCACTAAACCAAGAAAATTTCTTCTAAGGTTAAGAATTACAATATTCATCTACTTTTTACAAACCAACTGTTTCTTCTAATCAGCATTGAAATTAAATGGAGGGACTACTGGTTTGCAGAAATATTATTACTATTATTATTATTATTATTTTTTTGCCTGAGAAGACCCTAGTAATCTTATATGTCTCTCTTCTAGATAGAGTTGTCAAAAGTACCAGGTCAGTACTGAAATTTAAAAATGTGATGCTTTGAGCACTGCTGAGCGGATTCATAAACACCTCTGATTGGCCACTGTATTCACGTGCTCATCGGATATGTCTGTCATTGGCTACAATGATCAATGCTTCAAAAACATTGTAAATAGTCATCAATGATACTCTTCGTCGAGCACGTACACAGATACACACTGGCTCAGCTTTCAAATGCTCCCGCCTTCCAATTTAAACACTTCCGTGTGCTTTCAAAAGCTCCCGTGCATTGCTCATTGTAGCCAATCACAGACAAATCTGATGAGCGCGTGAACACAATGGCCAATAAAAGGTGTTTACGAATCTGCTCAACAGTGCTCAAAGCGTCACATTTTTAACATTTCAATA